>NC_142103.1:99965157-100271157 GCF_054644295.1 Miniopterus natalensis | reverse complement strand
ACCATATGACCCAGAAATTCTATTTTTGGGTATTTACCCAAAGGAAAGGAAATAGGAACTCGAAGAGATATCTGCACTCCCATGTTCACTTCAGCATCATTCACGATAGTCAAGATATGGAGGCAATCTAAGTGTCCACTGGTGGATAAATGAATAAAGAACATGTGTTATACATACACAATGGAATATTATCTAGTCATAAAAAAGAAGAAAATTCTGCCACAACAAATTTGTGACAACATGGATGAAGCTGAAGGACATTATTTTAAATAAAGTAAGCCAGACACAGAAAGAGAAATACTGTATATTCTCACTTATTATGTGGAATCTTAAAAAGTCATAGAAACAGAGAGTAGAATGGTAGTGCCGATGGCCAGGAGGTGGGGGACATGGGAAGATGTTGGTCAAAGGGTACAAATTTTTAGTTATAAGATGAATAAGTTCTGGTGATCTAATGCACAGCTAAGAGTCAGATTCCTAAATCCTGGGCCATGTCTCTTTTTTGTAAACTAGAACTTTCCTTTAGAACCTTCCTCTATTTCCACTGCGATCTGCTTTCCTCTAACCCAATCTTTTATTTTGGTATCATTATTATGACTTTTCTCTTTTTCAATATGGGGGATCCTTCCCTTTACCTCCCAGCTCCCCTTCCTCTCTTTTTTAAATTTATTTTCTCATGTGTCCTCTTTCAAAACATTTGAAGCAGATAATGAAAACGTAATATGCAATAAGCACCTGAGGCTGATGAAACAGAAATAGAAAATCCGAACATAAAAACGGAGAAAGCACACTAACTATAAAGACTGGTGCAATAGCTATAAATATTCATTAAAGTAGAACTTCTGGTTCCTAGAAGCCAGGGAATGAATGAAAAAATGAGGTTACATATATTTGGTTTTCATTAAAGAGAGTGAATACCAGTTCCTCTGAGGACATAAAGCATTTTCCTGACTGTATTTTCAAAGAAATTGAAATCTTATAAGGAAAACAATGCCCAACTCCCAGGGTTGTTATATCTATTAAGTATATATAAAATCCTTTATAAATTGCAAACTATTATTTAACACTAATATATATAACTGTCTTTCCTATACTTGGAGATTTTCCTACTGCCAATCCTTCCTCCACCCTCCCTACTTTATCTTTTAGTACAATCGGTGCTTGGCCAGTCAGTGTGGAACACAGCAACCTCAGAACTAGGCTGAATCAGAAGATGGTGTTGTGAGGACAGTTGGGAACCCTGCTGCTGATAGTAAGCATCAAGGAAAGAAAGATATCTATTCCAGAACAGCTCAGTGGCAAGAGCCCAACTTGTAGACAAATCCTAGGCTGTGGGAATTCCTTTTTATAGCATAGTGAAGTCTCAGCTTGAGCTTCCACTGGGTCACCAAGGGGAATTGAGACTGTCTGGGCATATCTGTGGGTCCAGTGGGCTGAATCTGTCAGCAATCTTCTTCCTTTTATATTTAATTTGAGGAATTAAGGGGCCTCTTGGGCCAGAACTTATTAAAACAAAACAAAAATTTCCATACAACCAGCTTGATCCAGTTTGAGTACCTCATGGAATCAGTTATTCAGTTGTTCAGTTATCTCTCTAGCCAGCATCTACTTATCAGACAAATGTCTGTGCCTTATGGAGGGTCCCTGGTCACATGCACTAAAAACTCTGTAAAGCTCCATGGCATAAGATGCTGCTAAATAGAGGATGGGAGAGAAAAGATTCTCCATCCACTCCACACTAGACTTCCAAGCAAGAGCAGCAGTGCACAGCAGAAAGGTCACCAACGTCCAAAAACTCAGCTGGGAAAAGGCAGAGCCTCAGACCAGAGGGCCTACTGGGGATCATCAGGAGAATGGGAATACATTTGGTGATTTGTTTGCGGGCATGTTTTATATCCCCTGATAGCTCTAAAAACCACTGGGGTTGGGCAGAGAGGTATCTAGGGCTCTGCAATTGCAGAAAAGGTGGAACTGAGGAAAAGAGAGGTTTCCCATTAGAAACAACACATCATAAACTTGGATGCAGTGTCTTTTTGGTTCATCAACAATGATAAAACAAGTAGTTTAGACTGGTCCTAGGGAAAATGTCTACCTGCTTCATGTTGTTGGACATCTGACCAGGATGGTTGGGAGGGCTACTGGGGAAAAAGCACTAGACCAGCTCAGACCTTGGTTTTGTTGAAAATGAGCAATGAAACTTTGAACTTGTTCCTGTACCTCTCCGTGCCTAAGTTCCTTGTTTGTAAAATAAGGAGGTTGGACTAGGCTAGTCATTTGCAAATAGTATTGAACTGAATGCTCAGGTCTGTGGAGCACCTGAGCTGAGAAGGGAGCCTTGAAGATGGGATGAGATAGTCCTGAACCACCCCCCCCCCCCAGCCCCACTTCTTCAGGAACAATGGCACATGTGTCTTTTAATGGCTGCTTCCCAACACTGGATGGAGCAAGGCAATCTGCATTCAAATCCTGGCTCCTTCAGAGACTGGAGATGGGAACTCTCTGCATCCCTGAGACTCACATGTTGCTAGAAGTATGACTCCTCAAATTCTTGCATTTGGAATATGTAAGGTTTCTCCCTTTCACCTTCCCCAATGTCCAAAACAACAAGGACCAAACAAACACAACACCACACATGAAAAATTCTATTATTTTTTAGAGTAGGAAATGAGGAAAATATTTCCAGCATTTAAAAGGTGCTGCTGTTGCCTGGCCGGGCATGGCTCAGCGGTTGAGCATCAACCTAGGATCCAGGGGATTGGGGTTCGATTCCCGGTCAGGGCACATGCCCGGGTTGTGGGCTCGATCCCCAGCCGGGGGTGTGCAGGAGGCGGCCGATCAATGACGCTCATCATGGGTGTTTCTATCTCTCTCTCCCTCTCCTTCCCTCTCTCTGAAATCAATAAAGATATATTTTTAAAAAAATAAAAGCTGCTGCTGTCAATCAACCTAAATAGTTTCCAGGATTAAAATAAACTTTGCACAGCTCGTAGGAATTTCTTTAATCCAGTGGTTCTCAACCAAGAGTAATTTTGCTCCCTAGGGGACATTTGGCAATGTCTGGAAACAATTTTGCTTGTCACAACTTGGGGGAGTTCTGCTAGGATGTAGTGAGTAGAGGTCAAGGATGTTGCCAAACAACCTACAGTGCACAGGACAGCCTCCCATCACAAAGAATTATCCAGTCCAAAATGTCCATAGAGGTTGAGAAGTCCTGCTTAACCTACATAGGGCAGGATTCATCATTTCTAGTGGTGCTTAACTACTAAATAGAGAAGTTCATAATTCATTCCATTGTGTCATATAATAGAGACTATAGATTATGGCCAGGAGAGCAAGGTGTTTCCAGAGACTGGCAAAGTGGGACAGTTTCAGATTTGACACATTTGGAAGACCTATCCTGTGCTAGTTTCCCAGGCATCTTCTTTAATCTACAGAGTAATCCTCTGAAGGACACAGAACTATGCTCATTTAAAGAAGCACAACCTAAGAGACTAAGAAAGATTTAGACATATAACCACGGTCCTTTGACTAGGTAGGGAGCCAAGATTCACTCCTAGGGCTCTTTCTTTCCAATGGCATTAGAAGTAGAAGGTGGCATATGCCATATGGCAAGCATATGCCAGAGGAAATGATGTGATAGAAATTGAGATCCCTCATACCACTTTTGTGCACCGTTCCCCAGCTTCAGTGTACTTCTGCTTGTGATGGCTTGTACCTATGACTTGGTTCAAAAGATGTCCTTAGACACCTAGAGCCACTTTGACTCCATGCACAGAAAGTCCACAGTGCCTAAGATTCTACTAGCCCCTGAGCAGCTAGTCAATGGCTCAGGGCTGTGAAACTATGAAAGTCCAGGTCCTGTTCCTCAAAGCAAGACAAAGGCTGAGAAGCAACTTACACTCCAGAGCTCTGCAGTCACACTCTTCTCTACCCTCTTGCAACTCCCTCACCACTTTCTCCTGAGAGCGCTTCCTTAAGAAATCACTTGCACAAAAAAGCCTTGTCACCAAGGCTGCTTCTGGAGAACCTAATATGTAAGAAAAATGGCTAGAGAAGTTGGGGATGCTTCTCAGAGTAAAAGTACATTTAAGTGGATGGTAGTGGGAGATAAAGTCAGAGAGAGGCAGTACCCAGTATGAGTCTAAGGGATTTGGATGTAGCCTGTAAGCAATAGAAAACTACTAATGATTCTTTTCAGTAAGGGAGAGAGTATTCTACATGAATAGAATCGGATACATTAATAAACCTTAGTTGAAACTAAACACAATTTATTGGACATTTTCCAAGTACATTACTGAATAAAGAGGAACTTGCAGGTATAGCAAAATGTAATAAAGGAAAATGAAAAATTCTTAGGTGTTGATTGCTTTCTATTTGCAAAGGGCCTTCATCCTCTAGAAATACATGAATAGATCGAGTGACTTTGAACTGTGATTATAGCCAACCATAAAAAGGAGGCGCACTTCCCTGTGGCCCAGGACCACTTATTTTACAAAATGGAACACTTATCTCTATGACAAGCTAAGCTAATTTTCTGATTTAAAACAACAGAATTACTTGGGATCAGAAAAGTATGGTCAGTTTTTGTTTATTATTAAATATTCCCCACCTGCCTACTATGTGCCAAACACTAAATAGACTATTGAAGAAGTAAATATTAAAGTTGAATATTGAAAATGTTTTATGGGGCTTTTAAACTCTACATTCTGTACATATAACCATAAGGGAACTGATTACAACATTAAATCTTAGTCTGAGGTCTCAAAAGTTAATGATAATCAGGTAGGAATTCTTCTAAACTTTTTAAGTGTACAAAATATTCTGAAATGGTTTTGATGTAACATAGGTTTACTCTATATGTGATAGGTAGTGTTAAAATTCAATTTTAATGTAACATTTATTGCCTAGATCATAAGTAAGCAAGCTTTTGCAATAAAGAGTCAGATAGTAATTATTTTAGATTTAGGAGGCCAGGTGGTTTCTGTCTCAACTACTCAACCCTGCATTGCAGTGCAAAAGCAGCCACAGATAATACATAAAATAATGGGTGTAGCTATGCTCCTATAAAACTTTATAGACATTAAAATTTGATTTTCATGTAATTCTCATATGTCACAAAATATTCTTCTTTGATTTTTTTCAACCATTTTAAAATGTGAAAATCATTCTTAGCTCACAAGCAGGCTATATATAAAAACAGGTAGTGGGATGGACGTGGTCCAAAAACCTGGTGTCCCAGGGCTTGAGGGTGCAGGTAGTTTATTTGGGAGATGACTTAAGGAGGCAGGAGTGAAAAACAGCCAGAGGGGGGAAGGTTGATTGATTTTGATTAGAAAAGAGAAAAAGCCAACAAAGGGTGTGTTACTGTGTTGCTTGTTGAGGGCAACTGAGCTCTATCCCACTGGGGAACCTCTGAGAAAATGGCAGAACATGCCTCAGAAATGCCCCTCTGAAGCATAGAAAGTTAGGGGAATTACCCACTATCATCTCTTTACTTCGATTTGCCCTGCCTGTGGGTCAATAAAGCCCTCCTCCACTTTGGCAAAAGCTCTGAGGCAGAAAAGTACAGGGTGGTACAAAAAGTCATGATGGGATGCTGCTGGCCAGCCTGAGGACTTTCCACCAGAGTGGCATAGACCATCATCACAGGTAGGCTGTGGGAATGTGGCATGGGTACTAAAAGGTGTTCGCTAAGATGGTAATAACCCTTATTTCTGTGATATTCTATTTCTCTGGTAGCCTAAAATCACAAATATGAGAGGATTAATATTTTGAAAGCTAGGTCACTCCTAGGCTGCAAAGTTAAAAACCCAGGAAAAAACCATCATCTCGCAGATCTTATTCATTTAACTGCACATCAGGAAAGAAATGTTGGCGATGAACTGGAAAGCAAACCCCTGATAGAAAATTTCGCAAATGTAGGTGTAAATAGACCAATGTAGCATGTTTCTGAGCAGTCCTTGCGTGTGTGTGAGTCTGCAGGTTTTCAGATGAGTTCACCAGCAGTGGAGAGGAGACTGTTCATGCAACAAAGGATGAGTCCCAACAGCACATTCTCAGAAGAGGGGAAATAAGATAGTGTCAGCCAGCCTCCACTCAGAAGAGGATGAGGGGAGACACCAGGGTCAGAATTAAGCTGGGCAGAAGAACATTCAATGATGGGGCAGAGCCCACTAGGAAAGAGAATTCACTCTCAGTGGGAGCCATCACAAAATCTCTCAAATGACCCACCCAATATGAGATTAATATCCAAAATTTATGAAGAACTTATATAACGTAACACCAAAAAAATAAATAATCCAATTAAAAATGGGCAGAACACCTAAATAGAAATTTCTCCCAAGAAGACATACAAATGGCCAACAGACATATGTAAAGATGCTCAATATCACTAATCATCAGGAAAAGGCAAATTAAAACCACAATGAGATATCACCTCACACCTGTCAGAATGATTATCATCACATCAACAAGCGCTGGCAAGGATGTGGAGGCAAGGGAACCCTCGTGCCCTGTTGGTGGGATTGTAAATTGGTGCAGCTACTATGGGTAATGGTGTGGAGATTACTCAGAAAATTAAAAATAGAACCACCATATGACCCAGCAATTCCACTTCTGGGTATTTATCCAAAGAAATCTGAAACACTAATTAGAAAATATATATGCACCCTTATGTTCACTGTAGCATTATTTACAATAGCCAAGATATGGGAGCAGCCTAAGTGCCCATGGATAGATAACTGAATAAAAAAATGTAGTACATACATACAATGGAATATCACTTAGCAAAAAAGAATAAAATCTTGCCATTGGTGACAACATAAATGGATCTAGAGGGTATAGAGGGTATTAAGTGAAATAAGTCTGACAGAGAAAGACAAATACTGTATGATCTCACTTATATGTGGAATCTGAAAAAACAAAACAAATAAAGAAAACAAAACAGAAACAGACCCATAGATGTAAAGAACAAGCTGATGGTTGCCAAAGAGGTTGGGGTGGGGGGATGGGAGACATTTTTTTAATGCACAGTAAACAACTGCTGTTTTGTCAGCCCAGAATTTATTTTCCTGTTTGGTAAAACAATACTGGTCAATTCCCCAAATACTCTCTTGGGGTAGCACATCAATTACTCCTGGACAATGTGTGCTGGTCATTTCTAACTGGACCTCACGCCTTGTTATAGTCTTGAAGCCTCATACCGTGGTCAGTATACCCATCTCATTTCTCTGGCCCCAGTGTTTGGTTCAGGAATAATGGGTGGTTCACTTGGAACTATTGAGAGACTATCTACTTTTTCTAGGGTCTAAATCTGAGAGGATATAGAATATGGTGAGGCTAGGGCCAACACTAGAAGCCACAAATTGAAAACCACAGGGAATGAAGAGCCAGGAGATGGTGAGAAGCAACACTCTGAATCCAGCCTTGTTCACCAGGCCATTCTCAGACTAATGGGCATATGGATCACTTGGGGGGGGGGGGGTGTCTTGTTAAAATCCAAGTCTGATTGGCAGATCTAGGATAGAGCCTGAGATGCTGCATTTGTAACAAGCTCCTAGGGGATTTCCATGCTGCTGGTTTGCAGATCATACTCTGAGTAGCAAGGATGTAAAATGCACTGGTCCTGTGCTCATAATCTAATATAGGAAACCAGTAGTTCAAACTAAGCAGGGCTGAAATAGCTAATTAAGTTGGATAGCTGCTCCTGATGGCAGTGCTGAATTTAAAGCATGGAGAACAAAAACTTCATATGCCTAAGCTTTCGCCTCAAGGCACAGATTAAAATCAAAGATTTTTTTATAACATGCTTTAAATTTTTTTTTTTTCTCTTACAGTGGTAGGAACAGTAGGAATAAAATATCCAGAAATCTAACTCAGACTTTGAGTCTGATCAAATCTGAGTTTACTTGCTGAATTACAGTATCAGTAGGATTCATAGCCCTGCCAGGTCTTTGATGAGAGCAGAGGCAGTGACCTGGAAAGAGTGCATTTTCAGCTATTTGAGTGGAAATATCTGAAACACTTTTGAGGAGTACCCTAAATCCCCAACCCCCTATGAAGTGCCTCTCATGGGGCCTCCTGTGGTCTGCAGAAAAATTCTCCTACCCTTACTTAGAGAA
This sequence comes from Miniopterus natalensis, assembly GCF_054644295.1. Taxonomy (NCBI): domain Eukaryota; kingdom Metazoa; phylum Chordata; class Mammalia; order Chiroptera; family Miniopteridae; genus Miniopterus; species Miniopterus natalensis. The sequence continues at coordinate 100,263,037 of NC_142103.1, read as the reverse complement.
ATTGTTACTCCCTGGTCTAAGTGAGTGCCCTTGCAGAGCAAGTTAATATTCAGTACCCCAGCAGTCATTGTTGCTCAGTAGATAATCATAATCAGACTCCAGCATGCCCCGGGAGGGGGACTGAGTATAGACTCAAACTCAGGAAAAGGAGGCTTATACAATGGAGGACCCTTAGGAACTTGTTAAATTATAAAAGCAAAAATCAGGGGGGTATTTGTGGGAACAGATCTTCAGGATTTTGAACCCAAAGGCAAGAAATATAAAGGAAGAATAAAAAATAATTTAATTGACAAAAAAGCAACACATATTTCAGTATGGAAATGCCGGGGCATAACTACTAGAGAAGATATTGAGTGGCTGGATAGTTGTCCCTATTACCATGAATGCAACAGCTATAAATGCCCCAATACTGATGGATGCAGATGTGCCATGTTAGCAATCCATGCCTGTATTAGTATTAGCTTCCTATTGATGCTGTAACAAATTATCACAAACTTAGTGTTTTTATAAAACAACACAAATATATTCTCTTACAATTCTGGAGGTCAGAAGTCTGAAATTGGTCTCACTGGGCTAAGATCAAGGTATCAGCAAAGCTGTGTTCCTTTCTAGAGGCTACTGGAGAGAATTCATTTCCTTGTCTTTTCTAGCTTCCAGAGGCTGCCACATTCCTCAGCTCCTGTTCCCGTTCTCCATCTTCAAAGCTGTCAATCGTATCACTTGAATCTCTGCTTCTGTCATCACATCTCTTTCTTTAACTTTCCTGCATCCCGCTTTGCCTTGTGAATAAATTGGGCGCACCATGAAATCCAGGGTAATCACCCCATCTCAAAATTTTTAATCACATCTGCAAAGTCCCTTTGCCATAGAAGGTAAGATATTGATATGTTGTGGGGATTAGGAGTATGATCAACTGTTGATTTTTCCAGTCTTACACAGTACCTCCAGGCTAGAATGACCATTTCTTGGAGCCTTTTGGAGCCTTCTCACACCATCTGTTATAGAAATTCTGTCACTTTTACTTGACTTGATACAGGCCACTGTTTTGTCCAAGCTTCCAAGAGCCATCATAATTGTGTGTCAGCATGGTCTCCTTGCATCCTTGCCAAAGCATCAAATCCTGCATTACACGAGGGTGCTCCAATTCAATACACTCTCTTTGACCCAATCTTTTGCTCCTTCCCCATTGATCCAGCACCCTCAAGATCCAGGACCAGAGTTCTCTTTTGGACCCTAACAGTGTATGTTGGCTAGATCCTGCAGCAACTTTGGGATAAAGCTCCCTTTCTCCTTCGGACGGCCAGCAGTTCTCTGACAGAGTTATGTTGTGATAGGATCCCAGTTTATCTCCTAGTTGGCTGCCATATTTGAAAGTTTTAACAATCCCAGGGCTTCAATATACCAGAGATTGTCTGTGCTTCACCTTCTCCCAGCGATGGGGTCCTGATTACTAGCTAACTGGTGGATGATCCACCTCCCAAATCCCATTTAAGTTGAGCTTCCTCAGGTCACTCCTAGCACCCAATATCTTAAGTATGTGAGAAAAACAGGTTTGGGCACAGAGAAATTAACTGCAATGCATTCACAACAGTGGCCTTGGCTGAGCCCATGTGGAGAACCTCTGAAGTTGAGCTGGCCCCTTAAATTGTCCTGCCTTGAGGCAAAGGGGTGGGGCCTTTCTACTTCAGCATCAGCTAGTCAATGATTGTGGCAGTACCTGGGGAAGGGATGTGACCCTTGCCAGGTGGTCCTCTTAAGCCAAGGGCAGTTCCTAAAGAAGGGTTCCACTGAGAGTTGTCAGCCACCAGCACCCAGAAGGTGGGAGGAAGGGTGCTTCAGTTCTCAAGGGAAACCTGGGTGATGCACAGAAGCACATACTACACCAACAATAGTTAAAAGTTTTTAAAAGCCTTGCCCAGCAGCTTTGATATGCTGAGAGGTCTTTTCCTGACCCCCAGGTAGGGGTGGTGGCATTTTGGACCTATTATCTAAAAGTGGTGGAGTCTGGTCATTCTCCTTATCATTAGTTGCCAAGAATGAAACCTGACAAATCAAAGAACCTCTGCCAAAGGAAATAAACTAATTGTAAAGTCCTATTTGTGCTAATGCCTGTTTCACCCAGTATCTCTTTGGTCTTCATGGCAAGGAAAGGGAGCTGAAGAAAACTGTACCTCAAACAAGCATCCCCATGTCCCTGATAAGACGGTGAGGGGAAGGAGCCTCATAATTAGTAGGCAGGAAGGAGACTGCGGTAAAACTGTCCTAGAAGTGGCAATAGAATCTCTTATTGGGCCTGTGTTGGTATCGAGAAGTTCATTACCACCTGCGAGCACCATGCGGTCAGCCTTAACCTGGCTGCTACCTCTCTAACAACAAGCTCTCCAGGTTTGTGACATGAGAAGGATTTGTCTAGAATCCAATGATAAAATATTTCATAGACCATAGATTTAGAGCCCAGTGAGTTGAATGACATAAAATGTCAGCATGCAAAAATGTTGCAGTGAGAAAAATGGGTCAAAAGTATGATGGGGATTCGTACTCTGAGAAAAGGTAACATTCATATGGCCTCAATCACTACATGATGAATTTCTTGGAAGAACATGCTTCACTAGACTGGGGGATCCATTTCAGTGAGTCAGAGAAGTAGATACAAGGGAGTGAGAAGGAAGAAAACCTCTGTTTTCCTCACCATTTAAAGTATTCTCTCATCGGTGCCTTTTGGGACTCATTCAGTTATAACTGTCATTATGAAAAGTCATTTAAAGCATATGATGCACACCTATGGTGACAGCAGCCTTATTCATAATAGCTAAAATGTGAAATCAAACTGAGTATCCATGGAAGATGAATGGATAAGCAAAATGTGGTATATACATACAAGGGAATGTAATTCAGCCTTAAAAAGGGAGAAAATTCTGCAATATGTGACAACATGGATGAACCCTGTTGTAAAAGAAGCCAGTCACAAAAGAACAAATACTTATGATTCCACTCATATGACGTACCTAGAGTAGTCAAACTGATAGAAACAGAAGGTAGGATGGTGGTTGCTACGGGCTGGGGGGAAGGGAGAATGGGGAGTTGTTGTTTAATGCGAACAGAGTGTCAGTTTTACAAGATAAAAAGAGATACACGGATGAATGGTAGTGATGGTTGCACAACAATGTGGATATATTTAATACCATTAAACTGTGCATTTAAAAATAGTTAAGTTGGTAAATTTTATGTTAAGTATATTTTACTACAATTTTAAAATAACTTTAAAGAGTATATGAAACAAAGAGAAAAAATAAAAAGAAGCAAAGAGACTTAAATCTATAAATTAAAAAATTTTAAAGTTAATTTGTTCATTTTACATATTTTATAATCCCACCCAGTATAAATACAGAAAGAAAAAAATAAATGAAACTTTAGCTGAGGAAATCAAGAAGAGAAAACCAAAAGATGAAACAAAAAGAGTAATAATCAAAACACAATTTAACATGAAATGAAAAAAATAATATAAAATTAAAAAACTAAAATCTAGTGAGAAAAGCAATGGAAACAAAAGTTGAGAGGTATGGTTAAAATAAAACTTAGACCTTTTTGGTTAAAGGGTGAGGTTAAGAATTAGAAGAAAGAAAGAAGAAATCTGGCTAGATTTTGTCAGAGGCAAAGTCCTAGATGAAGCTGTGGGGCTGGAGCTGCACTTGGCTGAAGCAGCAGGAGCATGGCCCACATGGACTGAGATCCCAGGAAGCCTGTATGGGGGTCCAGGCAGAAAAACAAACACCATGCCAGGCATTTTAAGAGAAAAGATTTAATATAGAGAATTGATTGAACTGTTGTCAAATAAAAGACAAAAGGAGGAAACTGAAGCAGCAACCTACCCCCATGTAAGAGGTTAGGGTTATTGGAATTTAAAGGTTTGAAAGAAGAGCCCCACGGAATTGGGACCCAGACCAGGGGGTATTGGTGGGGGGGCACTACCCAGGTGTTCTGGGTATCTCTGAGGGGTACAATGGGGTTAGGTCTGGAAATGTGACAAGTTCTGAAACCAATTGCCACTGCCACAGTGAAGAACCATTGATGTCCTGACACTCACTGACAGGAATAGAAGAGGACTGGCAGGAACAAATGCCTTCCCCTCCCATCTTTGAAGTCTCCCTCTAGTGCCTCCTACTGTCAAAGCCAAACTGGGTGTGAGCAGGCAAAGATTTGCAGAGTCCCATCCCCAGCATGACAAAGCATAGTTCTGTCTGGGCTGGTTGTCACTAACTACACTGGCTATTTAAGTTTTGATTTAAACACATGAAAATTAAATCAAGAGCCATATGTGGCTAGTGGCTACCATGTTGAATAGTATAGCTGTAAGGGATGGTGAGGTCCTAAATCACATAACAAGGAACACAAATCACCTTGGTAAGATTCGCCTTCTATGTTGTGTCTGCAGGCCCAGAGCAACGATCCCTACCCCAGCAAAGGCAATCTTTTTTCAAACAAATAGCAGTATTATGACATTTTAAAAAGCACACATTTAGATTCAGGTACTGTGCAAAGCTAAGTACTTCTTTGATCCCATCTTACAGATGTATAACATGGATTTTTTTTAAAAAATCCTCACCTGAGGATATTTTTTGCATTGCTTTTTCAGAAAGAGTAGAAGGGAGGGAGGGAGGGAGAGGAAAAAAAAACACATCGATGTGAGAGGGACATATTGATTGGTTGCCTTCCACACACGCTCCATGCCACAACATGCCCCAACCGGGGGTGAGGAACAAACCCGCAAACAAGGTATATGCCCTTGACTGGAAATCAAATCCACAACCCTTCAGTGCGCAGGCCTACACTCTAACCACTGAGCTACACTGGCCAGGGCTAGAACATGAAATCTAAAGTGGGTAAGAAACTTGTCAAAGTCACATAGTTGACTGCAGAGCCCTTTACTTAACTTCTGGAATATATTGTTTCTGACTATCAAAGGGAGCTGACATTTCACAAGGAAGAGATTTTATTTGCTTGTCAATGTTCAGTAGAACATTATTTTCTCATAAAGAATAAACTGGAGAAAGAACCAACAATTAATAATGGTACTTAATGACATAAGGAATTATGACAATGGAAGTCATTTCTGTTTAATAAAATTCATATCCAGCAGACTTGCACAATCCAACAGGGAGAAATAAAGGTTCTTTCTGGTTTTATGATGAGTCATCACACTCTTTCAGATTCAATGTTTAGAAATACCTTGGATTGAGTACTTCACCGTTTGGTTTATGATGTTTTCAATATGAATGCTTAATTTATAGGTAGAGACTAGAGCTTTTTGAGCCCTCATTGTCTATAGCATTAACACTGCAGTTATCAAAGTTATGCTAATCAGAGGCAACGTGGGCGACACATGGTTGGGTCAATCATTAGCTTCGTGGCGCTGGAATAATTATAAAATTCCTCTAAGCCTCAGTTTCCTTAACTTATAGGGATATTGTGATGATTATATTAGATTGTGGATATATATAATCTAGAACATTCTTTGACATGTATAATTGTACTATTATTAACAGATTTTAGGTGGCCCTCTAATAGAAGGCAAAAGAGACAGAAACAAGTATTTCTTGTCTTTTAAGCATGTTTACATTCATTTATTCACTCAACAAGTGTTTGTTGAATGCCTACTATGTGCCAGGCACTATTCTAGGTTCTTGATATATACCAGTAAACACATCAGACAAAAATCTGTGCCATTATGGAGCTAACATTATATCTACTTAGCACCCATTCTATGAAAGACAACCCCATTTGTCAAACAAAATAAATGGGAATCTTCCCTGTCTTAAAGAATTTTCTATTCCATTATCTTAAAAGCATGTAAAACACCCTCTGAAAGGAATGATTAACATATGAAGTATTCCTGGCAATAGGAATTAAATGTGTAGTGGGGGAAAATGCTAATTCAGATATCAGAGAGTCCAGGTTCTAGCCCAATCTATGTTCTTCTTGTGTTATCAATTATACTCTGAGCTTCAGTTTTCCCACCTGTGAAAATGGGAGTAGGGTCTCAAAGGTATTTTCAGCAATAAAGCTATCTTTTCTATATGCCTACATTAATCATACTAGTAAGATAAGCCATGTTATGGAGACTAAAAATATACTTTTTCAGAGTTAATATCATAACCACAGGTACTACTATATGTATAACTTAAATTGAAATTCAAATTTATAGGGGATTACTTAGATTTCCTACTGAAGATAGCAAAAGCAGCTGTTTGGATTATCTCAGTAGCAGAATCTGAGACAGGAGATAATCTCAGCAGTGTTGGAATCTGTCTGAGAGAAAAATCCCAAGAAGTTGTAGTATGAGAAAGGTACGGTGAGACGGGAGAAAGCCAATGTCAGGGTGCATTAGTGAACTTGCTATTATTGTAGCATTTAAGACCCAGTCCCATCAGGAATTCTGAGAAAAGACAAAATACCTTCCAGAATAATCCATCCAAAGGAGAGGAGTCTGGTTTATTTTTTCACTAGGCCCCATCTGTGAATGATTGAGGATGTCTTGGAGGGTGTCAACAGCCTAATCTTCTAAGCCCAGCAAACTTCCACAGCTTCAGCTTTGAGAAAGCATACCACAAAAGGCAAAGTGTGAGTTTAAGGTGTGACACTGTTATGGGTTGAATTGTGTCCCCTCACCCCACCCCCAAATTTCATACACTGTAGTCCTAAGCCCCCAGCACCCCAAATTGTGACCTTATTTGAAGATAGGGTCTTTATGGAGGTAAACAGATTAAAATGAGGTCATTAGGGCAGGTCTTAGTACAATACAGCTGGTATCCTTATAAAACGGGGGAAATTTAGACACAAATAAACACACAAGGAGAATATCATGTGAAGATTGGCGTTATGCTGCTACAGGCCAAGGAATTGCCAGAAACTAGGAAAGAAGCCTAGAACAGACCCTTCCCTAGCTCTTCAGAGGGAGCTGGGCCTGCCAACACCTCGACCTCAAATTTCTAGCCTCTAGCCTGGCCGGTGTGGCTCAGTGGTTGAGCATCAACCTATGAACCAGGAGGCCACTGTTAAATTCCTGGTCAGGGCATATGCCCCAGTTTGTGGACTCGATTCCCAGTAGGGGGGGTGAAGGAGGCAGCTGAGCAATGACTCTCATCATTGGTGTTTCTATCTCTCTCTCCCTCTCCCTTCCTCTCTCTGAAATCAATAAAAACATACAAAAAATGTCTAGCCTCCAGAACTGACACCATAAATTTCTGTTGTGTAAGACACTCAGTTCATGGTACTTTGTTACCTCAGCCTAGCAAACTGATGCACTGTTGTGATGAATTTGCCCATGGAAGGAACTGCTCAATACAGCTACGGCTTGAATTAGATGCACGCAAGGGAGATGACATGGGCATGAAAGCCATCTTTTACAGAGTCCATAGAAGGCAGACATGCTGCAGCCAAGAGATAATCCTGTAGTTTCTCAGCAACCCCTAAAGCAAGGGCGAGGAAGCTATAACCTACAATGGCTGAAACTACACCCCAGACAGCCAAAAAGCACACTCTACACGTTCATTCTGTTTGAAGCAACAATTAATCCTCCTATTGGCTTCTCAAGCGCTAATATACCCTTCCTGCCTAAGGCAGCCATTGAGGTTTCCTGTCCTTCTACATGAACCAATCACATCTGTCAATACACTTGAAAAAGGGACATTTTAACAGCCTGATTTCTAGAGCAGCCTCCATTCCATCTAGGGTAGGAATGACAAAAAACAAAATATGGATGACAACTGTGTTATACTGAAAACTCTTACATTTATATTCATAATATTTTATATTGGAAAAGATTTTAAAATGGTTATAAATTCACTAAATAGGTGTCATAGAACTGCTGAGGAAATTGTGAGCATGGGTTTTTCCCTGAAACTTCAGATTCTTTAACTAGGTCAGGAAAATCTTGCTAAAAGCACTGATCTCAGACATTGTCATTTTGTACTTTCCTTCAAAAAGCATCACTCTCAAAAGAAATGTGTACACAAATTAGCAAGAGGACTTTTTCAAGGCACTGAATATGTTTGATCTGAAGAAAACACAATATCAAAGAATTTCATGTGAAGACTGGGGTTATCTGCTACAGGCCAAGGAATTGCCAGACACTAGGAAAGAAGCCTAGAACAGACCCTTCCACATAGACAGTGACTGGTCCATGCAAGCCAGTGACTTTATCATGCCCTACTTTGGTTACAACCTGACTCTTCCTCCCCACCTGGTTTACCTGTCCTTCCCTGAAGCTAAGAAATATTCTGAGATGAATATATATGTGTATATGTGTGTATGTATGTATGTGTGTGTGTGTGTGTGTGTGTGTGTGTGTGTGTGTGTGTGTGTGTGTGTGTGTGTGTGTGTATCCCTGCTGGCTAACAGAAATCAGGGAATCAGAGGCTGGGTTTCAATATCAATGCATTATATAAAAAATTTAAACATATGCCCTCATTATAAAAGGAGTTGTAATGTGTGAAGAGTTAAAAACACAAAAAGTAAGTTGGAAGTAACCTAGACACTTTGTCATAAATAATATTTCCATTTATAATACTATAAATTAAAAAAGGAAATGTGCCGTTTAGGCTCTTTGTTGTTGGATAAGGAATTTAAAGTGCAGATTTTTTCTAACATGCATTCTCATTACTTCTTTTTTCAGCTTTATTGACATATAATTGATATATCACATTGTATAAATTTAAGGTGTACAATGTAATGATTTGATACACGTGTATATTGTAAAATTTTTTCCTACAGTTATGTTGCTTAACACATCCTTCACCTCACATAATTACCATTTTGTTGTCATTGTTGTTATGGTAAGAACATTAAAGCTCTATTCTCATAGCAACTTTCAAGTATACAGCACGGTAGCGTTGACTATAGTCAACATATAGCACATTACACCCCCAGAACTTCCTCATTTTGTACCTGCAAGTTTGAGCTTTTTGACCTACATCTCCCAATTTCCTCTACACCTCAGTGCCTGACAGCCACCATTCCATCTGTTCCCATTAAGTTTAATGTTTGCAGGTTCTATATAGAAGTGAGATCATACAGTATTTATCTGTCTGGCTTATATTTCACTTAGAATAATTCCCTAAGTTCATCCATGTTGTCACAAATGGCAGGATTTCCTTCCTTTTAACGGCTGGATAATACTGCACTATATACATGCAGGCCACATTTCCTTTATCCACTACCTATCGACGAACGCTTAGGGCGCTTTGAAAGGGAGGAGCTTCAGCTCCCTACTCTTATTGTGTTGTTGTCTACGCCCCCTTCAGGTCTGTTAGTATCTGCTTGACATATCTAGGTGCTCCAATACTGAGTGGACATATACTTACAATTGTTATATCCTCTTGATAAATTGATCCCTTCATTATATAATGACCTTCTTTGTCTCTTATTGCAGTATTTGTCTTACAGTCTATTTTGTCTAATATAAGTATACCTACTCCTGCTCTCTTTTAGTTTCTATTTGCACGGAATATTATTTTCTAGTCCTCCCTTTCAACCTATCAGTGTCCTCAAAGTTGAAATAGTTTATTGCAGCAGAATATAGTTGGATCCTGTGTTTTTTAAATCCATCCAGCTACTCTGTGCCTTTATATGAAGTCCATGTTCTTTCCTCTGTGTCTTGCTGACCCTCTCTAAGTCATGGCAGTAGATGGACTCTTCTAGTAAAAGTCTGTAGAGTGAGGAGAGAATAGGTACAATATTGGGTGTGATGGAAAAATCTAATGTAATTGGTCTATAGTTTATATTCCAAAATGAGAATGTAATAAAGGGTATGATTGAGAGGAACAGTAGCTACCTTGCTACAGTGATTCTCACATCTAATAATACCCTGCTACAGTGATTCTCTTCCTAGGGAAAACTTCATTAGGCTCTTTGAGTGTCCTCTTTTTTTTGCAAAATAAAGAGAAGTCAGAAACACTTAGGTAGCAATAAGAGAAAGGGTTCTTGGACCTCCAGCTTCTCAGTTTTAGTATGATGATTTAAATGCTGGCAAGTGGTCATTAGGTTGCCAAATTGATAGCTGACTACCAGCAAGATAAATCTCTCTTTTAAATATAATACATTTGTAGCTTCTTTTATTATAACTCTGGAGAAGAGGCTCTAACTTTCATCTAAGTTTTCCTTTTCAACAAAATGAAATGCAAATTTTGGTGTACACACTGAAAAATACTAACTCTATTGTCCATTAAATGTTTCAATATTTCCAAAATTAATGCATTGACTCATATATTCAATGAATCTTTATTAACAAGACACTGCCCTTGCCTTCTAGGAGACTACAGTTCAGCTGGGAAAAGAGTCCAATCTTTAAGGGTCTTAAACCATGAGTAGTTTCAATGAGAAGAAGCCAGAAGAGAGGGAGCAGAGAAGATGCAGACCAGCCCTTGAGGATAGGAGGAAATGTGGTGTAGAGCACAGACGGAAATATTAGCCTATGAACAAAGAACATCACTCTTCAGGAATAACAGCCGGAGGAGAGGAAAGATTAGACACAAAAGTAGTTTGATGACAAGAAAGTTGAGGGAATTTATGTCTAGTGTCTTCTAGTATTTTTCTTGTGGAATTTCCCTCTGAAAACCAAGAGTAAAGGTTCAAACCAGCAGACAAATTTAGAACAATATTATGTCTTTCAGAGGGCCTTTACCCTGTCCCAAACACAAAGATGCCTACACTCAAGTATGAGATAACAGAATCACTGGAGCTGAGAATTACTGGAATTCAGAGTGCACAGAGGAAAGGTCAATGTTAGATGGTTCAGGTGTGAAGCTCATTGATGGAGGGTTTGACTGGATGTAAAGATAAAAGTGGAAAATATCAAGAAGTTCTAGCACTACAGTTCTGTTGCTTCAGTTAGACATTTGACAGGTCCCTTACAATATAAATAAGTGGTCAAGGTACCTTTGATCTTCATGATTTTTACTGACAGAAGAGTAAGGCAGTATTCCTTAAGTTTGGCTGCATATTGAAAACACTTAGTGTGGTAATAGGCTATTGCTACATAACATATTACCACAAAACTTAGTATCTTAAAACAACGAACATTTATTATCCCACACAGTTTCCATGGATCAGGAATTTTGGAGTAGCTTAGTTTGGGGTTCTGGCTCAGCATCTCTCATGAGGTTGCAGTCAAGATGTCAGCACAGGCTACAGTCACCTAGGCTTCACTGAGGTTTCCAAGATGCCTTTCTCATGTGGCTATTGTCAGAAGGCTATATTAGCAAGAGTTCTCCAGAGAGGAACCAATAGAAAATAAATACATATATATAAGAAATTAGTTTACATGATTATGGAGGCTGAGAAGTCCCTAGGTCTGCAGTCAGCAAGCTTAAGATCCAAGAGAGTTGATGCCGTAGTTCCAATCCAAATTCAAAAGTATGAGAACCAGGAGAGCTGATGGTGTCTGTTCCAGTACAAAAGCCAGTAGGTTTGGGAACCAAGAAGAATAGATGTTTCAATTTAAGTAAAAAGGCAGGAAAACATTTATGTCCCAGCTCGAGCACTTAGACAACAGGAGTTCCCTTAGTCAGTCTTGTTTTGTTCTGGTCTTCAATTGACTGGATGAGGCCCGTTCACACTGGGGAGGGCAATGTGCTCTACTCTGTCAGTCTACCCATTCAAATGTTAATCTCATCAAGAAACACCTTCACAGACACACCCAGAATAACACTGGACCAAAGGTCTGGACACCCTGCCGCCTAGTCAAGTTGACACATAAAGTTAACCATCACAAAGGCTTCAGATCCTTGCTAGCTATTGGTAGGAGGCCTCAGTTCCTTACAACATGGGACTCTCTATAGGACTGCTTCTGTGTCCTCATGGCCATAGTAGCTGGCATCTCCACAAATATGTGATTCAAGAGAGAAAGGATGGAGGAAGGCTCAAGTATTGTATGACCTAGCTTTGGAAGTCATAGCTGCCATAAGCTCTTGATAGAAACAAGTCACTAAGTCCAGCCCACTCTCAAGTAAAAAGGAAAATTTTACCTCTAGAGGAAAGGAATGACAAAGAATTTGTGGGTATATTTTTAAACCACAATATCTGGGGAACTTCAAAAAGACTGACACCTAGTTACCACCCCTAGATGTTCTGATTTAACTGGTCTGCAATTTTTAAAAGCTCTCCATGTAATTCCAATGAGTTGCCAAGCATTTCCTCTATCATCTGCCTCCACTCTTGTGTCTCTCAATACTTTAAGCCCTTAGCAAGGAAGCACATATCCCTGTGATTCGAATGATATGTTGCACCATTATCATTCAAGTGGGTGTGAAAACTTCCTCTGATAAAAGGCTCAATTTCATTAAAGAAATTTTTAAATTCAAAATACTTTTCTTAATATAGAAAATAAGCAGCATGTTTTACATGAAGGTATAATACTCAAGAGAAGAACATTTTCAAAATCATATATATTACAAAGCAAGGATATAAAATAAAACAAATATAGTAAAGTCCTCTCTTAACATCACCAATAGGTCTGTGATGTTAAGCAAAGCAATGTATAATGAAACTAATTTTACCATAGGCTTATTGATAGAAACAAGAGTTAAGTTCCAATAGCATCTCATCAACATTATAATGGAATTGCATTATTCAAAGGCCTGCTGCACAAGAGACTTATGGCTAAGTATGAAGCTTAAAACTTATAAATAAAAGCATAAAGAAGCAATACTTTGAGCTTATAAAGAATCAGATACTTATTGATAATTTATGACAGAATGTGACCAAGTCTGCCTTTGGAAGTGCAATGGTTAGTTTTATTTATCAACTTGGCTATGCTATAGTAACCAGTTATTTATTCAAAAACTAATTTAGATGTTGCCGTGAAGGTGTTTTGTAGGTGTGACTACCATCTACAATCAGTTGACTTTAAGCAAAAGAGACTACCTTATAATGTAGTTGGGTCTCATCTAATCAATTGAAGGCCTTAAGAGCAAAAACTAAGGCTTCTCGAAGATGACGAAATTCTGCCTTGAGACTGGAACATTAACTCCTACCTGAGTTTCCATATTGCCTGCCTGCCCTACAGATTTTGGACTTGCCAGCACCTAAAACATGTGAGCCAGTTCCTCAAAATAAATCTCTTCATATATATGAATATAAATATGAATATAGACAAATATACTTGTACATATTGTACTAGTTCTGTTTGTCTGGAGACCCCTGACTGATACAGATTTTGGTCCTTGGAAGTGGAGTACTGCTATAACAAATACCTGAAAATACGGTAATGTATTTGGAATTGGGGAATTTTGAGGAGCTTGACAGAAGAAGCCTAGATTGCCTTGAAGAGATAGATGGTTGGTAGGAATATGGGCATTGAAGGTGATTCTGCTAAAGGTCAAGATGGAAGTGAGGAACACAGGGGAGGAAACTTCTATTATCTCAGAGAATTCCATACACCGTCATGAATAGGATGTGGGTAGAAATACGAACATTAAAGGTGCTGCTGGTGAGGTCTCAGATGGAAATGAGGAAAATGTTACTGGACACTAGAGAAAGTGCAATATTTGTTATAAAGTGGCAAAGAATTTGGCTGAATTATGTTCTAGAGTTTTATGGAAAATGGAAGTTGGAAGTGACGAACTTGGATATTTGAGGAGATTCCCAAGGAAACTGTGGGAAGTATTGCAGGGTTTCTCCTTGCTGCTTACAATAAAACATTAAAGGAAAGGGATCAATCCAGAAACCAGCACTTGATTTGGAAAATCCTCAGCCTATTTACATACAATTTATGGATCTGATCGGCGACCTTGGCATAAGCCAGGAACAGAGATGGAGATACACAGGAAGGATCTGTGGAAGACCCTCATGCCTAATGGTCGGACTCCCATGAATTTTACCAGGAGGCTGACAAGTTTCTGAGAGGGTTTTATACCAGCGAAAACACCATCAGCCTGGACTAAAAGGCACAGAGATAAGAACACCATGTGAAGGAGAGATACATTAGGAAATTTTCATTTAAAAACGGAGGCAGAAATTGGAGTGATGCATCTGCAAGCCGAGGACAGCTAGCAAACCATCGGAAGTTAGCAAGAGGAAAGGAAAGAGCTTCCCCTAGGGCCTTTGAGAGAGCACAATGTTGCTGACACCTCGATTTCAGACTTCTAGCCTCCAGAACTGTGAGAGAATAAATTCCTATTGTTTTAAGCCACCCTGTTTGTGGCACTTCGTTACAACAGCACTAGGAAATGAACACAGGAAGTACCAAAATAGATAATGACTAGCTGAAATCTCCCCTTGCCTTGAACCTATAGATATACTGTATCTGCTTGGGGAGCAAGATATAAATGTTTTAATTTAGTAAACAATTAGATTAAATTAACTATATAAGCAAATAATTTCATTTAAATTTGGCTTAAGACATATTGGAAAGTTATAGTATTTGTCATTTTGGCCTGTCTGCATCCGCCTTGATCTTGATCTCTAATTTCCTCTTTTCTCCTCTTGCATGACTGGGAAAATAAATATTTTTGCAAGTGAAATCCAGTGCAATATAAACAACAGTGTTTTCTTGACAAACATCACTACACATTAGTAAGGGATTTAAATTCTACATGAGTTCTGTTTACACTCTCAGCCACTAATTGTCAGTCTGTTTGATATGTGCAGTGAACAACCACAGCAGTGGAAATTACCAGAGCAGAAGCACCACCCTGATTAGACTGATCACTGGTGTGGCTGCTGGAAGCGGTCCCAAGTGGTGGAGCCATAGCACAGGCTTCCAAATTCCTATGACCAAAACTGCTAGAGCCAGTCATAGGTTGTTCCCGTATATGAGTTTGTACTCTGTTAATTGGGCAGCTTTATTCAGCTCTTGAAAGAGTCAGAATTGAGCTGCATTGCCCGTTTTTATCTACATACAAGTATGCACAGCAGGTCCTCAAGTAACGTCTTTTTCATTCAACGTCGTTTTCTTCTAATGTTAATGAGGGGGGGAATCAATCGCAGGCAGGGGCCACTGTCCGTGTGGAATTCGCACCTTCTCCTCATGTCTGCCTGGGTTTTCTCCCACATCCCAGAGATGTGAACATGAGGCGAACTGTTGTGTGCACACTCTCCCATCTGAGAGACTGTGGGTGCGGGTGTGGGTGTGGGTGTGGGTGAGTAGCTCTGAGATGGAAGGGCATCCTGTCCAGGGTGTGTCCCCATCTTGTACCCTGTGCCGTCTTGAGAAGCTCTGGCCACCGCAACCCTGAACTAGAATAGAATAAGCTGGTTGAAAAAGAGTGATCTTCCCTGTTTTTATCCATCTTTCTTAAATGTATGTATAGCTCACATTTATTTCAATGTTTCATATTAGAAGTGTTTTGGGTCTTTACTCAGAAGTTTAGTGATGTTTTTGTGACCAGAACTACGTTGTAGGAATTCTACTGTCAAATTGGTTTTGCTTAAAGTTGCAGTTTCCAAAAGCCTATCCATTACTTTAAGCAAAGACTTACTGTACCCGAGTGAAAGGGAGGCAGTTTTGGCAACGGGATTCCTCAGACTACGGGTCATGACCCACTAATGAATTGTAAAATCATTTGATGCACCATAACTGGAATTTTTTAAAACACAAAATAGAACAGGTTAGACTAATGAAAACAGAAAATATCAGAATGCCTGTCATGTAGTAAAGGTAGCTATTTCATGAACCTTTATTTCACTTGTTTTTTCGTCATATGTTTATATATGTGTTTAAGTATATTGGATCATAGCAAAACAGTATATCCTTCTGGAGGTCATGTTTTCAAAAGTTTGAAAAACATAGCTCTGGGACATGATCATGATTTCTAAATTACTTTCAATCTAAAAGTTACCACTGGCCTCTTGCACTTTTAATATAGCCATCCCTCCTGCTCTTTTTTATTAACACAATGTCTCTACACCAATAACCACTGGTACCTACTAGAAAAAAAATTCCAAAACTCTAGTCCCTAGGAAACACAAAGAAAAAGGCAAAATGGACAATGAGAAGAAGAGCCACCAGGGTTCAGGGGTGACAGGGAAACAGGCCATAGTGTGAACAAACCACAAGAAATCAGATGCACAGAACTGCCCAGACATCTTGGTCAGCATGTTAGATTTTCTACCACCTGAGGGACTGTGTTGCACTGCAGTTTACTTGACTTCAGAAGGAAAGGACACACAACTCCCATAAGGTAGAAAGAGCTAGGAACTTCCAGGTAGGTGACCCTTAGGTTACAGTTGAAGCTCATTCAATGAGGTTATAGGATTGCTATAAAGTAAATAAATACTTTTGAGTAAGTAAATAAATGCAATAATAAATATGGTAGTTAAAATGGATATACATCAAGAAGGGGTTGGTAAAAATCACATTGGATTGTAGGTATAATGTTACAAGAGTACTAATGGCCACTTTAAAAGCTTGTTTTTTAGTCTCTGGACTTTAAAAGTTTGTTTTTTAGTCTCTGGATCCTTGACTTACCAAAAAAAGGTATATTGTTTCCAACAGATCACAGAAGTAATGATATGGTATTGATTCAAACTAGGGAGAAAGAGAGAGTAAAGTGTGTAGAAGAGAACAGGGAGAGGTTGCTTACCATTGTCCTAGAATTTTCGCAATTTCTAATTTAGAAATTCAGGAAATGAAATAAAATTTACATTATATCTTTCATAATATAATTTCTATAATAAGAAGGCAAAAGTCATCAAGCTTGGGATGTCACCAATCAGGACATGTTTTAATGCCAACAGAAATCATTTCAAACATAAAATATACTTCCAAGGCCTAAAAAACTATTCCTTCACAGACAGTCCCAACAAATATATGGTAAGAACATTTGGTGCTCACTGCAGAGTGACTGGAGTTTTATAGAGATGAACATCTCTCTAGGACCTGAGCGCTAATCAGAATTTGAAAAAGCAGTGTGAATGAATATGTATATGAAATATTAATATATCCTGATTTCCAAGGCAGAAGCAACACCCCAGAAATTTGGGGGGGGGGTTCAAGAATTCCAAAGTCCTTGCTAATTAGCTTGGATGTATTAGACAGGATAAGTTAGAGTGCACTACAGTAATAATCTAAAATTCTCAGTGGTGTAGCATGACAAAAGACGATTTCTTACTCATACAACGTCTTTAGTAGATCTGGGAGACTAGGCAGAATTGCTGACCTCTATGCATAGGCGCAGTGTCCATGTTGCTTAGATTTTCGGTTTCTCCATACCAACATACATTCCCACTGCTGCTGTGGCCTAGGAAGAAAGCATGGAAAATCACAAACTGGCTTTCCCCCATAACTCACATTTCAGTCACATGACTACTCTTAACCTCAAGAGGGCATGTGCCCCCATCTCCAAAAAAGAAGGATCAGAAACCTTGATGGCAAACATTAATAATATCTACTATAGGTATGTAGCAAGTCTTTAGATTTTACTTATATTCCCACAGGAAAGATAAAATGAAAAGGTTTCCAGGTATTTCCAAGCCTCAGGAGCTTTTTTTTCACCTTCCTCCCACTTGTTTCTTGCTTTAATATAGTGTGAGCAAGGAAAAAAATGGACTTCAAATAAATTATTTATTGTAATCCAACCTACATTACTAATGAAGTACTAAGAGCTTTATTTGGTCTATTGGAAGGTTTCTCAATCATGGCAATATTGACATTTACAGTCAGATCATTCTTGGGGGCCTATACTGTGTTGTAGGATATTAAGCAACATCCTTGGTCTCTACCCACTAGATGACAAAAGCATCCCTCTCACTCCAGTTGTGAAAACCAAAAACATCTCCAGACATTTTACTCTGGAGGGTAAAATTATTGCTGGTTGAGAACCACCTTTTTATTTACTTCTTTTGACCACTAGGAAGGGTTCAGGTCATCTGAACATGAAATGACTCAGTATTGAGCACTGGTAGAAACACCAAAGATAATACATTTTCTCCCCCCAGATCTACCACTGACACTTTGGGCAGGTCTCTGACTCTTTTTTTACCTTATCTCTAGAATGGGGAGAATAATGTTATCTGGCTGACAAGCTAATAGTAAGCATTAAATGAGACACTAAATGATCCATCCTTTTCTCTCTGTTTTGAGAAACTACTTCTGTGTACAATCAGGTCCTACATATACATGGAGCCTATTTCTGGACTTTTTGTGCTGTTTGACTTGTCCCTTTGTATATTCCTGAGAGAATTCCTCACTGTGTTGATTGACCATTATTATTATTAAGCCCTCTATTATCTATAGATCACTTGTCTAGGAAACTCAGTCATCAGTAAAGGGACTGAAAACTGAGAAGTGAAAAAAAAAGACCTGCAGAAGCCCTACACTAAAGTTCACATGCTTTTTAAATTGTGACATTCCCCCAAGGTTATTAAGATGACTTATAAATTATTTCTTCTTCAGCCCTGCACCATCTTGTGCCTTGCACACAGGTACAGGAACCCAGTGAATGGCTCCTGAGGGACTAAATGACCAACTTCAGACATAAGGCAAACAAGCTTAACATTACTGGGCTTCCCCACATCACCTTAGGCTAGAAGCCTCAAACTAGGTGAGAAGAAGACATGGAAGCTATTAAAATAGGCAGGGCTGGCATCAGCAATAAGTGACTGGGGACAGTCCAACATCAAAAGAGGAAATTAAAGGGCAGACATTAATTAAAAAATAAAAAGCAGATGATTTGAAAAGTAAGCCATCACACACATCACACAATAAACCCTTAGCTGCATTACACTGTCGGTGCATAATAATTGACATCCCTAATAATGACTCTGACATTTTTAAAAATGCTAATTTCGGTGCAGCATGTTCTATTTTTAAAAATTTGTAGTACTGTGTAAGGCATTTGAGAAAGATTTCCGTCACAGACTTATAAAATATGTGATTTGCAATATAGCTTAGAGATTACCTAATCTGTTTTCTAGACGCAAAAAGTAAGTCCTGGAAAGGTGAAGTGTACTTGTCCAAGGTCAGGTGTGCAGAGAGGAAGAATTGGAACTAAAGCCCTAGTTTGCAGACTCTATAGCAAGTTCTTTTTCCACTATAGCACATCTACCAAAATGCAAACATATTTCTTTAATTAAAATCGCCAAATTGAATATTTGGCAACTCGATAAGGATACACTTCACATATATGGAATTTTCCTGCACTGAGCAATTACTCAACTGGCCCTTACTGAGCCTCTGTGTTGCTCAAAAAGTAGTAGTTTAGATCTGGTAATTGTGTCAAAGGAGGAAGAAAGCATGATACTTGATTCGAGTAACTGAACTTTCTTTGGAAAAGAAAACAAGGATGGCCCGGATGGGCGTGGCTCAGCGGTTGAGGATCAACCTAGGATCCAGGCGATCAGGGTTCAATTCCTGGTCAGGGCACATGTCCAGGTTGTGGGCTCTATCCCCAGCCAGGGGCATGTAGGAGGCAGCCCATCAATGACTCTCTCATCACTGATGTTTCTATCTCTCTCCCCCTCTCCTCTCCTCTCTTTAAAATCAATAAAGATATATTAAAAAAAAAAAAAAGAAATAAACTATTCCTAAGATAACTTTAAAAAAAAAAAAAAAGAAGAAAAAAACAAGGATGTTCCAAATGTGAGGAACAACATTAGAAAACACTAGAAGGGGGAGTGGTGGAAGCCTGGATCACATTTTCTAAGCCATTCATTCAAACAGGTTATCTAACAAGTATGAGTTATTTATGAAGATTGGGGGGAGGGAATATTAAAAATTTAGCCTGCCCTGGAAAAATCTAAGTTGAAGGGAGGAGAGAATAGAAAAATGGCCCAATTGTTCTAGAATAGCAGTCTGATAGAAATATAATGTGTCATATATGTAATTTAAAATTTTCTAGTGGCCCCATTTAAAAAGCAGAAGCAACAGATTAAATTCATTTTAAAATACATTTTATCGCCCAGCTGGGCGTGGATCAGCAGTTGAGCATCGACCTAGGATCCAGGCGATCGGGGTTCGATTCCAGGTCAGGGCACATGCCTGGGTAGTGGGCTCGATCAATGGCTCTCTCATCATTTATGTTTCTATCTCTCTCTCTCCCTCTCCTTTCCTCTCTCTGAAATCAATAAAGATATATTTTTAAAAAAATACATTTTATCTTATTTGATATATCCATATGTTATTATTTCAATATATACTAAATACAAAAAAATTTATGGACAATTTTAATGAGATATTTTACATTCTTTTACTCATACTAAGTCTCTGAAAGCTAATGTGCATTTCACACAGCATATCTTAATTTGGATGCTAAATTTATCAGAAATATTTGATCTGCACTTAGATTTATAAAAGTTACAACTGAAAAGATGAATTTACATACCTGAGTTGTTCCAAACATAACCTAAATGTCTTCCAGTAACTGAATCAAATGCCCAAAATCATTTTCTGTTAATATTCGCATCCACATTGACAAAACTTGAATTTTTAAATTTAAATGCCAATCAATTAAAATCACATAAATTAAAAATTCAATTCCTCAGGCCTTCAGGACAAATTTCAAGGGTTCAATCACATATGTGGCCAGTGGTTATGCATTAGGCTGCTGCAGAGGTGTAGAGGTCGGTTTTAGAAGTGGGAAGCAGGGTTGCCAGGTGACATAAGGCCCTTGGATGGCAGACTCAAGTGCCTGGAGGGAGATTCCACATGAGCTTTTACACAAAGTGGAGCTACTCTATACTATCCGCCAAGAAAGAAGGAGATAGCAAAGCAAAAACAGATTTCTAGGAAGACTAATCTACAACAAAATAGAGAAAAACAAAAACACAAAATTAGGGAGACCAACGGACTGTTTTATTGTAGTAAATAAGATGTGAAATGACTAAAACTAGAGGGAAGGAGGAATGAGGGGAAGTCAATGATCCAAGAGGCTGTTTGTTGGATGGAAGAACTGACAAAACAAGAATAGATGGGACACCAAGGAAGAGTGCCTCGCTCAGGACCTCAGAGAAACCTGGTTTTTGTTTCCTTTGTTTTGCATTTTGTTTACGTTTGTATTTTGTGTTTGTTTTTTTCTCTATTCTCTCTTCTACATGCATTTAACAGGGAAAATTATATTCCATAGTGGTTTTCAGGAGTTCTAGGATTATTGAGGTAACCCTTGAAGTCTTCTTAGCAATGTTAAGGGTCTATTATTATGGAGCACAAGAGTAGAGGAGAAAAGTGGAGGGGAGGGGAGGGGAGAAGAAAATGGAGAGAGAGGCTATAAATTTTAAACTTGAGATTTACAAATAAATAGATGATAGGTGAAACCATTTCAGTGAGTGAGCTCAGCCAGGAAGATATGTAGAGTGAGAAGACATGGGCCACCCCATGACAATACATTTCTAGAGACAGAGAAGCCTTCAAAGGAATGCCTCCAAGGTGCAAAGAGACTGAAGCAGACAGGTTAGGTGTTTGTTCCATGGCCTCGATCATTCAACTAACATTTACTGAGACAAAGACCTAGATGTTAGCATTCTAGATACAAGCAACATGGGCCGCCCTAGAAGACTGCACTGCTAGGGTCACAGCCAGGACTGAACTCCAGATAACCTTGGCCTGCAGCAAGGTCTCTGCCATGCACCACAATAGAAGAGTAGGCGTCATGCACAGTGCTACGCGCAGGGTTCTGGCCTTTGAGACAGATGGGTCTAAATTATATTCTACTCCTTTGAAGTTTCATTCACCATTTCTAAGAATGTTCTTCAAGGAAGATCTTACTTTTGACTAACAACAACAAAATAATGAGATTCATACCTTAAAGGGAAAAGAAAAGATAGGGCTGAGTAGAGTTGTAATGATGGACAAATCTTCCTGTCCATAGTAGTGATGGAGCAAGAGGAAGCACAGGACTTTGGAGCAGGAAGTTGGTGTTGGTCTGCCATCCATCAGCTGCTGCAATGAGATAGGTGTGGAGGCATAAAATATATAAATTATGATGCAAGAAAATTCAGAGGACATTCAGTTCAATATAAATGGGTGACATATTATACTATGTAACTTTTAAAAGGAGCAGTGCTGGAGGACAGGGAAGATGGGGGCCCTGTGAGCAGCAGCAGAGGCCCCCGCTCCCAGCCACGGGCTCGATTTGCTCCTAAACCCTCCGTAGCCAGCTTGGAAACACCAGAGAAACATACCTGAGTGGACGGGGTGCGAGTGGGGCGCCCTGAGGAGACATCACGGAGGCCGGTGAGAGAGGGGGCGTAGGAAGGGGGGACCCCCTGAAGCCTGTGCTGGGCTCCGAGCCCCGAGGCCTGGAGGCAGCAAAGCTCCTCCCCCCTCGGGAGAGCGGACCCCCCTCCAAAAGCGGGGATCCCGCACCCGGAGCGACGAGAGGGGAAGGAGCGCCCCGCGAGGAGCGCAGAGGGAACCAGGAGTGCCCGCAAGGAGGCGAGGGCGCCTTCCCAGCGAAACAAAGCTAATGGCGGCTGTCGCCTTCCTGGCGAAACAAAGCCTCTGATGGTGGCCAGCGCCTTCCCGGGAAACAAAGCCTCTGATGGCGGCCGGGGCCTTCCTGGGAAACAAAGCCTCTGATGGCGGCCGGCGCCTTCCCGGGAAACAAAGCCTCTGATGGCGGCCGGCGCCTTCCCGGGAAACAAAGCCTCTGACGGCGGCCGGCGCCTTCCCGGGAAACAAAGCCTCTGACGGCGGCCGGCGCCTTCCCGGGAAACAAAGCCTCTGACGGCGGATGGCGCCTTCCCGGGAAACAAAGCCTCTAATGGCGGCCGGCGCCTTCCCGGGAAACAAAGCCTCTAATGGCGGCCGGCGCCTTCCCGGGAAACAAAGCCTCTAATGGCGGCCGGCGCCTTCCTGGGAAACAAAGCCTCTGATGGCGGCCGGCGCCTTCCTGGGAAACAAAGCCTCTGATGGTGGCCAGCGCCTTCCCGGGAAACAAAGCCTCTAATGGCGGCCGGCGCCTTCCCGGGAAACAAAGCCTCTAATGGCGGCCGGCGCCTTCCTGGGAAACAAAGCCTCTGATGGCGGCCGGCGCCTTCCTGGGAAACAAAGCCTCTAATGGCGGCCGGCGCCTTCCCGGGAAACAAAGCCTCTGATGGCGGCCGGCGCCTTCCCGGGAAACAAAGCCTCTAATGGAGACCACAACCGGCATCTAATGCTCGGGGTGCCGACCATAGGGAAGGCCGTCCCAAGGTGTGTGGCACCCGCGTGGTGAGGGACCAGAGGACTGCGCTGAGCAGCCGCACACGGGGACCCTCTGCCTCCCTGTGGGCCACTGTGCTGAGCCCCAGAAAGCGCTGAATCTGCAGGGCGTGGGGGAGGGGAGGAGCCCTCCTGCCCTGAGCTCCCGGTGCCGGGAGGCTGGGATGGGTGACCCGCCCTGAGGGGCGCCGTGCCCCAGCTTTGCTGAGACCAGCGGTGCGGGGAGATGCGTGGAGCTGACTTTGGGTCGCCTCCCGCTGGGGGCCTTGGTGCGTGGGCAGCAGGACCTTGAGGGGCGGACTCTCCGCTGTGTGTCCCTTTGTGCATCTGTGAGTCTGATCGCGGAACTGGCTCCCACCTTCCCGGGGTGCACTGTGCAGATGAGTGGAGGCTGGGATTGGCATCTGCTCAGACTGATTGAGGGGCGGGCCTGGAGCAACCAGCCAACCAGAGCTGAGCAGGGAGGGGCGGAGCCCACCTGCCTCTCCCGCAGCCAGGAGCACCGCCCCCAACAGGAAGGGGCAGGTCCCGCTCACTGAGGCCCCAGACCCCCCCCCCCCCCCCCCCCGCAGGGCACAGTCCTGCAGGGAAGGGGAGAGCAGCTCATGGGAGGCCTTTACAAGAATAAGACTCTCAGGGACTGTTGTTTGGGACTTGGAGGAAACGCTGAAAACCCTGCTGGGGGTTGGGCAGGCAAGGGGCTCAGGGGAATGTTCTTAATCGAGCCCATTGAGCCCAGGCTGCTGAAACGGCCGATACAGAAAAGGCAACAGGCGGAAATCAATCTGAAGCTGCAACAGGCCAGAGCCCGGGGAACTAGAATCAGAGGACAGGGTGGGGACTGAGGAGCTGGCTGGGGAGCAGAGATTAACTCCCGCAGAGTGAGCGCCTGACAGCGACACCTCTAAGGGGAGTGATACCCTGGGCTACACTAGCCACCCTGCACCCTAAAGACTCTACAGAAGACTCTGGAGTAAGACCAGGCAACTATAAGGCTGCAAAATAGCTAACTATAAGAGGTGGCCCATGGAGAGCCTCAGAGCAACCATCTACCTGAGGACACCAGAGCCAAACCTAGACGGCTCCTCACATTGGGTGATACACAAGCACCTCCCAGGAAAACTGAAATCAGCACACAAAACAGTGACCCTCAGACAACATAAGTTGCCCAGAAGAAACTCACCTGATTGACTACTTTTTTTGTTTTGGGGTGGTTTTTTTTGTATTTGATTTTTCTGGATTTTTTGTTTTGTTTTTGTTTTGCTTTTTTGTCTGTGTGTTTGTTTGTTCTCTTTTTCCCTTAGGAAGAAGAGAAACAGAGGGAAAATGTATTTGTTTTTTCTTGTTTTTAAATTTTATAAGAATTTAATTTTTAAAAAATTTTTAACTATTTTTTTTATATAAAAGAACTTTATTTTGCTTAGCTTGTTTTTTGTTTTGTTTCTCTGTTTTGTTAATTTGTTTGTTTTGTTTTATCCTTCTACTCTCAAGACTTTCTTGATATTCATGCTTAATTGCTAGGACTTTATCATTATAACTAACAAGTTTACTGCTTTCCTCTATAGTTTCCCCCAAATCTCTTATTGGGCTCCCTCTCTACCCAGGCTTTATCTCTCTCTCTCATCTCAATCCATTGGCATAACTTTTTTTCCTCTTCTTTTCTTTCTTTTGTTTTCCTCCCTTCTGTCTTCCTGTCCTTTTGTTCGATTGTTAGTTTCTCTTATTCTCTTTATTGTATTTTTATTTTTTCCTTTTCAACTATTATCCTATTCCTATTCTCTCCCTTAATTTTTTACTGGCCCTTCTTTCAGAATCTTTTCTCTGCCTCTATTATCTCCCAGTAGCTTCTCTATTTTTTATATTTTAGTTTATTATTACTTTCTAAATTTTCATCACTATTAACAACAATATACTTCTCTCTCTCTAAGCTTTACTTTTCTTTCTCTCTTTTTCTTTAAGCTTTGTGTGTGTGTGTGTTTGTTCTCCCTTCACTCTCCCAGTTCTGTTTCTACTTGGGTTGTTTTCATTGTGACTGTCAAGATATTTTGTAAGATACCACTTGTTTCCTGGAAGTTTAGTTGTATATTGTCCTGCCTTGCCAGCACCTGTACAACAGCTTACACGATGAAGTTGTGGCTGAGACAGTTAACCAAGCTGAGGGGAGAGTCCTTCCAAGGACTAGTCAACAACAATCTAGACCCAACCAGAAAAGGAGAACCCAAAGAACCTACAAAACGGACACCCACAAAAGGGACACGACTAGAGCAAAGAGCTCAGAAGTATAAGAAAAACACACCTCTGGGCTCCACTGGACTCACAATACAAAATCCCACCCCACAAGATTGGGAGACAGCAAATATATCTAATATATAGATATAAACACTAAGACCTACCAAAATGGTGACAAAGAAACAACCCTCAAATTAAAGAAAAGGAAAAATCGCCAGAAAAAGACTTTGATGAGATGGAATTAAGCAAGCTATCAGAAACAGAGTTCAGAGTATTGATTATACAGAAGTTCAAGGAACTTAATGAGAAAAACAAGGCACTAGAGGATAAGATGGAGAACCGTAGTGGAAACATGAAAAAAGAGATACATAGCATAAACAAAAATCAGACAGAAATAAAGAATGCTGTATCTGATATCAAGAGTACACTGGAAGGAATTAAAAGCACGCTCAATGAAGCAAAGGATAGAATAAGTGAATTAGAAAACATGGTAGAAAAAAATCAGAGCAGCAAAAAGAAAAAACACTTAAAAAGCATGAGAACAGTCTAAGGGAGCTTTGCGACAACATGAAGAAAAACAACACTCACATTATAGGAGTGCCAGAGGGGGAGGAAAGAGAACAAGGGATAGAGAACTTGGTGGAGGAAATAATGACAGAAAACTTCCCTAGGCTGGTGAATGAGAACATCACACAAGTTCAGGAAGCACAAAGGGTCCAAACAAGAGGGACCCAAAGAGACCCGCTCCAAGATACATCATAATTAAAATGGCAAATGGCAAGGAAAAAGAGAAAATATTAAGGGCTGCAAGAGAGAGACAAGCAGTGATCTACAAGGGAACCCCCATAAGGCTAACAGCTGATCTCTCAACAGAAACTCTTCAGGCCAGAAGGGAGTGGCATGAAGTTCTCAAAGTAATGAAAAGCAAGAACATGCAACCAAGATTGCTTTATTTAGCAAGGCTATCATTTAAAATTGAAGGTGAGTTAAGGCACAGGGCAAGATTCTACAAATACAAGAAGACTGAAATCATATCAAGCATCTTCTCAGATCACAATGCCATGAAACTAGAAATCAACCACTATAAAAAAACTCAAAAATATTCAAACACATGGAGGCTAAATAGCATGTTATTAAACAATGAATGGGTTACCAATGAGATCAAGAGAGAAATCAAACACTTCATGGAAAGTAACGAAAATGAACAGACAACAACCCAAAATCTATGGGACACAGCAAAAGTAGTCCTGAGAGGAAAATTCATACCATTACAGGCCTATCTCAAGAAACAAGAAAAAGACCTAATGAACCATCTAACACAACAACCAAAAGAACTAGAATGAGAACAGCAAGAAAAGATCTAGAACAAACATTTCAAAAATTTATATGGAACCAAAAAGGACGCAGAATAGCTGCAGCCATCTTGAGAAAAAAGAACAGAGTGGGAGGGATCACATTACCGCACTTCAAATTGTACTACAAAGCCACTGTAATCAAAACAGCCTGGTATTGGTACAACACCAGGCATATAGATCAATGGAACAGAACAGAGACCCTAGAAATAGACCCATGCCATTATGGTCAGTTAATATTTGACAAAGGAGGCAAGAACATCCAATGGAGTAAAGACAGTCTCTTCAATAAGTGGTGCTGGGAAAATTGGACAGATAGATGTAAAAAAATGACATTAGACCACCAAGTAAAGTCACAGACAGCCCACACAGTGGAATTTTCACTGATACATCTCCTAGGGAAGAGAAACAAAAGAAAAAATAAACATATGGGGCTACATCAAACTAAAAAGCTTCTGCATAGAAAAAAAAAAAAAAAGCCTCAAAATACAAAGGAATCCCACGGTCTGGCAAAACATATTTGCCAAGGATGAATCTGATAAGGGGCTAATTTCCAAAGTGTACAAAGAACTCAGACTACTCAGCAAGAGGAAGACAACCCAATTAAGAAATGGGCAAAGGACCTGAATAGACACTTCTCCAAAGAGGACATACGGATGGCCAAGAGACACATGAGAAAATGCTCAACATCGCTAATCATCAGAGATGCAAATTAAAACCACAATGAGGTGTCACTTCACACCTGCCAGAATGGCTCCATCAACAAATCAACAAACGACATGTGCTGGCGAGGGTGTGGGGAAAGGGGAGCCCTGGTACACTGCTGGTGGGAATGCAGACTGGGGCAATTACTATGGAAAACAGGATGGAGGTTCCTCAAAAAATTAAAAATGGAGCTGCCTTTTGACCCAGTGATCCCACATCTAGGAATATATCCTAAGAACCCTGAAACACTAATCAGAAAGAATATATGCACCCCTATGTTCATAGCAGTGCAGTTTACAATAGCTAAGATCTGGAAACAGCCCAAGTGCCCATCAGTAGATGAGTGGATAAAAAGCTGTGGGACATTTACACCATGAAATACTATGCAGCTATAAATAAGAAGGATCTCATACCCTTTGGGACAGTAACAATGGACCTGGAGAATATTATGCTAAGTGAAATAAGCCAGGCAGAGGAAGACAAATATCATATGATCTCACTTATATATGGAATCTAAAGAACTTAATAAACTGATGAACAGAATAGATTCAATGACATGGAAGCATAGATGAGACTGATGAATGTCAGAGGGATGGAGGAGGGTGGGTGGGTGGAGGGGGAGAGAGTAACCAAAGAATTTATATGCATATATGCACAACCCAAGGACATGGACAATGGTGGGGAGGGGAACTGGGGAAGGGGGTGGGACGGGGTGGAATGGGTAATTGGGGAGAAAAAGGGACATCTGTAATATTTTAAACAAAAATTAAATAAATAAATAATAAATTAAATAAATAAATAAATAAATAAATAAATAAATAAATAAATAAATAAATGTAAAAGGAGCAGTTCTCAAATTGAATTAGGACAGAAAGGTCTAACTTTGTAACTCTCCTTTCCATAGAAGTGTCATAATATTTTCCATTAATGATCAAAAGGACCACCATATTTTCACTTGCTCTAATGACAGATTTTTATGGCACCCTGGTGAACAATTATGATTTTACATTTGTTAGTTATGAAACTTCTATTTTCCCTGCTTTGCAA
Organism: Miniopterus natalensis; assembly: GCF_054644295.1. Lineage (NCBI taxonomy): Eukaryota > Metazoa > Chordata > Mammalia > Chiroptera > Miniopteridae > Miniopterus > Miniopterus natalensis. Next base: position 100,234,573 of record NC_142103.1, on the reverse strand, counting down.
TTCGAGGGAATGTTTAGTGTTCTCAGCTCAAACTGTGCAATACAATAGAGAAAAATTACCCATCTTAGAAGCACAATTCCTTTTATTGAATAGCTGACTTTTTAAAAAGTCCTTTAAAGGAAGAATTTATTGACTAAATCTAACCATTTGCATAAAACAATGCTCTCCCTCAATTTGGTCCTTATTTTTTCTTCCCAACTTTTTCATAAAAGGTAGAACTCGGTATCAATAACTTTGCATTTCTCTCAGTAACTTTCAGGATTCTGAAATCAGAGAACCATAGACATGCAATAGGAAAAAGTAGTTTCCTGGCGTGTCTTTCTTTCACCTCCTCCTGACGTCTTCTACACATCACCCATGCACCAGCTGAAAGTTCTCTATGCTCTTACAATACCTGTACACCCCTGGAGAAATCTGCTGGCTTTTTTTTTAAGTTATTTTACTTTTTTGAATTTTCAATTACAGTCGACATTCAATATTATTTTATATTAGTTTCACGTGTACAGCATAGCAGTTAGACATTTATATAACTTACAAAGTGAGCCCCCTGGTAAGTCTAGTATCCACATGGCTCCATACATAGGTATTACAATATTATTGACTATATTTCCTATGCTGTACTTTACATCCCCGTGACTGTTTTATAACTACCAATACGTACTTCCTAATCCCTTCACATTTTCCACCCAGATCCCCAACGCCCCTCTCATCTGGCAACTATCAGTTTGTTCTCTGTATCTATGAGTCTGTTTCTGTTTTATTTTTTCCTTTAGATTCCACAGATAAGTGAAATCATATGGTATTTGTTATTGTCTAATTGACTTATTTCACTTAGCATAATACCCCCTAGGTCCATCCATACTGTCACAAATTGTAAGATATACCACAGCTTTAGCCAACCGTCTATTGACAGGCACTTAGGTTGCTTCCATATCTTGGCTATTGTAAATAATGCTGCACTTAAAATAGGGGTGCATCTATCTTTTTAAATTAGTATTTTGGATTTTTTCGGATAAATATCCAGAAGTGAAATTGTGGGTCATAAAGTTGTTCTATTTTTAATTTTCTGAGGAATTTCCATACTGCTTTCCACAGTGGCTGCACCAATCTGCATTCCTATTAACAGTGCACGAGTGTTCCCTTTTCTCTACATACTCGCCAACATTTGTTGTTTGTTGAGCTATGATGGTCATTCTGACAGTGTGAGGTGATATTTCATTGTGGCTTTAATTTGCATTTCTCTGATTAGTGAGGTTGAGCATCTTTTCATATGTCTACTGTCCATCCATATGTCCTTTTTGGAGAAATGTCTATTCAGGTCCTCTCCCATCTTTTAATTAGATGAGGTTTTTCTGGCATTAAGTTGTAAGAGTTCTTTACAAATTTGGATATTAACCCCTTATCAGATGTATCATTGGTGAAAGATTATCTCTCCCAAATGGTAGGTTGTCTTTTTGTTTTGTTGACGCTTCCTTTTGCTGTACAAAAAGTTTTTAGTTTGATGTGGTTACATTTGTTTATTTTTTCTTTTGTTTCCCTTGCCTGAGGAGATATACCAGAAATATATTACTAAGAGCAATGTAATAGAGTTTATGACCTACGTTTTCTTCTAGGAGTTTTATGGTTTCAAGTCTGATATTTAAGGCTTTAACCTATTTTGAGTTTATTTGTATATGATGTAAGAAAGTGGTCTAGTTTCATTTTTTTTTTGCATGTATCTCTCCAGTTTTCCCAATATCATTTATTGAAAGAACTGTCTTACCCCATTGTACATTCTTGCCTCCTTTGTCATAGGTTTAATTGAACATATAGGTGTGGGTTTATTTCTGGGCTATTTTGTTCCATTGATCTATGTATATGTTTTTATGCCATTACTATGCTGTTTTGATTACCATAGCCTTGTAGTGTAGTTTGATATACTGCCAACTTTTTTCTTCTTTCTCAAAATTGCTCTGTCTATTGGGGTCTTTTGTGGTTTGATATAAATTTTAGAATCATTTTCTGTAGTTCTGTAAAAAATGTCATTGCTATTTTGATAGGGATTGCATTAAATCTATAGATTGCTTTTGGTAGTATGGATATTTTAACAATGTTAGTTCTTCCAATCCATGAGCACAGTATATGCCTCCATTTATTTGTATCTTCTTCTATTTCTTGCTTCAATGTCTTATAATTTTCCAAATAGAATTCTTTTACCTCCTTGGTTAAATTTACTCCTAGGTATGTTATTTTATTTTTTGATGCAATTGTAAATAGGGTTGTTTTCTTAATCTCTCTTCCTGATTACTGGCATTCTCCTTATATGTGTACACAGCTGTCTGTGCAGTCCTTCAGAGAAGGAACAATATCATGCACATCTTTTTATCTCCAGCGATTAGCCCAGTAACTGATGTAGGAAGTACCCAATAAATATTTGTGTAAGAAATAAAGAATAGATATATAAATGCACAAGCAAATGACTGAACTGGATTTAGAACTGGAATTCGTATTAGCTGTACTACTTTGAGCAACTCACTTCACCTCTCTGAGCTTCAATTTCCTTATAAGAAACAGTGGACTGCCTAGTGGACTTCAAAGGGCTTTGGAAAACATCACATATAATAACATGTGTAAAAGATCCTGATAAATGGTAAAGCACTACACAAATGTTAGTTATTGTCTGGTGTCTGGATAGAGACATAAAAGCCTAGCCAAGTGTAAGACAGGGATAGGAAGCTAATTCCACAAGTCTGTGAATAGGGTCATTGTTGACTCAGATCCCCAAACGAAATCCTGAGGAACATCCTTGACTTCTCCTAACACCCAATAAGAACCAGTATCACCTGTTTCACCAGCACCAAGGACAATACAAACATGAACAATTATATATTCAAGGCTCTACCCCTCCTGGTAGCAGCAAGTCGATGTCTGCCAAACATTTGATGCGGACTTTAGTTCCTTAAGGTGTAAAGTCGTTGTTTGATATCTTTGTTTTTTCTTAATTGCTATAAACGTCCCTCTTAGCACTACTTTTACTGCATCCCATAAATTTTGAAATGTTGTATTTCATTTGTCTCAAGTTATTTTCTGATTTCCCTTTTGATTTCTTCTTTGACCCACTGGTTGTTCAGGAGTGTGTTGTTCAAGCTCCACATATTTGTGAATTTTCCAGATTTCCTCCTGTTATTTATTTCTTGTCTCATACCGTTGTAGTTGGAAAAAAATACTTGATGTTATTTCAGTCTTATGAAATTTAAGACTTGTTTTGTGGCCTAACATATGGAGAATGTTTCATGAGCCCTTAAGAAGAATGTTTATTCTGCTCCTATTAGATGAAATGTTTTATATATACACACACATATTTATCTGTTAGGTCCATTTGAAATATAGTTCAGGCTCAATGCTCCTACTGATCTTGTCTGAATGATCTATTCCTTGTTGAAAGTGGGGTATTAAAGTCCTTGACTATTATTGTATTACTATTTCTCCCTTTAGATCTGTTAACAATTGCTTTATATATTTAGGTGCTCTGATGTTGAGTGCATATATATTTACTATTGTTATTTCCTCCTGATGCATTGACCTGTTTATCATTATATAATGACTTGCTTTGTCTATTACATTTTTTACTTAAATTCTATTTTGTCTGATATAATTGTTATCCCTTTTCTCTTTTGGTTTCCACTTGCATGAAATGTGTTTCTCATCCCTTTACTTTCAGCCAAGGTGTGTTCTTAGCTGAAGTGGGTCTTATAGGTATAGCTGGGTCTTTAAAAAAAAAAAAAAAAATCCATTCAGCCACTATTTTTTTGAATGGCAAATTTAGTCTATTTACATTTAGAGTACTTATTGATAGGTAAGGACTTACTATTGCTATTTTGCCCATTGTTTTCTGGGAGATCCTTTGTTCCTTTCTTCTCCTCTTGCTTTTTTCCTGTGTGATCTGATGATTTTCTATTGTGGTATGCTTTGATTCCTTTACCCTTTTCTTTACTACAGGTTTTTGCTTTTAGGTTAGCATGAGGCTTACATAAAACATCTTATATTTTGAACAGTTTGTTTTAAGCTAATAATAACTTTGCATACAAAAGCTCAACACTTTTACTCCCCCTCCCAATTTATATTTGTGGTGTCACAATTCAGATCTTATTATATTGTGTATTCATTAACAAATTTTAGCTATAGTTATTTTTCTTTTGTCATTTAATCTTCACACTAAAGATATAAGGGACTTATACACACCACACCACCATTACAATATTAGTGTATTCGAAATTTGACTATATATTTACCTTTACCAGTAAGGTTTATACTTTTTCTTAACTCTTACGCTTTCTTTTATTATTTCATGTTACTAGTTAGTGTCCTTTCTTTTCTTCTTGAAGAATTCCTTTAGCATTTCTTGTAAGGTAGGTCTAGTAGGGATGAACTCAATCCCCATTATGTGTATTTTGGGAGGAGTCCCTTGCATGTGATGAGTTTCTTTTCTCTTATTGCGTTCCAGATGCTCTGTCTTTAATATGTGAGTTTTATTATAATGTGTCACAGTGAAGTCTCCATTGGGTTGAACAAGAGTCATGTACCCGGCTGTCCGTATCTTTCTCCAGGCTTTCTTCATTCCTTGTCATTATTTTTTTCTTTTTTCTACTCTGACTGGATAATTTCAAATAACCTATCTTCTAGTTCACTGAATATTTATTCTGCTCAGTGGAGTCTGCTGTTGAAGCTATTACTTTTCATATTTAAGTTTTTGTATTCCTCAGCTCAAAAATTTGATTCTTTTTAATGTTTTCTCTGTTGAACTTCTCATTTTGTTCTTGTGCTGTATTCTTGATTTTGTTTAAATGTTCATCTGTGTTCTCTTGTAGTCTCTGAGTTTCTTTAGAACAATTATTTTTAATTCCTTGTCAGGCAATTATGGATCTCCATTTCTTTGGAGTCAGTTACGGGAAGTTCATTGTGTTCCTTCGGTGGTGTCATGTTTCCCTGACTCATCATGATCTGTGTGGCCTAGTCTGTGTCTGCACATTTCAGGAAGCAGTAGCCTCTTCCAGATTTATGGACTGACTTTAGTAAGAAAAGCCTTCACCTGTGGGTCATGGCATGCTGGAGCATGCTGTGGCCCTTGGTCTAGTGGTGTAGGGTGCCAAGTGTAAGGGCATTAGGTCTTGAGGGTGGGGACATGGTGTCTCATTGGCTCAGGAAGCTGTTATCCACATTGACAACTGAATGAACCTTTGTGGTGAGAGCTGTAGTGTGTCTGTGGTGGCTGCAATGGATGTTTGGGCCCTTAGTGGTAACTCCAGGTCCTCAGGTGAGGAAAAGGGGCTGGTGGTGTGCACATGCTCCGTTGTGGGCACTAGATATAGGTGCCGGGACATGCAGATACATGGCTGTAGGCACTAACTGTGAGCATTTGTATGGCAGGGGAGTCCTGTGACAAGAGTCGGGCTCTATCCAGGCATATAAGCAGGTGCTGAACCTGGACCTGGGCTTTGGTGGGCACTCAGGCATCTACAGGGGGTAGCTGTGGGTATATGCATGGTAGTGGGGAGTTGGCCACACAAACCTAAGCTGGCATTATGCACCCACAAAGCCACTGAGGCTGTCTGGCTGCCAGTGCAGATCCTGGGGGTCCTGCAGCAAGATGGCTGGGGAGAGAGAAAGGGGAACAGGGAGGGAGTCAGGCAGCAGGTGTCTGCAAATGCAAAACCTGTGGGGCCCTTAGTGTTAAGAGCTGGATGGGATCTACAGCGGCTGTCCTGGCCATTGGTTTCCTCAGTGGAAAAGCTGCTTAGATCCTCTGTAGAGCAGTCTGCTGGGGTTGGTGATAAGGTACTCAGTGATGAAAGCTGCAGGGTCCACAGCATTTACAAGGCCTATTGGGGTCCTCAGTGACAAAGGCTACTGGGGTCCTCTGCAGAGCAGGTCCTAGAAATATTCACTCCCACTGCATGGCTAACACTGGTGCTCCCTGGCCTTCCTTACTCCCAGCAATCTCGAGATGGCTCAGCCATGCCGGTTTCTAAGTGGGTGGGGTGAAGCCAAAGTGGGTCTTTCAGGCAGTGTCCTGAAAGCCTGGGGAAGCTGCTTGCTCACTCTGTTTTCCTTCTTCCAGCAAGGGGACCTTGGGTGAGGAAGCTCTGAGCAGTGCTGACCAGGCACTGGGATGATGCAGGCAAAATCAAACCATTATTCCTACCTTTTTTTGGTACAGATATTCTCAGTTTTTCTTGGTCCACAGTGTTGCTGAAGCTCCGTAAATGGATTCCTGAGTTCTCAGAGCTGTTCCCGTTTGTGGATAGCTAATTGCCATTCTTTGTTGGGGGCCAGAGGCCTGGGTCTCCTGCTCCACCATCTTGGTGATGCCAATTCTCGTTTTCATGCATTTTGATTTCATAAATAATTTAAACTCAAGACATGACAACTATTGTTTTGTACAATATTTATTGACGTATATTTACTGACTGTATCTTTTCTTGTTCTTCACTCTCTCCTACATTTTCATGTTTCCATATAGTATCATTTTGTTCCTGCCTGAAGAAATCCCTTTAATATTTCTTTCAGAGCAGGCTTATGGGCAATGTCTGTACCTTTATTTTTTTATGTAAATTTTTTTTATTTACTGATGAGAGAGAGGGACATCAATTTGTTGTTCCATTATTTATGCATTCATTGGTTGATTCTTGTATGTGTTGTTACAGGAGATCAATCTGGCAACCTTGGAGTTTTCAGGACCTAACCAATTGAGCTACTTGGCCAGGGCTTTACCTTCACATATTTTTGCTACACATAGAATTTTAGGATCAGTTATTTTTTATAAGCAGTTTAAAGATGTAATTCCACTGCTTTCTGGTTTGAATTGTTTCTGATAAAACTTGGCCATCAGTTATACTATTGCTCTGTTGAAGGTAATGTATCTTTCTTCTCTAACCAATTTTAGCTTTTCTAATTGGCTTTGGCTTTGTTTATCAGTGTTTTGCCATGATGTGTATAAGTGTGGTTTCCTACTTTTTTTTCTGCTTAGAGTTTTCTGAGCTTCTTGAAACTTCTGGGTTGACATATTTGACCATTTTTGACAAATTCTCAACTATTACTTCTTCAAATATTGGTTTTGCCTCATTCCCATTCTCTTCCTCTTCTTCCAGGATTTCAATTACATAAATGTTAAACCATTTGAGTATGTCTCACACGTCTCTTTTTCTCAAATCTTTTTTCCACCTTTTCTCTCTCTGCTTGAGTCTGAGCATTTTGAATTGACCCCATGTTCCAAGTCACTAATCGTACATTCTGCTATGGCCCTCTGCTGATAAACTCATACACTGTTTTTCATTTCAGACATTACATTTTCAGCTCTAATCTTTCCGCTTGATCTAGATTCCAATTGTTTTGAATTTCCCACCTCATCTATGTTGTCCCTTTCCTCTATTATAGAACATACGTTAGAGTCCGTGTCAGCAACATCTGTGGATCCACCGGTAGTTTTCCTCTTCATTACCGGTCATACAATCTTGCCTCTTTGCCTATCTAGAAATTATTTTATTGTGTGCCAGATAATGTGTATAGAAAAACCATACACAGGAAAAGAGGTTCATGGAAAAGAGAGTCTCTATTTCATTAGTCAGTTAGGGTGAGTAGCTAATCCACTCAACCCAAGCAGAAACTGAGCATCATCTATTGCAAGGTTAGGAAGACTCCATCTACTTCTGCTATGTTCCTGTTCCTAGATTCTGGAAGCACAGGTCTCCTTGGCCCTGGAAGCTAACAAAAGACAGTTCTGACCCTCAGAAGTTTTCATTTTATCCCTTTAGCCTCCTCCCTCCACCTCATTCAGCTTCAAAACTTTGCAAATGCCTTGAAGGAGAACCCAGCCATGTTGGAAGCAGAGCTCCTCCCTCGCAGCACTGTACAACTGAAAGAGATTTCAGTGTGCCTCTTAGAAGTTTCTGTGCTAGCTCCCCCATTTCTTGCACAGCCTGACTATAGTTTTACCCCAAGGTGAAACCTGTATGCATTTAAGGGCCCTTAATGTTTCAGTTTGTCACTACAGCACTATGCAACTGCTAAAAGGTTGCTGACGTCTGTCCGCAAGCAGAAGACCTTTGCCTGAACCAAGCCTGATCCATAGCCTGGCCCCAGGTAACAAAGGGTTGGCAATTATCAAGTCACTATGGAATAATTATTCCTGTTTTGTAATTTTAGTCCATCCAGTCCTTGTTTCCACAGCTCTCTGAACCCTTTAAAATGTGATTTTTGTAATGTATTCAGTTTTGTCTAGTGGAAGAGTAGGTCTGTGGCAACCTATTTCACTTTACTGTGCCATTAAAGTCCAGCCTTTTCCATGGAATTTCATTTCATTTTGCATTTTTGAAGTTGCACATGTTGCTAAATGTTTATTTGCATTTTCTTTTTCATTAAATTTTATTCCAAAGAGAATCTATTGGTATTTTTATTGTGAGTAGGTTAAAGCTATAAACTAACAGAGAGAACTGACTTCTTAATGACATTGTCTTCCTATCTAAGAATATGATATATATTATTATTTTTTAGTCATTTGGGGGATCCTTTAGTAGTATTTAAATGTTTTCTTCATTCAGATCTTCCATATTTCTTGTTATGGATACTTTTTTGTTGTTACTGTAATATTTTCTTTCTTCTATGGTCTCATTTTGAAGACAATAAATTGGACTGAATTTTACAATACTTGAAAATGTGACTGCTCTTCTGTATCCAAAAGTACCAGAGGAGCTATAGAGGTGTACAGGAAATACTGTTTGAGTACAAAAAGAAGATTGCTTTCATTGAGTTCAGCCCATTCAATAAAAATGGGATAGATTCACCGAAGGAGTTCCAACTATTCACCTCCCTACATTTCCTATATAATTAACCCAAAATAAAACCCTGGGAGTCCTCCTTGACTACCTCCTCTCCTGCTACTGACCATCTACCCATGGTTTGTATGGCAAGCATCTAAATCACATTTAAAAAAATTAATATAGCCAGATTCTACCCTTGACCATTTGGTTCAGGTCTAGGGCAAATCTAGGCATAAATGTGAATGTCTATGTGCACACACACATTCAACTCCAGTGATTCTGATCTCCCACCTTTTAATAACAATTAATAAATTACAAATTAAGTCCTGTTGACCATACATCCTAAATATCTCTGCAACACATTTTTTCATTTTTACCCTTCCCAATTTAAATCAACACTTCATCATTTCTCACCTAGACCACTCTAGCAATCTCCTAATTGCTATTCCTGAATCTACTCTTTGTTCCTTACAATCCAGCGTCCAAACAGCTAACAAGGTCATCAATGTAAAATAAAAATCAGACTGTGCCACTAGCCAACATAAATTCCTTCAAAACTTCCTATCTATGATTCCTAAACATTGATCCACTGACTAATGCTGGTCCATAAGTTTCTAAATCGGCGTGCTGAGTGATGAGACTGAGAAAATAAAGCCAATGTGGTGAATTTTTTCACAAAATCAAATTTATTCAGTTTAAATTATCTGTATTCTATGATTATATATCTAGTATCAATATATTGTTTTATAAAATGATAGTGCCACTTTTAAACATCCTTACATGACAAAAAAAAAAAATCAAAATATCAAAATATCAAGCATTAAAAAACGTTGTTAAATCCATGCTGGCCTCCTCAAAAAATTTTTTTTTGCCGTTTCATAAGATTGAAAGGTTCTTTTTAATCTTTACTGTTGAGAGTATTACAGATATCCCCAACTTTTTCCCCCCATTGCCCCCCTCCACCTGGTTCCCATCCGCTCCCCAGGCCTTCACCACACTATTGTCTGACCATGGGCAATGCATACAAGTTCTTTGGTTAATCTCTTCCCGCTGCCCCTCCCCACCTTCCCTCTGAGATCCCTCAGGCTGTTCCATGTTTCCATGTCTCTGGATCTATTTTGTTCATCAGTTTATTTTGTTCATTAGACTCCACATATGAGTGAGATCACGTGATATTTGTCTTTCTCTGCCTGGCTTATTTCACTCAGCATAATTTTCTCCAGGTCCCTCCATGCTGTCTCAAGGGTAAAAGATCCCTCTCCCTTACAGCTGCGTAGTATTCCATGGTGTAAATGTCCCACAGCTTTTTTATCCACTCATCTACTGATGGGCACTTGGGCTGTTTCCAGATCTTAGCTATTAAAAACTGTGCTGCTATGAACATAGGGGTACATAGATTCTTTCTGATTAGTGTTTCAGGATTCTTAGGATATATTACAAGAAGTGGAATCACAGGGTCAAAGGGCAGCTCCATTTTTTAATTTTTTGAGGACACTCCACAGTTTTCTATTGTGGCTGCACCAGTCTGCATTCCCCCCAGCAGTGCAACTAGGGCTCCCCTTTCTCTACACCCTTGCCAGCACGTGTCATTTGTTGATTTGTTGATGGAGCCATTCTGACAGGTGCGAGGTGACACCTCATTGTGGTTCTAATTTGCATCTCTGATGATTAGTGACCTTGAGTATTTTTTCAAATGTCTCTTGGCATCTGTATGTCCTCTCTGGAGAAGTGTCTATTCAGGTCCTTTGCCCATTTTTTAATTGGGTTGTTTGTTTTCCTTTGTTGAGTTGTAGGAGTTCTTTATACATTTTGGAAATTAACCCCTTATCAAATGTATTCTTGGCAAATATGTTCTCCTATACAGTGGGTTCCCTTTTCATTTTAATGCTGGTTTCTTTTGCTGTGCAGAAGCTTATTAGTTTGATGTAGTCCCATTTGTTTATTTTTTCCTTTGATTTTCTTGCCCTAGGAGATTTTTCGGTGAAAATTCTGCTACTTGAGATATCTGAGATTTTGCTATGTTTTCTTCTAGGATTTTTATGGTTTCACGACTTACATTTAATTATTTTATCCATTTTGAGTTTATTCTTGTGTATAGTGTAAGTTGGTGGTCTAGTTTTGTTTGTTTTTTGCATGTACCTGTCTAATTTTCCCAAAACCATTTATTGAAGAAACACTGTCTTTACTCCACTGTATGCTCTTGCCTCCTCTGTGAAATATTAATGGAGAGTAATGGCTTGGGTCAATTTTTGGGTTCTCTGTTCTGGCCTCCTCAATTTTTAAAGCTATACCTGCCCACATGATCAAAGTCTTGGAACCACTGATTGAAGAATTAAGTACAAGCTTCTTAATATGGAAATTCTGCCTCCTCCCACACATACACATAAAGGTTAGCCCTTTAATTTCTTAAAACAACATGTCATTCATTAGTGTCCTCTTTTTAAAAAAATTACACTTATATTAGTCAAGCAGCAAGTATGTGCAAAGTACTATGCTAGGTAGTATACAAAGGTAATCAGGACAGATAATGGGCCCTAGTCATAAGGAAGTTAAGAGTTTTACATTTTGGAGACAACAGCCCTGACTTCAAATTGGAGTTAACTATAATACCTGCCTATAATTAGTTAGCTATTAAATTCTAATTATAGTTACTGGAATGTTATACTACAAAAGTGTATACCGGGGATGGGGTGAGGACTCTTGACTGGGTCTTGGAGGATCAGAGGTTTCCATGAGGAAGTAAATTAAGAAGTGAGATTTGAAGGATATATGGGCATGAAACTAGGCGAAGAGAGTAGGATAGGAGAGAGAGCAGCTTGGATAATGGGAACAGCATGTGCAGATTCTGAGGTAGGAAGCAAAATGCTGTGCTTGAAGAAGAGGTGGGATGTCAGTGATTAGTGCCCACAGGGACAGGAGTAGAATCCTAGCTAGGCTCAAGAGGCAGGCTAGATGACACCATAGCTTACATGCCACATATGGATTTAGATCTTTATTCTAAAAGTAATGGGAAGACACTGAATGAACAATGACACTGAAATGATGATGAATGGCTTTTCAGTAGATCATATTGGAGCTTTGCCAACTGTAGCTGCAGTTTAAAGAACAGGCTTAGAAGAAAGCAAGAGTAAAAAACATGAAGACAAGTTAGGAAGCTGCTGAAATAGTCCAGGTGAGAAATAATGGTCGCATGGAACAGAGAGGTAGCCATGAAAATGGAAGAAAGCTTGATAAACTTAATAGATATTTAGGACGAATTGACAGAATCTTATACTTTAATACCAACAACCACCTGCTTTATAGTCCTATGCAAATATCACGCTGTTTTGTTTTTCATTAATTTACAATGACCTTTCCTCTTTCCTCCAAAATACCCTTGATCTTTTCATTTTTAAAACTAATGTCATTGATAAATGTTGTATTAGTTTCCTAGGGATGCTGAAACAAAAATGCCACAAATTGTGTAGCTTAAAACTACAGAAATGTATTGTTTCACAGTTCTGGAGTTTAGAAATCTGAAATCAAGATGTACGCAGGGTCATGCTACCTCTGAAATCTGTAGTGGATCCCCTCCTTGCCTCTTCTTAGCTTCTGGTGGTTTGCTGGCAATCTTTGGCATTCCTTAGCTTGCAGCTACATAACTCCAATCTCTGTCTACATTGTCACATTATATTCTCCCTGTCTCTGTCTTCACATCTTCTTATGAGGACACCGGTCATACTGCATTAGAGGCCCATACTACTACAGTATGATTTCATCTCAAGTTAACTAATCACATCTTAAATGACTCTATTTCCAAAGTCACAGTCTGAGGTATGGGGTTAGGACCTCAACATATCTTTTATGGGGTACACAATCCAACCCATAACAAATGCCTACATCAAAAACATTTAAGTAGTAAACAGTAAAAAGTCTCCCTCTCATAACCCAGGCCTAAGCCAATCAACACAAGGTATTCAAAAAACAGCACCAACATCACCTATGAGCTTGTTAGACATGCAGTCTCAGGCCCCACCCTAGACCCGCTCAATTAGAATGGAGACCTGAACAAGATCCCCAGATGATTTGTATTTACATTAAAATTTGAGAAACCATGGCATATTACATTATTAAGAGAAAGATGCCATTGACAAAAAGAAATCTGTAAGTCATGCCCCCTGAAATGGTCAAGCTGATTTGCAGCTTGTTGTAAAGGGGTAGCTCTCAAGCCTAGCTGTACATCAGAATTACCCGGGGCCCTTTTAAACTGATGTAAAGGCCCAAGGCAGAACCTAGACCAATAGGATCAGTAGCTTTGCAGTGGGGCTTAAAATCAGCAAATCTCCTTAAGAAGTCCTCAGGTGATTCTTAGGTACAACCATGGCTGAGAATTATTAGGGTAGAGTAACGTCTAGAAGGAAATGAAGGGAAAATTGATGTTTAATGAGTATAGAGTTTCAGTTTTGCAAGATGAAAAAGTTCTAGAGATTTATTGCACGACCACTTAAATATACTTAACACTAAAGAACCGTACAGTTAAAAATAATATAAATTCAATGTTATGTGTTTACCACAATAAAACAGGCAAAATAATTCAAACAATCAACTTAAAGAAATCATTTACTTTAATGTACATGGATATGTTATTTAAATTTTTTAAACAAATTTTGTTTTCTAAAAGGGTTTTAAATATAATTATTTTATGGGTTCACCAATATAATAAAATACATTTTTTCAATCAATAAATATTGCAAAATCACATGATTTAAATATTTCAGACCCCTTTTTACTGTCCCAAGTGCTCTGGTCTGAACTTCCTTCTTTGTGTATACAGTTCTCCTTGGGCCTTTCTTCATGGGGCAACAATAGGTCTGGCAGATGATCCTTGAATCATTAGGCAAAATGCCATTATACTACACCACTAAATCCACAACCAGCCCCAACATGAATATCCTTAGCCTTTATCAGATCCCCAAAGGCCAAAATTAAGAACCCCTGCTCGCAGATGGAGTCCCTACTGGATATGGTGTCCTATAAGGGTATTCCCATGGAACCCTAGGAATACTTTTATGAATTACCTCCATGTACAATATAATTCTATACCACTGTCCCTCCCATTAAGACTGCAAGCTTTTTGAAAGCCAAGAATAGTCATAGGTATCTTTATGTCTCTAGCACCTACTTATACACCTGGGAATGACAATGTTTTCAATGAGACACCAATAAACACAACCAAATGAAAGAACTCTATATCCCCTTCCACTTGACACACCACTGATATCTTTAAAGGGATGAAATGTTTTTCTATCTGCACATCATTTGGGAGGATTAGAGCACACAAAGGGTGAAAAAAAGAATTCCACCCCTATTCTTCTCAAGTGATATAGTACTCATAGACTAAAGACGTAAGTTTTGTAGACCAGACAGCTCACAACTTTTCCTAGAATTCCAAGCTCTACCAGTTATTCCCAGGCAATGACAAACACTTCAGAGTATCTCCAGATCTCCTAGAGATGTCTCAAAGAGAAGTTACTTAAGGGTTCTATAAGGAACAGACACCACATTTCAGAAACCTCAAAATAAGAATGTGCAGTGGTAAATGCAATAATTCTGGAGAGCAATGGGTCTAACAAAGAAACCTAGAGGAAATAAGAGACTCAGGTATTTAGATATAGTTGGAGGTCAGTAGCCAAGACATAAAACTCAGCTGAAGCCATCAATCAACTCTAAGAACTTGCTCATTGCAAGATTTAATATAGCATGGCCCAGAGTTCTTACAATATTTCAATTACATTAACAAACTTATATTTTTATTTTTATTGAATTGTAGATTTCTCATAATCTTCTTTTGCAATAAGTGCATTTTGTTAATATAAAACAGTAAGGGCATACACTGCTTTATTACAAACTGACTTTATAAGCCAAATAGCATAGTGGTGAAAGAGCAAAGGGACTGGAGCTATGCTGGACCTGAATCTTGGCTCTGCTCCTTACTATCCATGTGACCTTGGTTATGTTATTTAACCTGTGTGGGTCTCGGTTTCTTGATGTAAAAACCAGAGATTGTTAATAGTACACATCTTATAGAAGCATTATCTAAGAGAAGTTTCTGTGACTATGGAAATGTCGTACTGTCCAAATGGTAGCCACTGGCCACATGTGGCCACTGAGTATTTGAAATGTGGCTAGTATAACTAAAAAAACAAAGTTTTAATTTCATTATAACTAATTTAAATATAAGTTTAAATAGCCAGTGGCTAGTGGCTCTTTTCCTGGAAAGCAGTTTGGTATGGTTGGAAAGATCATATGAGCTAATAAGCATTTAAATCAATGTCTGGCACACAATTATCAATAAATGTGAGCTATTGCTATTTCTCAGCAATGCCACATCATAAAAAACTGGTATGCAAGTGTGAATTGCAATTTCCAACTCTTTCCCTAAATTTTGTGGATAATTATTTTTCCTAATATTTATACTTCTAGCCTAATTCTTTCTCCTTCCAGTTGGCACTGGCTTCAGAAAACACCAGACCCGTCTGCACACCAAGTCCCACCTCCCCTTCTTGGGCCCAACACGCATACTGCATGTTCACTTTCTTGAAAGATTTTGCAGACTATCAAGAGCACATTTGGTCTTGGCTCCCTTCGGATGTTACACCCCACCACTCCCTAAGTATTTACTACATTTACCAGAATCTTGCAAATGTTAGAGCATATTCATTTCCTGTTTGGATAACTTTTAGGAGGACTTTATTATCACGCTTGACATACCCAATTTACTTGCTCATTCTAAACCTTAAAACATCTCATCAGGCTTACAAAAACTACACTAAAAATTCCCATAATCTTGTTTTTTAATGAGATTAGAATGAAGTTAAAAAGGGTTATCTTTTGCTTCCCTAGTATACATTAAAAGGCAACCAGTCATGTTCTAGCACGTACCTGTTACCTTTGAAAAGGCTATAAGCTCTGAATTAATAATGCTGTGCCCCTCTTTTGATACAGGAATACTACTCTATTTCCAAAACAGTCCCATTATATCAAATCAGCTTTTTCTAACACAAAGACTCCTAGAACAATCATGATTGATAAAGATTTCCCTTCCTATAGCATATAGCTGAGGATATGAGAACAGTTATCAGAAGAGAACTGCAAGTCTGAATTCTCATATCTAAGAAACACTAAAAATAAGATCCTGACATTTATAATTTTATATTCTAACACAGGAAATATGGAGAAATAAGTTAAATAATCTGACATATACCTCTAGCCCAGTGAGGAAGGCATAATTGAACAAGTAGCCTGGTGTAATAGCAGAGGGAAGCTAAGTGATAGAGAAAAGAAGATTAAAAAAAAAAACACTAAAAAAAGCTGATCGCAGACATAAAATACTATGAGATATGAACTAATTTGAGTTGTAAACTAAAAAACAAACAAAAACACCCAGGAAAGAAGCCTAGCAAGCCAATGAAAGGTACGTGTGAGGGCAGAGAGTGGGTGGCTCTTTCCTACTCTTCTTTTATGCATATCCTGCCTCCGTACTAAACTGTTCCTGTCCGGGAATTCCACATGTCCAACAGTCAGCTTCATTCTCTGGGATTCTTTTCCCCATTTCTAGCAGTGAGAAATTATTTCACCTGCAATTAATAGAAACCTTGATTTCTGTCACTAGTTATTTTTTCCTGAAGCAATAGGCAGTCCTGGGAAAGGATGAGATTTAGGTTTGATCAGGGGCACAATAAAACAATTATTCAGTCTACACGGTCAGATTCATTCGAAAGCCTAATATCCTGTGGTTATAAGATAATTCTCAACATTTTAAATTAGGACCACATCAAGGTACACGCCCAGGTTTCGGGCTCAATCTCCAGTAGGGGGCGTGCAGGAGGCAGCAGATCAATGACTTCTCATCATTGATGTTTCTCTCTCTCTCTCTCTCCCTCTCCCTTCCTCTCTCTGAAATCAGTAACAATTTTTTTAAAATGAATAAATAAATAAATAAATAAGTAAATAAATTAGGGCCACCTACTTCCAGATGGACAGGAAGAGAACCTCTTCCTCACCGAAGAACCAAGTCCTTCCCCTTGAGATGGTTTGTGTCCATCTCAAACCAGTAACAGTTCCCAGGGAAATGTCTTGCACTGACTGGCCTAGATGAGTCAGGACTAACTTTCGGAACTGGGAATGGAGCTCACTTCCCCATCACATGAACTGCAGGAAAGGAAGTTTCTTGGATAAAATGAGAGTTCTGGTACAAGGAAAGAAAGAAATCAATGTGCAACAGGCCATCAATACAGTGCATCGCATTTCTCTCCCACTCTACACCGACTGGGTACCTAGTGCTAAACGCCTTGGTTCATTACTAATGGTATGCTTTACCGGCCTGTAACACTACTTATACTTTTGGGTAAGTAGGCTGCTGCTGTGAGGAAATGGATAATTAAAGATGAAGTTAATGATGCTAAAGGTATTTCCTAGCTGGACTCAGGACCATTATGTTGACCTACAGTTATGCACACAGGTACTTTGTCCAGTGTAGCTTCTCACAAGTGCAGCACAGGAAAAATCTCAACAGTGCAGGCTCAGAAGGTGTCTGATCTTCTGGCCTTATGAACATTCATTACCTGAATACTGCCTGCTACCCTACTGAATAAAAAGCCAACAGGATTATCGAAATAAGCTCCTAGAAAGTGGCCAGACCATTAGCACTGTGAAGATACTCAACACAACAAGATAGGGCTATTTGGTTAAGGCAGTAAGCAATTCAAGTTACAGATCAAGGGAACTCTAAAAGGGAAAACAGAACAAACCATTGAAGGATTCAATTAAGTACACTGTTTATGGATCAACATTCTTTCCTTTGCACCATACTGTCTTTAGCAGTAAAAGCCTAAAATTCTCTAGATGTGGTTATCCAAGAAAGAGCTTTCACTCATTCCATGAGAATGGAAACAGATGTTTTTACAAGTTTGAGTACAAGGAAGAAAAAGGATACCTCTCAATATCTGATACTGTTCAACTTTTAGGCAGAATAAAAGGAAGGAAAGGAAGGGGGAGGGAGGGAGGGAGGGAAAGGAGGGAAGACTGTTTTTGAGTGAAGCTTCCAGTTCACGATGAGGGCAGTGGCCAGAGGAAAACGCTTACAGAGGCAAACAGACAACAGTCATGAGAGAGCAGTAGGCCATCATTTCCTCAAACTTTGGCTTTTCTAGTTTTTTGTAAGTAGAAAAATATATTTAAGTACCAAACTCACTTGTAAAGAAGTTATTTGGTATATCTACATTAATAACTTTAGGTTGCTTTCATAAATAAAAAATAAGCAAATGCTACTTTTATTATCCTAAGTTCCCTATGGATAAACTACTACAATTAAATTCTACTTAGTTTTTTGACAGCCTCCACCTTCCAATTTAGTTTCTATACTTTATACTTCATTGTTATTTCAGAACATGCCATGGGCAGTTTTAATATATCTATTGACACATCCTGCTCCCTGATTTCCACAATTCATCCTGAAACTATTCCATTTCCACTTTCAGAAGGTCTGAAATAGTTTCCATTGACATTTCATAGAAAGAGAGCTGTCTCAGTTTGCAATGGATTACTAAAAAAGAGCTAGCACATTATACGGACAATCATAAAGGCAGAGACAAGATAAGAACCTATATTCTCTAAAACCCATTTACATCATCAGATCATTAGGTACAAGCACTTCTAAGGCAGGGTGGGAATTAGCACTTCATAGCTGCAAGCACGAAATGGCACTTTCTACAATCATCTTTATTTCTTCCATCTCACTTAAGGATATTAGAGCAAAAAGGATCAGAAACATTCCTTTTGGCCCATATCCTTTTGAGTCTTTTTTTCCTCTCCTGACATTCTCTTATTACTCCAGAATTCTTTTTTTTTTTTCAAAAAAAAAGGGAATAGGTTGAATTTTTACCCCTTTGAAATGTCTCACTGAACTCCTTAAAAATCACTTCCTGACTGAAGTGAATTTTTACTTATTTTTAAATTTTTCCATCCATGAGGAACATTAAATTATTTTAGTTAGAATATTATATTTTAGCTTTGCCTAGAGTTAAGAGTTTCAGATGGCTTAAAGGCATTTTTAATTTTTTAAAAAATATTGACCTGTGAGGTATGCTTAGCCTTTTGAAAGAGAGATGCTTTTCAGAGAAATGGCCTAAAATTTTCACATTCCTATAGACAATTTCAGAGAAACTTTCTAATAAAATTTAAATTAACAATGGTTCCAAACACTTTCATTTTAACAGTCTCACCCAGACAGTCTGCCGTTTAAATTTCCACAGGAGGTTGGTCTTTACATAAACTTGTGACTCCTGACAATCTTGTTTATCTGTTTGAAGTTAATTTTTATAAGCTAGATTTTAAATAAGCAGAATACAATAAAAAGTCTATTTAAGTTTTTGGTTTTTTAAGATTTAGACCAGCCTGGCCAACGTGGCTCAGCGGCTGAGCATCCACCCATGAACCTAGAGGTCAGGGCACATGCCCGGATTTGGGCTCGATCCCCAGTAGGAGGCGTGCAGGAGGCAGCCGGTCCATGATGTTTCTCTATCATTGATGTTCCTATCTCTCTATCCCTATTCCTTCCTCTCTCTAAAATCAGTAAAAACATAAAAAAAAAAAAAAAAAAAAAAAAAAAAAGATTTAGACCCAAATACTGATAGATCACTTCTGCCTTCACTCAAGTGGTAACTCTAAGGCAGGATTTCTCAACCTCAGCCTTTTGGGCTGGATCATTCTAGGTGGCTCATCTTACAGAGTAGGATATTTAACAGCATCCCTGGCGTCTACCCACCAGATGTGAATAGCACCCCTGCCTCACCCTCCCCACTTCCCACTCCTTCTGACAATCAAAAATATGTCTCCAAACAAGCCAAATGCCCCTGGTCTGGGAAGGGTGGTGGAAAGGTTGGAGGGAGGCAAAACGGCGCGAGTTGAGAACTGCTGCTCGAAGCCATGCTATCTTGTGCCTCATCAAAACCTAATATCCTACAAAAAGCCTCATTTTTTATTTTTACAAAGGAGTTATGTAATGTAAAATAAAAACCAGTGGAACCAAAATGTTCTAGCAGGGAAAAATATTTTAAAATATAATCAAATTGAGATTATAGTTATTGGCCACTCAGTTTCTGTGCAGCAAGGTCTGATTTCAGCTGGACCTCAGCTAACTTCAAGGTCATTTCTCTATAAAGAGCACCACTCACTTTTAGGTCTGTCCCCAATGTTTGCTTTTCTCTCTGAAGTTCTTCTCTGTAGGGATGGATGTTTTCTTGTCTGTCTGATAAAGCAGCCAGACCACCACCACTCTTTTCTTTGCTTGCTTCACATCTCTGCTCCACGTTGTTTTCAATCTTAGCTAAGGCAGAAGAAAGAGAACCAAGGATAACCAATTCCTTCTCCAAAGTTAATGCCAAACAATCACTTAGGAAATCCTCACTTCCTGATTTTAGATTTTTGAAGAAACAGGTTACAGGGAGAACTCTGGTGAGATTATGAAGGCACTGGAATAAAACTGTTTGGTTCCTGGAATAAAAAAGACAAACACAATATTATAAAACTTGGGACAGCACAAAGCAGTTGTGCACAACATATTAATCAATTAATATTCATGTACAAATACTCTACAATGAATAGAACCAATGATGCATGTACATGATCATTGACACTATTTAGACTGTAGCAATCAAAAATACGTATCCTACCCCAAGTCAATTAATACTCATGAGGTTGCTTCCCAATTTTTTTCTCTGAGCAATAAGATCAATATTGTATTTTTAAAATTTTATTGTGAGGGAGAGGTAAGAGAAAATCTTAATTATTAGGTCCTATCCAACCAAAAATTTAAAAAGCGAAAAACATAAAATTAAAAACAGCTTCTGTTTTTGCCCTAGCAGGTTTGGCTCAGTGGTTGAAGCGTTGACCCATAGACTGAAGACTCTTGGGTTCGATTCCTGGTCAGCGGCATGTACCTAGGTTGCAGGCTCCATCCCTGGTCCCAGTCAGGGCCTGTGCAGAGGCAACCAATTGATGTCTCTCTCACATCGACATTTCTCTTTCTCTTTCTCCTTTCCACTATCTTTGAAAAGCAATGGGAAAAAAATATCCTCGGGTGAGCATTAAAAAAAAATTTTTTTAAGTTTATTAAAAGAAAAACAGCGTCAGTTTTTAAATGAGGCCACCTGTCCATCCATGCTACACCAGGCAATGGCTGGGACATGTCCCACAATGGCACAGCACTGTACCGTGGGGATTACTGTTGGGCCACACATTCAGCACACATTAACTCTGATGGAGCAATGCCAATTTGATGTGCTTTACCTGGAATAGACTATTAAGATCCCTTCAAATGATGTCCTTTGCTTCCAGTGGAAGAGTGTCCCATACAAACTTTCTAACCCTTTACAAAAGCAGATTTCTGGAAATTCTTTGATTACTTCACATTTCATGTGTTCTAAGAGCCATGCCTTCATTGAAGTCAGGGCGTATCTGGGTGATGTGATTTGGAAGCAAGTTTTGTGCAATGCTGCAAGAAGTGCAAAGAGATCTTCCATGTGCTCTGCAAGAAAAACATGCCACAAGCTCTGTCACTAAACTCTATTATCAAATAAAGAGAGTTCTTAAAATTTTCTGATTCAACTAGGTATATGATTAAAAAGTACCAACAAAAATTACCTATAGGTTTCTTTGGAAATGTCACTAGATATTTCCCATTTGAAAAATCTTCTAGACTTAAGAAAAGTCTGCCACACGGAACAAAACGATGTTGAGAACAGTTACCATTTTCTCTCTGTGTAATCTGTAGCAGCACAATGCAGCAAAACTGACTGAATGCTAAAAGCGGCGAAAGAGATGTCACAGCAGCGATCACCTGGACGCGCTCTTCCTCAGGCGGCTGTCCACAAACAAAGCTCTCCTCTTCCTCTTCTTCCTCACCACCAGCCAACTTGATCCTTTTTGCCTCTGATCCCACTGCACAGGGCACTGAGCAGGGCGCGGGAAAAGAGCCCCTACTCAACCGGATCACCCTATTTTGACACTTAATAGGCCGAAAGCTACAGCTGCGGGGTTCATCCATTAACAACGATAGAGTCACCTGCTTCGGAGACCTGTAAAACATCCAGAGTTTGCTTTAGTCTAAAAGTTCATTCTTTAAAATCAAATAGATGATTAAATGTCATACAAAGAACAACAACAACAAAATGTATTCTCTCCTTTACTAGGGAACATCATTTCAAATGTAAAATGTATCAGAAAATTAAGTGTAAAAGCCAAACACATTTTTAAAAATCCTATAATAACACTTCTCTTAAAATAAGAAAGCAAAAACATTGCAAATATGCTGGACTTCAGGAAAGTAAGTTTTTTAATGGAAAGAAATGGTAAATTAATGACTGGATTTTATTTCTGAAGTAGGTCCCCCCATTTTTCTTTAAACAAGAAAAAAACTACTCATTTTTAAAAAGACTATTTTGGCAATAATTTAGAATGCAAATACTTCTAAAGTAAAAATTGCATTTTATACTCCCCTAAATAACTTAAATAAAATCAGCTTTTCAATACAGAATATTGTTTATCCCTCAACAATGATAATTTTGGGAATATAATATTATTAAACTTAATTTCACCTATTTCTATTTTCATTTTTAATATAGCTACTACAACGTTGAAAATTACATGTGTGGCTTACACTGTATTTCTGTTGGGCAAGTGCTATTCTAGAGCATCAAGACAATGGTATCATGTTAGAATTTACTTACAGGTTCAGAGATGTGGTTTTCACTCCAACAACCAAGTTGTCGTCTATTACACGATACCATATCTTCTCTACTAGCTGTTCTGAATCTTCAGAACTGCCTGATAAGCTTTCATCACAAGTATGAACAGGATTTTCTTCTCCACCACAAAGAGTAACAAGACATTTCTTAAAAGAAAAACATGTTTAAGTAACTAATTACAAAAAAAACTATCAAATGTAGCAAAACTAAAAGAAATTATGTAAATCAGCTTTTGGTCAGCCTTAAAGCTTACATATTTTAAAATAAATTACTTATATTATAGATTATACATAATTCACTGAAATAAAACTTATAAAACATATATAATTAACTACTCAGATCAAGAAGCAGGGCGTGACTGGAAACAAGACAGGGTATCCAACACAACAGGATGTAAACCTGGAGTCCATTTTGAAAATAATGTGACAATATGTACCCCAGGCATGCTGAAAACAATCCAATCTTTATCTTATCAATAACTTACACTAAACCCATAACTGTAAACTTTGTATGAATAAAAATGATTAAACTATCTTTGAACTGCTGATTGATTATTGCTAAAATTTTATTCTTAAAGCCCAAGCTGTACTCACTCATTTCCACACACATGGATTTTAGTAACAAGAGAAACAGTAGCAGGAGGAGGAAGAATAGTAGTAGTAATGATAATAATATACAACACTTACTCAGTGTTTACTATAGGTCAGGCACTGTTCTAATGCCATTTCTGTATTAATTTGTTTAACCTTCACAATAACCCTAATACCCTAGGTCCATAGTATTATTATCTACATTTTCCAGATTTTTTAAAAAATGAGGTTCAGAGAGTTAAGTACCTTGTCCCGGGTCAGACAGCTAGCAAGGGGCACAGCTGGGATTTGAACCAAAGCGCAGTGGTTCCAGAGACCATGCTCTATCTCAACCATTAATCTCTATTACCCCTCTATGTGGTAATAACTGAAACACAATATGGGCACTTACACTAGAGTGGACGACACACGGTCCTAGGAATCTGACAATTCTGCCAGTAGCGGTGAGATGTGAGACAGACTAGTCATCCCAAACCTGCAGAAATGATTACTACCTGCCAGGATTGCTGTTCAAATGAACCATGTAAAGGGCCAAAACAGTGTCTCACACACAGAGCTTTCAATGCATTAATTTTTAAACACTGACTCCCCTTTTCTAATACTGGCAAAGTTGTTGGGGTGAGGTAAGGAAGGGACATGGGGAGACTTTTAACAATGACTTTCATGAGATTTCTCAGGAACTTACAAGAGTAATACAGAAATGTAATATGATGGGTTTTTGTTATGTTTCCTATACTCACAAAATCCTATTTTGGACCCAAATCCTCATATTGCTAGGACTGAAATACAGACACAAGGCACTGACCACTGTAAGAATGGTCAACCTTGAGAAGGGTCAGAGCAAAGCACTAAAGTTCCTCTCTGCTCAGCTTTTCTTGATTTATTTGTAACTTTGCTGTTCTGCCCTTCTCTGCCTGGAACTAATGTGCATAAATACTATTTTCATGAAGTCAAAGCAGTTTTTGCTAACTTTCTACATTACTTGCTGTACAGGCATAAAAGAGGTTCTCATGATGGTCAACCACAAAGAAAGAGACAGTAAAATTATAAAAAGCAGACATAAGGGCTAAAAAAATCAGAGCAATTTAGGGACATTACCTAGAGAAATATCCTTAAAAATGAATCATGCAAGAGACTAAAAGAACAACTATTATACTAATGATGAAACTGTGTCACTAATGCAAGATTAAATAATGTTCAGGAATTCTGTTTAAGAAGTCAGAAAATATAAAATTCACTTCGGAGTAATTTCTATTCAAATTATACAAATTAAAAAGTTTAAATATTTTTTAAACAAAAGGACTTAATGCCCCAAGGTTCCTGATAACTGAGATTTTAATATCCTACCGAGAATAATTTGCAAATTGGTAAAATATTGGCTTCTTAATCACATATTTTTCAATGTCATAAAAGCCCACCATTAATAATCCCTGCCACTTTGCTTCTTGATCCATTGAGCATTTCTAATATATTCCAATTTCCTATTTAAATAACTTTTCTTCTGTAATAGTGTCAACAATAAAAATAAAGTTAAAAAATAAATAACTCTTCAATAGGTTTTAATTCATAAAATGATAAAATGTCACATGATGAATTGTACCTCCTCTGCAATTGATGTAGTATCTTCTTTTCCTTGAAGCAGGTTCATTAAAGCTTTGTAAGATTTTAAAATAACTTTTTCCTTAAGCAAAAGATGCTGCTGTACTTCCTGAATAGAAGCCAAACCAACCTGTAAAGTGGAAAGAAAAATCCTTGCCAGAGACATAGTTTCAAATGAAAACTGACATACAATTAATTCAGGAAGTGCTCTCTCCAAATCTGCTTATTAATTCATTTTTCTATAGAAAAGCAGAGAATATTTCTCAGAGCAAAACTATTTTACTTGTACATTTTAAGTCTCTAATTACAAAAGAAAACAGCAAGTAACTGCAATAGACTTTATGTCTAAAAATTGAGAGAATGCCAATGTATTAGCATTCGTTTCACTACTGAGTTTAGTAGCCCATCAATATGAATATGACTAAGTCCAATTGATATGAATAAAAACCAGTCTACCAACACTCCTACCTCCACAGTGAAACTGTTTTTCTTGTTGAAATTATGTCTGTTTCAAAAAGCAAAAGACATAATTATAAATTGAAATAGTTACTTTTAATTTGATATTATTTGAAATTCTGTTCATACAACCTTTATAAAAAATTTAAAGATAACACATTAGCAGCTTCCAAACTGTCATGCGTTTATTTTTGTGCCAATAAACTCAGTACTAAGATTGACTGTTAACTACTGGGGGGGGGGGGGGGGGACTGGCTCTGACCTGGGCATAGAGCAATCCATTCCTTGTATTGTCCTAGATAAACAGATTTCAGCAAAAAGCATAAAATATGCATGAAATACATTTTGTTACTGAAAATTTAGTCACATCATTGAACTGACAGAAGCTGTTTCATTTCAGATGGATATCTGAGACTGTTTCAGTATTAATGTAGTTTTTAATAAAAATGTTTTTCTAGATTGAAAAAACACAATGCACCCTGCTTTTGAATTCCTTTCTTTTAAATTACATTTTAAGACAGGTACATTCTTTTTCTTGGTATCAATGAATAGAAGTTGGAGAGTGAAGATTGAATCACATTTTACCTCATTGCACAAAGTATGTAAAGTGTCTCGCAAATATTTTAAAACTTCATCTGTTGACCTAGTTCTGTGGGCTCCACATCATTCACACTTCATCACTCATTTTCTGAGCAATTTGTAATTTAGGGGAAGAAAGATGTGCTCAGCAGAGGTGGAACAAATCTGAGACTGCTGCAGGGGAGGGAGTGAAGAAAGGACTATGTAGGCAGACTGAAAATAAGGCCCCCTTCAGAAATGATCCTGTTCTCTCTTCCCGACTCCCATCCACATGCCCCCTGCTCCAGGAATAAATGGTAAATCACTAGGCCGCTCAAATATTCTGTTATGATGTTTTGTTATAAAACTATGAAAACAAGCATATGGTAATAAATTTAAACAACATAAAAGTACATCTCACCTTCCCTTCCTACACCCTTAATCCCATTTGTGCAACCAACAGATTGCTTACTTTTCCAGAGTTTTTCCAAGTAGTATATGCTAAGGAATAGTTTCTTTGCCCCCCCAACAAACAAACGAAACCCACACAGAACCTAATATAGGAGCACGCTGTACTGCATGAGAGCGAAGCTTGCTTTTTGTTCTTTGCACTGCGATCTCTCTCACGCATGGAGAAGACTGCAGAATACGAAGAACAGTTTACAGACTAATCGTGAAGTCAACACCCATGTAACTACACCCAAGCCAAGAAGCAGCACTCCAGGAGCCACCCATGGGCCCTCCCAGCCACAAACCTCGCTTTCTCCACTGGAGGCAGCATTACCCTGATCTTTAATAATTCTCTTGTCTTCATACTTTTACCATCATTGTATGAATTTCTAAAGAACATGTAGCTTTTGTGTGTTTTGCTTCTGAACTTTTTGAGTATTAGGTTTTAAAGTCATCCACTTGTCTCTGGTGGCTGCAGTTCATGCCTTTCATTGCTCTCCAATATCCCATCATGTGACTACACCAGTTTACTTCTCTAGTCTGCTGTTGATGGACATCTGCGTTTCATCCAGCTGTGAAGTATTACGTGTTGCTGTGAACATTCCTGCACATGTGCACGAGTTTCTCCAAGGTCCTGCTCTCCCCAATTCCCCTCCAACAACTGGTTGGAAAACAAATTTCACAGAGGAAAGAACAGTGAAATGGACTCTAGACTCTAGTTCATACTCTGTAAATTACTTAATCTTTCTGCCTCTCCATTTGTCACCTCAGATGGAAAATGGGGGACAGGGTAGACTTGTTAATCTCTATAACACTTGGAAATGTTTATAACCACACTTAGAACTAGTGACAACATGTAGGCTCCTGAGGCAAAATGGAGCCCAACTATCTCATATTCCCCATCTCCATATGTCCCTGGCTTCCCTTTATGTTTCTTTCATATTTTCCTTCTTTTCCTTTGTGCTATCTTCTAAATAACTTTTCTAACATAGTCTGATTTGCTAATTTCCTCTGAATGTCTTTGAGTCAACTGTAAACTCATCTGTTAAGTTTTTTGTATTTCAGTGTATTTTTAGTTTATAGAAATGCTTTTGGTTCTTTTATGTGAATAAATGCTGGCTTGTTTCTTTACGGGCTTAGTTATTTTGTGGGTGGCTCACTTTCTTTGAAAAATTACTTGTGACACTGAGATTAATATGAGGACTAGAATAAATTTGTGCTTGGAGAGAGGATTTTTTTTTAATCCTCACCTTATATGTTTAGAGAGAGGAAGGGAGAGAGGGAAAGAGAGAGAAACATCAATGTGAGAGACAAATACTGATCAGTTGCCTCCCATACAAGCCCCTACCAGGGATCAAGCCCATAACCTAGATATGTGCCCTGACAGGGAACTGAACCTGCAACCTTTGGGTACAGGACGACGCTCAAACCAACTGAGCCACCCGGCCAGGGCTGGGGACAGGATTTTATGTTTGTCTCTGCCAGGTGCCAAGGGCACTGCTGCTTTAGGCTAAATACATATGTCCCTGGTGCAAAAGTAGGATCAGTGTTCTCTCTCTCTCTGTCTCCCTCTCTCTTCCTCTCCCTCCACCCCCCAAGCATGTCCTCAGTGAAGATTTAAAAAGCAAATAAAAATAATAAAAAGCATTCTTTAAAAATAAAATAAAATAGCACTAATCCAAAAGAGCAAAAGCAAAAAAGCAAACAGACACTAACTTTCACTCTTCTTTCTAGAGCTGGAATCACCAAATAACGATTATCTTGTTCGCCTTCAAATAAGTCATCTTCATTGCAATCCAATGTTCGACTCTAATAAATAAAAAAATACACCGAAACTGAAATTTTGAAATAAACTAAAAAAACATAATATTAACAATATACAATTAAAGTTTATCCAGTCAAAGGGCAGTTTTCTATGTTAGACACTATTATATAAAAGACAAAATATATATTCCCCCAATCTTCTTATAACTATAAAAAATCACTATTACCATTACCACTCATGTAACAGTTGTATACTGCTTCAAAAAGTATCAGCTTACTAGATTTTTATAAAACCCTAAAATCCCATAACTAGAGAAAATAAGAATTACCCTCATTTCACTAATAAAAAAATTGAAGCTCAGAAGCATTTATATAAATCTGAAACTTCAGGAGTATTATTTCCCTTATGCCCAAAATCTTAATGAACTGTTCCTTGTTTTAATAAAGCAGTTTCACTTCACTTTATTCTTTAATTAATCCAATATTATTATGTTTATTGATATAAAAAGACTTTCAGAAGCAATGGTAAGTTAATTTACAGTATTTTTGTCACTTGATTGACCACTAGATATACTATATTCAAAAGCATAGTCGACTTGTATGACATCTGTTGAAAGGACATTCAAGGTTTGCAATTCCCTAGTGACCCTGGCCCCATCACAACACTGGAGGGCACCGCAGTACTCACGTGTCTGTGGTGATGCTGGTGGTGACAAACCTGTGCCGCCAGTCACATAAAAGTCTAGGCACATGCAATAGACATACAATTACATGCAGCACATGATGCCTGATAACGATAAACGCAGCCCCACTGGCGGAGGCGTTTCCTGCCCCGGGCTCTGCATCGCGCCCGTTCCACCGGGACAAGGTGGGCCGCGAGGCAGCACAGTGCGCCTTCCTGCACCGGCGGCCTCGCGCCTCCCGGTCGCACCCTCCCACGGCGTCCCTTCACCGCGTGCTGTTCCATAAATGTGGTGTCGCCCCAGTGTGTGGTGTTCTAAAGTCTACAGCGGTGTCCCGGGCCTTCACATTCACTCACCCATTCTCCCCGGGCAACTGCCAGTCCTGCAGGCTCCACTCACGGTAAGTGCCCTGTACAGGTGTATCCTTTTTTTATCTTTTACATTGTACTTTTTACTGTACCTTTTCTATGTTTTGATATTTTTAGATATGCAAATATTTACCATTGTGTTACAACTGCCTGTAGTATTCAGTACAGTAACATGCTATACAGATTTGTAGCCTAGGAGCAACAGGCTGTACCACATAGCCTAGGTGTGTAGCAGGCTAGCCCATCTAGGTCGGTGTAACTGCACCTATGGTGTTTGTACAACAAATTGCCTAACGACACATTCCTCAGAACCTATCCCCATCGTTAAGTGGCGCCCGACTGTGTTTTTAAAAGATTCAATACATATATATCTTTTTTTTCTATTTAATTTTATTATTATTATTTTTTTAATTTTTAAATTTTTTTTGTTTAAAATATTACAGATGTCCATATATATATATATATATATATATATATATATTTTTTTTAAACTTATCTTTATCATTGAAGTATTACAGATGTCCCCTTTTTCTCCTCATTGACCCTTTCCAGCCTGCACCTGCCGCCCCTCCAGGCCTCCACCACACTATTGTCTGTGTCCATGGGTTATACATATATGCATATAAATTCTTTGGTTAATCTCTTCCCACCCACCCACCTCCACCTTCCCTCTGAGATTTGTTAGTCTGTTCCATGCTTCTATGTCTCTGGTCAAGCCATATAAAGTTCAAAAAGTTTACTTTAAGTATGAAATCACAAATACTTATATAGCTGGTCAAAAGCTTTAAAGCACTCAAATTTCCTAAAATGGTACTTAATGTATAAAAAGTAAACATAACTCACTGAATAGTTTATGCTGTCAAGATCCGTTATTTGAAATGAACTCAAGCAATCTGAAGTTAAAGAGTCCTTTAAAAGCAGCAGTACTTGCTCTGTTCCAGTTCCAATAAAGTCATCTACGAGCACCGAGCTAATTTCTTCCCACTTAGCAGCAACCTGAAAGAGTGGGAAAGAACAGAGAGGGGAAAAATCAAATGTGAAATGTCCTAAATCTTTTTGTCACATGTAGTTGTAATTTATCTTCCATCTTATAAATAAGTAATGAAAATGGGAGTATAAACACTAAAAACTAAAATAAATATATTAAGGGATCAGAAAACATAAGGAGCTATAACTTTATAAATATCAAGGTACTTAAATTTAATATTTTATCGTTTGTCCAAGGACTGTAACGTTGCTGATTTCTATATTAAAATTTTGTTATAATTTATAAATTTTAATACTTCTCAAGACTATTTTGGAAATTCTAACATTTCTCATGAGTAATTCTAGTGAAGGTTCTTTGTCTAACATGGTTAATTTAAGGATGACCCTCACTCCCATAGCCTTGGTGGATATATACAGGGTGGAGTGAAAGCAGGTTTACAGAATAAATTTTGTGTTTCGGTCCTCACAATTGTAAACCTACTATTGCCCCACCCTGTACTTATGATCAGACAAAGAAGTCAGTTGCAGTAGGTAACTAGAAGGTACCATTTGAGCGCTTTAAAAGCGCTCAAATCAAAATAACCTTTAGGAGTCAGGATGACAAAAGGAGATTTGACTTTGGGTGGTAAACAAACAAAGCAATATACAGCTGATGTATTATAGAACTGTACACTTGAAACTTATATAATTTTATTAAGCAAAGTTACCCCAATAAATTTAATTTTAAAAAAATTTAAAAGAGTCAGATGAACTTAATACTCTAAACTCTGGTTGGGGAGGACACAGCCATTATCAGAGCCACAAAAGGGGAGGGACTCCAATAGTGGGGCACCTAGAACCATCCTAGCCTAGTGGAATGATTTGACCAGTTTATACCAGAACATGAGACCACAAGTTTAAAATAGAATACAACTTCTTAAAGGACCATAAAGCTAAAAGCCTCCAGATTAGTCCCCTGGAAAACTAACACCATGGGGATCAGGTACCCTTTCTCCCTCAGGCAGAAAAGCTAAAACTCCCACTCAGAATCCCAGGAGCAGTCACATCATCTAGGTGACACATGAGGGCGGCTTGCATTAGAGCAAGATAAATAAGAGTCTTCGATCTATATTACCAAATATCAGCTTTTCCCCTATAAGACTAATTTCTAACGCAATGATTTTTCACTATGCAGGAAGGAGCTTATTTGTAAACCCATGTCCTCTCATCCTCCCACCTCCCCATGAGTATAATGGAGTACAATAACTATATAAAAGACTATATATATATATATATATATATATATATATATATATATATATATATTAGTAATAAGAATGTGCTCAGCATGCAAACATCATAGAGCTGTGCCCTTATACATGCACTCACACATCTGCAATCCACAGGCCTAGAACAGTCATCCAAAAGAAATACAGGCAAGCCACAAATGCAAGGCACATATATAATTTAAAATGTTCCAAGATCCAATAAAATTCTCCAGTAGCAGTGAAAAGAAAAAAGTAGAAGTAACTATTATATTTAATTTAACCCAAAATATCCAAAATACTATCATCTCAATTCAATCTAATCAATAAAAATTGAGATATTTGACTTTCATTTTTTACTAAGTCTCTGACAGCTGGTGTATATTTGACATTTCCAGCATATTCTAATTCAGACTAGCCACATTTGAAATGTTGAATAACCACATGTGGCTAGTGGCTGTAGCATCCGACAGAACACTTCTAGAACCAGGTATACTTGACAACGATCTCAATTTTGAAAAGCCTACTGCATAGATAATTGCCAAAACTTGCAGAGACAATTTCTACTCAAGGAGAAAGCCTAGGAAGAGAAAGGCTACTCATATACTTCTCTAGGCTCAGCTCTCAGTTTCAAGTCCTGTCACTGGATAAAAATTTATACCTGGGAGAGCTGATCTGAGAACACACTAACCTTGACTTTCATTACTTATTCTACTTTATGCTTGTGTGTATTTAACCTATCTTTGTTAGCTGCCTTAATTCCTTTATGGAATGAAGTACCAGACGGATGAATGGATAAGGTAAGTCCATAGCCAACCCAAAGGAAGACTGTTCTGTTGTTTTCTCCCATTTGGGGAAAAAACTGCTATCACAGACACCATTTTAGTTTTTCAATAATGGATTTATTTTATTTTATTTTCATTTTATTTTATTCTTTTAAATATATCTTTATTGATTTCAGAGAGAGGAAAGGAGAGGGAGAGAGAGAGAGATAGAAACATCAGTGATGAGAGAGTCAATTGAGCCCGCAACCCGGGCCTGTGCCCTGACCGGGAATCTAATCCCGATCACCTGGATCCTAGGTCCGACACTCAACCGCTGAGCCACGCTTGGCCAGGCTGGATTTATTTTATTATTCGAAACCTCTTACAGAGTACCACAAACAGTAAATTCTTCTCAGAACTCAATTAGAAAATATTTTTCCCTTGAGAGTATATGCTCCATTCGAAGGTAAAACCTGCTGTATTTACTTTTTTTGTCTTAACTGCTAAACTAAGTGTAATTGCTCCCATGCAATTACTTCCCTTAACTGTCCTCTCCCTTTAGCTGTAGAGTCTTAGCATGCTATCTCCAAAACTCCCAAGTTACAGAGGCAATTTAAAAGCACTTAACTTGGCAGATATCAGGGAGTAAACCCTAGAGCTTTCAATACACGGTATTTGCAAACAGTTTCAGAGTCCAGACTCCCTGGGGACATAGCCTAAGGAATATGGCAGTAGGGGCTCAGGTAAGTAACTTGTGGAAAGGATGGTGGTCCACTGTAGAAAAAGAATTCTAGAACACAATTTGAAGGCAAGGAGGCCAGCAGTTACAGGCAGTGGCAATCTCCTGCTTTGGGTAACGTGTTAGTGCAGAGGTCTACAGTGTCCCAGCAGGGGGCCCACTTCAAGGGAGTTAGGACTATATTCCACTGAATTTATGAGGCATGAGGTAATTGTTTTTTCTTATCTAGGTGAATAAGGGACCTTAGGTAGGTCCAAGTCATTGAGGACAGCCCTGGCCCTTGCCTAACAATAACAGCTACCACTTACTGAGCTTCTCCTATGTGTCACGCATCATGCTAGACACTTTACAATGTCATTTAATGTAATTCTCCCCTCTCAGAGGCAGAATGATTTCAATTTCATACAGTCAGAAAACGGGTTCACAGAAATGAAATACTCTCCCTAAGGTAAGACTAGTAAGTGGCTCAGTTAGAGTTCAAACCCAGGTTAAGTGTGTTCTTTCCATTACCCTGACCCCAATAAGGATTATGGGCTATACCAGATGTTTTCCCCCCACCATTTCATGAAAGGAAAAGGAAAAGACAGAAAATGCTACCTTCCAAATAACCTTCAAATAAAAGTACAATGTGCTTTTAAAAGACTGCTTTCCAAATAAAACAGGGTAGCTTTCAAATTATTTTCCTTTTGAGGATTTAAGTCCTCTATGTATAACAGGGATTGAATATAGTTATAATAATCCCTATTACCATAAAGGTAATTTACAAGGCAAAGCCTGATGAAACACAATTTCAACCTGACATTTCCACATACACAAAATAAAATATGTCTCTCAAACTTTCTAAAATATTTATCAATATTCGTCATCAACATGATAATATAGTGATAGAAATTGTAATTGAGCTTCTAATTGAATGGCTAGTGCACACAAAGTAAGGCATTATCTCCAACTTAAGAAGTTGTATAATGTACTAAAACTCACTTTTGGAAGAGACATTTCTGACAAGTAATGATTACTTATCATGAACTATAAACACTCACATCACATAACTGAAGATGATATGTATCTAAAGCCAGGAGGACGCAGTGTTACCCCCCCAAAAAAAATCAGGGTCAGAGAAATATTATTTGTTCAGATGCCCAGTTACAAACCTCCAATTTCCTTTTCAATTTCTGCACCTTTATACCTGTTATTGAACACTCAATACCAGAGGGTATTTTAAAAAGATTTCCAAACCTTACGTTAAAAGATACAACTACTGTAAATGTGAATAAAATATGAATGCTTGCTAAGGACAAAATATAAGATCATAAAATTCACCAAGCAAGTCTTTTTAAAAAATTAACACTTATCACTCCTCTCTGGAGAACAAATATTTGTCTCTTAAGGGACAATGACACATTTCCAGAAATTCCTCTAGATTTCAATTTAAGTTTAAACAGATAATTACCAGCTTTTCAAAAGTTGAACTTATTTGAATTTTCTAAGAAGGATTATGAAGTCGAATCACCTCTAATCTTATTCGAAGTAAAAATATACTTCCAATTATCACATTAATAAAAATTAGAGTCACAGTAAAAGACAAATAAATATGTAATAATTATAGTTATAGATTTATATATTTCCAAGCAACTCAAAGGTTTTATGACTCAAAATGGCAAGGCAAAACCTTTATCAGGTAGTATTCCGATAACTCTAAGAAAAAAGAGTAATGTACCATATATAATTTTCTTTTAAGTGCAGCACTGAAAATTGATTTGGATAATAAGACTCCAGGATAAACTCTATTAAGTGTAGGATGCTCACTAGGTCTAAGGCTACACTGATTGAATAGTTATGAGAATAACTACTGTACCTGAAAGTTCTTTTCCCAAACGGCACAAGCGCTGGACCTAAACGACACAATGAAAAGGCGGTCTCCTCCTGAATCCATAACTTGAACTGCACAAGGATCTTCGAAGGGAAGCTGGCACACGCTTTTAGGAGTCCCATTTTGGAATGAAATCAGCTGATTCTTTCGAGTAAGGGCAATCAGGGACATTCTTAGCTCGTTATTGACAAACTCAGTTGCACAGACATGCACACAAGTTATCACACTGCTATAAGCGGGAGGGATAATGTATGTATCGCTTACGACTTCTTCCCTTTCAAGGAAGTACACACAAAATCTGCTGTTCCAAACTGCATAATCTGATTTTGAAGGCTTTGGGGCACCTTCTTCCTCAGATAAATAATATTTCTTTTGTCCTAATAAAACCATACCTAGATTTTCAATCTCCCCTGCCCACTCAATAGAGGAAAAGTTAACAGACACAGTAATAACTTTGCCAGTTTGGGGAGAAATATAGAAGAATGACTTAACATGTTTCCATATAATTAAAGGGCCATTAAAGACCCTTAGGCCATCCTTCAACTCATGGCCAAGTCTAAAACTCAAACGCTTTTCAAATTTATTGGTATTGTGAAGAAATAGTAGAAAATATTTGAAAACATTCTTCTTTTCGTTGCTTTGTATCATAATATAAGGGAGGTTTATTCCAGTTCTGAAATCTGACACACAGCTGCAACATATAATTTTTAAATAAGAGTTTTCTTCCTTTATGCTAAAGGATCCGGTGGACTTCTGAACAAATGCACTTGTTTCTCTGTCAAATACCATTCTTCTGACATGCAATATGGGTATTTCTGCAGGCCCTTTATCTGCAAAGTTTCCTTTAGACAACTGAAAAGCAAGGACTTCGCCATTATAACACAAGAGCTTTTGTGGTTTGTTAGATGTCATTGCCTGCTTGCTTGCTTATTCCACAGTATCGAGTCTTTGTGTCGGTCCAATTTTCAAATGCAAATTGATTCCATTCAATGTTTTTAAACCTAAAAATGAAATGAGAAAAACTGCCATTAAGTAAGCAGATTTGAAAACACATTTTTGTTAGAGAACTATTACCTTTGTTAAAGAACTATAAATTTTATGAAGTCAACATTTTAAAGCTTTTTCTGTTATCTTAATGTCACACATCAAAAAACATATCCCGAGTGTTATTTTTGTACAGCCCTTAAAAAGCACCATTTGCAAAGAATGCAAATAACCATATCACAAATAATAACAAAATGTGATAACAGCAACTATTAAAAGCTGTAGGGCTCTTTTAAAGTGACTGCAGACATTCTTTCTAGCTCAGCGAATTTCTTAAGGGTTCTACTCTGTCTCTCTTTCAAACCTACTGACCTAATGTGGTTTTCCCCATTTCCTTTACAGTGACAATTCAGTCAGTCAGTTGTTCAAATTAGACTGCTCCCATAGCCCAGGCGCTTGGGTCCCTGCTTCTCTGAGACAGGAGCTCATATAGACTCTATGAAAGCCCAGAAAGAAAAACAGGAGACAGTATAAGATGGCTTTAAAAAAAATCTTCACAGGAGTAGTAGATCTTAAATCTTACTTTGAAAAAAAAAATGCAGTTTTAAGACGGAAGTCGCTATTCTTAGAGGATTAGTAATATTATAATGAACACAATAATTAAATAATAAGCTATCAATTATTCATGCTTATTATATGCCAGGTATAATAGAAACATGATTTCATTTAATGTTAATGTTATCATAATTAGCTAGTTAATATTAATAAAGGAGAGAGCAAAGGGGAGGCCAGACATTATAAGCATGGTCATCTGGGCAGTTTCACCAGGAAGCCACAGCTTCACACTCCCCCGGGAACCACTGGCCCGTTCCCTGCAGACCACTGGGGGAAGGGATCGAACAAGGGGGAGATGGGTGCATGCGCAGTGAAGTTGGGGTGAGGTAAGAAAGATGTCTGCCTGTCAGTCCAGCCTGGGGAACAATGGCTTGATTACAGGGTGGACCCGTCAGAAGCCTGGAAGGTGCGAATCCCCAGAGTTCCTTCTCTCGTCCTCTTGCTCGCCTTGTTCTTCTCTTGCTCTGTGACCAGCACCGCCCACGTGCTCCTGTTCTCTCTCCATAGGCATGTGACCTTAAGCAGCCACATGGCCCGTGGCCCTGCGGACCCCACAGGCAATGGACTGCAGCTGGGAACGCAAGCTAAGCCAGCCGGATGCCGGACTGCACTGCACTGCGATATGGAGCAGAAATTCTGGGCAGTGGCCTTAATTCTGGCCCTGTGAAGACAAGATGGACTTCTTCCATGGCGAGCCGGACAGAGATGGGACCTTGGAGGGGACCCCCCTTAATTTTACATCACCATAAAGCTTCCCACAAAACTCTACCCTCCCATGGGGACCTCAGGAAATCCTTTTCCTCAAGGCACACCAGGAACTCCACTTCCACCCATAACACTTACAGCTGTTCTTTTAAAGTAAGTATTCTTATTATCCCATCTTTTAAACAACAAAACCTTATTTTAATGAAGGTCAAAAAATTTTCCAAGGTTACAACACTAATCAGCAATGGCGCTAGATTTGGAAGAGGGGACCTCTGATTCTGGAATCTACACTTGTAACCATCGCACTGTCCTGGCATGCCTCCCCTTATTCTAAAAGGCAACTTGAGAGAATTAGTCAAGTAGAAAAAAGAACAAAGGAACACTGCCCCACACTGAACACACGTAAGAAAAAGACTGTTGTTCTCTCTCCATTCAGTTGCTCTATTTGCTGAGTCACTCCTGTAACAGTCACTGAAGGCTTAGCTCAGGCTAAGCAGAGCTGCACATGGTTAGAGACCCATGAATGCTGGGCCTGCCTTTCACTAGATGCATGACTTAAGGCGAGGTGCTCCACATCCACATCTACATAATGGAGTATTGTAACAGTATCTTCCTCACAAGCTACTGGAATTAACTACATAACCCACTTGAGATCAAATCTGGCACACAGAAAGTGCTCTGCAAAGGGGAGCTACTATCATCATTATCATCATCATGGCTGGCTCTGGTTTATATGGTACCTAACCTTAGAAACATCAGAACAATAGTCAAATACTTTAACAGTTTATAAATACTGAAAGGTCTCTCTCCACTATAAATAATTCATACTCTCTCTTTTCTCCTACCTGTGGATCATTTACACCAGAGAATTCAACTATTTCAGAAATAAATAAAAACTAGGTTATTTAGAAGTAAATAATGTTTTCCTCTGTTGAATGAGACGCAAACTCCAAAGGCTTAAGTCTTGTTCTTTTATTATAAATATCTATCAATAGTCCAATTTAAAAAAAAATCACTGAAACATAATCTATAAGTTTAATGTGGCCTGCATTTTAGAGAAATGACTGATTTGGAGATTTTACTTAAAAGCAGACTACTCAGCATTTACTTTCAAACCTTATTGTCTGATTTTCAAATACATCACTTGTGGTTTTAAAACATGTTCACAAATTCTTTGAAACTCATTTCATCAAAAAGTGGCATTTAATTCTCTCCTTGAGTGAGGGCTGATCATTATGATTGGCTCCTAACCAACAGAATGTGGCAGATGTGACAGTGTGTGACTTACCAGATTGGGTCATAGAGCACTTCAGCTTCCTTAGTGATATCTTCCTTGGATCACCTGCACTGGGGAAAGCCACCTGCCATATCATTAACACACTCAAGAAACCCCATGGAGATGTGCACAGGTCAAGGAACTATGGCTTCCTGCCAAAAGACAGTGAAGAACTGAGGACTTCTGACAACAGCCATGTGAGTGAGCCTTCTTGGGGTCAGAGCCTCCAGCTTCAGTCACACCTTTAGTTAATTCAG
Organism: Miniopterus natalensis; assembly: GCF_054644295.1. Classification (NCBI taxonomy): domain Eukaryota; kingdom Metazoa; phylum Chordata; class Mammalia; order Chiroptera; family Miniopteridae; genus Miniopterus; species Miniopterus natalensis. Next base: position 100,196,085 of record NC_142103.1, on the reverse strand, counting down.
CCCTTTGGAGAGATCCTGAGCCACAACCACCCAGCTAAGTGGCTTCCAAATTTCTGATTCTCAGAAATTTTGAGATCACAAAAGGTTGTGGCTTTAAGCTGCTAGATTTGGGAGTAATTTGTTATGCAGCAACAGACAAATACATTCCACTATGGCTTTTGTTTTAAATTCATGATATTGTTTTAGAGAATTTCATGGTATCTATGACATGAAGTAACTGAAGATATTGTATCATAATACAAACTAGCAGATGTCTCTGGCTTATTGGTGTGTTGTTAGGCAATTAATGTCAATGATGTGGGACAAACAAAGTAGTTTGAACTTCCATAGTAAGGAAGATAGCTAGGTACATCAAAAGTGTGACTTTTACTTATGAAACGACCTTTTACTTTATTTATTTAAATATATCTTTATTGATTTCAGAGAGAGGAAAGAAGAGGAAGAGAGAGAGAGAAACATCAATGATGTGAGAGTCATTGATCGGCTGCCTCCTACACGTCCCCGACTGGGGAAGGAACCCACAACCCAGGCATGTGCCCTGACCGGGAATTGAACCCCAATTGCCTAGATCCCAGGTCGATGCTCAACTGCTGAGCCACGCCTGGCCAGGCTAATTTTTTTTTTATACCTTTTACTTTAAAGGAAATAAGCATGTTAGTTATATTATACCAAAATGTATGAATAGTAATTTCTGTATTTCAAATTTCCCACAGACATGTCAGGACTCTTAGAAGATATCTAAAAGGAAAAGCATAAAATGATATTGTCAAAGATAAAGACCTAAGAACACACTGTCTTTTACTACCTACTAAAAAAGTTTTTTAGATTTCTTAAAAAGAAAATTAACACTTATTCCATAGGTTTAAAGGTTTATTTTATGAACATACTCTAAGAGCTTTTACTCTTAAAAGAGATGTTGCCTTAGTATAAAATAAAATAAATATACACATATATGTTAATTTAATAAGTCTTGAGGTTACAGAAAGTTTGAGAAAAATATTTATCTTCATAAATAAATATATTAGTTAAAACAACCAAAAAGAACTCTGTATAGAAAAGGATTTTGTTATTCTAATATTAAATGTCACAAGTAATGTTTAATCAACACAGTGCTCTGATGCACTAATATCCGAGTGTGACAGGAAGGAGAATCTGCTCCTTTACTAAACTTTAGAGTATGTATTGTTGCACTCTGATAAAGTTATGACTTAGGAAAATCGGGCCCCTTACATTCCATTCCTTTTAGTGTGACTTATCACCAAGTTCCTTAACTTAGAAACCTCTATCTTCAAACTCTCTGTTCCAATTGCCACTAGGATAGTTCAGGCTTTCATCTCCTTAATAGATCTCCCTTACTCTAGTCTCTCCCCCTCCAATATATCAGTTTATTTATGTTATCTTATTTATTGTTCTAAAACACAACCTTTATCTGGTAACTGCCGCCTAATTTAAAAACCTTACATGCACACCCACAGCTTTCTCAATAGATCCATGACCCTTGAATTACTACCTGGAGAGATGCTAAACACTGTATTGAACATATGAATGATGCAGAGAGAAAATGTTGCAAACCACTCTTGTAAAGTTCAGCACGGTATTCAAAGCCCTGCTATAATCCTAACCCAACTCTCTTTTAGCATGAGCTCTAAGCAAAAAGCAAATTTACTCTCAAGGGCTTAGAGTCAAATAGATTTAAAAACATAAATGACTATTATATGAAAGGTTATTACTTTTTATTTTTAAATACTATTGCAAAAGCATGCATATTTTCAATGTTATTTAAATGGGCCACCTTCAGAGTTAAAAATTAGAAGCTACTAATATATTAATGTATTTATGAAGATAAATTTTTTCCTCAAACTTTCTGTAACTTCAAGGCCTATTAAAATTCCCTTATATGTGTATATCTATTTCATTTCACACTAATGCAACATCTGTTTTAAGAGTAAAAGCTCTTAGCATATGTTCATAAAATAAACCTTTAACCTATGGGATAAATGATAATTTTCTCCTCTTTTTAGATAGAAATAACCTGGAAACAAGCGAAATTAAGGTTCAATTTACAGGTTTTTAAAACAATGTAAACAAGCCCTGATTAATCAAACCCTGATATCATATTCCAGCCTAATGGTCGCTTGATTGTTTACTTAGTACCCTTAAAACAATGGCTGCAGAAAAAAGCAGGTAACTCAAACCGGTTAAATTTTACCTCCTGCTGTAACTATGGGGAGCAGAAGATTTGGAAACAGATTATTTATAAAACAGTATGTAATTAGTATGAGCTTTTCCTGTCCTGTATTACTTTACACCAAAGTTAACAGTACAGTTAACCTCCACTTTACGGACTTCGATTTAATAGACTTCAGATTTAATGGACAAAATTTCCAGTCTGTATGTCATATGTGAAAATTAACACCCTGCTAATTTTAAAATGCTTTTCTGAAAAATTGTTGTTGTTGTTGTTGATTTTAGAGAGGAAGGGGGGCATGTCGATGTGAGAGAGATCGGGTTGCCTCCCATCTGGGGATTGAACCCCAACATTTCGGTGTACAGGATGATGCTCCAACTGAGCCACACCAGCCAGGGCTTACAATGGTTTTAAACGAGATTTGCTTACAATTAAATTAACAGGTTATTTTTTTTTTGTTATTAATTCACAAACAAATTTGTTATTTTTAACAAATTTTAGCGAATAGGCCATAGGTTGAAAAAACACTATAGTAATTTCGCTTACATAAATAAATATTACATACCTACAACTATAGTCTACATATTTAAATCCAAGAGTCAGTGCTTGCTCGTTACAAATATTCAGCAACTGATTAGTATGTGATCACACCACATCGCAAGCAGTAATTGGTTCTGTCGGGGCGTGACTTTCTGCAGCACTTTTAACTCCCAATGGCCAACGTCCCCACAGGTGCTAAGCCATGGGAAGCCGTGTGCATTTGTTTACTCACCGTGACTGGTGAATGCACACATTTACTAGACCTGTTCAGTATAAACTTAAAATTACAGTAATACATATAGAAAACTTTTTTGTGAAATTAAACTTTTCATACATACTTAGTTCTAGTTACACAAACATGTCTACATAAGTAAAAACAGGTAATTTGTCCATTTTTTAACATACACATTCGGCAAACCTACTTTATTACATAAGGGACTTTCCGCTTTAATGGACACCCCCCACCCAAATTAGTCTGCTATATCGAGGTTTCATTGTATATAATTTATACATAAAATGTGTTAAGTATGCTAGAAAAACAATCTATGATAACATAAATATAATAGGTTGGCAACAAATTACCATCCTCATCTGCTTTTCTCCACTGGTCTCCCAAACAAATACACAATGTTGCCTTTAAATGCTACTAAACTCATTTGGGCACTGAATTTCAGAACTGTTTAAGTTTCTACTACCCGTCTGGTTCAGGAGGATCCAAAAAGAGCCCTATACTATCTATAGATGAAATCTAAAAAAAGTCTCCAAGAAACTATACCAATTGTGACCAATACAAAGTATCTTTGGGGGAAAAAAGGTAGAATTAAGACAACTAATTAAAAATTTCACCTAATCATATTAAACATAATCTTATGAGCATAATACTGACAGATGTCCTTTTTTCAACATACAGTGGTACCTCGGTTCTCCAACATCTCCATTGATGAGCATTTTGGTTTATGAACGCCGTAAACCCGGAAGGCAATGCTTCGGTTTTCGAACAGGCCTCTGAAGTCGAACAGGCCTCTGAAGTCGAACATGCCACGTGGCTTCTGCTGAGGGCAACATCCTGAGGCCCAGCTGTCAGCTATTGATCCCTTGGTTTTCAAATGTTTCAGAACTCGAACGGTGTTCCAGAACAGATCACGTTCAAAAACCGAGGTACCACTGTATAGGGCATTGTTACCTAAGTAAATTAACTTGGCTACAGAACAGGTCCAGTGTTAAAGCTTTTTCCACCTATGTGACTAGAAGTCATTTGTTGAAACCTCACCAGAATCAATCTGCCCTTTCTCTTTCCCAACAATACTTAGTAGACCTTAAATACAGGTGAATATGGGGAATGGTGATCCACTAAGAGAGTTAGAAAAGATTAAGTTAAAGAAAGTTTTCTATGGCATACTAAGGACTTCTAACTTCCTCTAAGCAATGATAAACCACTGAAAGATTTTAAAAAATAAAAATCACAGTATTATACTTCTGAATTATAAAGATCCTGGTGGCTGTGTTGAGGACAGGCGTGAGGTGAGATTGAAGGCAGAGCCATCAATTAGGAGATAATTATGAGTACTTAATTAAAGGGAGAGGTGACTTTGGAAAGCAATATGGCAATAAATGGAAATTCATATTTCCAGCAATTTCATTTCTAGATAAGAACCAACAGAAGTAATCTTACATAATTCACAAAGACACTGCTCTAGAATGTCCACCGTGTTGTTATGTGTAATATAAAAAATAGTAAAAATTCCAATGACCACCAATAGTGGAACAAATATATTCAGATGCAATATCATACCATAGTTAAAAGAAATGAATTAGATCTATGTCTATCACCATGGCTAGATTTCAAAAATAAAATGAGAAAAATTAAGCTGCAGAAAAATGTAAATGGCAGTACATTCTTTACCTAAATCAAAACCCATAAAACAGCATTATATATTTTATGTTTACCTACAATGGCTATATTCTGAGCGTTTTCTCTGTACCAGGTACTGTTGGACTTTGGAGTCACTCATTTATTCCTCACAACATCCTGATGCCACAGGCACTATTACTCTATTTTATAGATAGGGAAACTGAGGCATAGAGTTTACGGATCTTCTCAAAGGCCTACAAATAGGAAGTGATTCAAATCCAGGCAACCTGACCCAAAATAATTTAAAAACAAATTAAAATAGCAAAGTTGAAAAGATTCATGCCACATTCAGAATGACAGTTCATTCTGGAAAAAGGGATAGATTTCAGGGTAGGGGAATGGAGCCAGACGAAGACCTTAGCTATACAGGCATACATCAGAGATATTGGGGGTTAGGTTCCAGATCACAGTAATAAAACGAGTAACGCAATAAAGAGAGTCATACTCTTTTGCTGGTGGAGGGTTTTGCCTTCAATATGTAAAAACGCAACACCTGTGAAGCACAATAAAGTGAAGTGCAATAAAATGAGGTGTGCCTGGATCTGAAACGTTATTAAGAATGTACCCAAATAATTTTAAAGCAATGTATTCGTTTTTTCTCTGTAACAATGTAAACAAAAAAAGTCTGGGATGTAAGATGCTAAAGTGTCAATCACGGCTGACTGTGGATGATGGAAGCATGAGGGCTGTTCTTACAATGTCTGTCGTTTTCAGTACCTTTAAATTTTTTCAAAGGCAGTATCATTGAATGCGGGGTGATTTCATTTCAATTTTTTAACCAACAACCATAAAATCTGCCCAAGTAACTTATGAATCAATCTTTCTCAACTTTGACACTTACTGATAACTTAAGGGGGTTGTCCTGTGCAGGGTAGGATTTAGCGCTGCCGTTGGCTTCTACCCACCGAATGCCAGTAGCAGGCCCCCTCCCCGTTGTGACAACAAAAATGTCTCCAGACATTTCCAAATGTCCCCTGGGAGACAGAATTGACGCCCCCCGACCCCCGCTTTGAAATAAACTGTCGGAGGAGTTACATCTCTTAACTTTATGTAACTGTTTCAAAGATACATTCCCTGTTAAGTATCTCACACTCCAAGTGGAAAAGATGTAGCGGGGGTGAAGAAAGTTTCAATCGAAATACCCCCGAATGTCGCACGCGCTTAACATCTAGTTATCATCCCACGAGATGATGCACGTCGTTGGGATGATGGCACAGGCCCGGGACGTCCGCTTCCTCCCGGCTCCCCCGCAACGACCGGACTGGGAAGCAACGGCAGCCCGCCGCCCCGTCCAGGAAGGGGACACACGCCACCGGCCCTACCTCCACGAGCCGGTCCCGTGTCCCGCAGCCGCCAGGTTTCCGAAGCTCCACCCCCGCGCGGTGTCCGCGTCCCCGAGGCTCTAAACCTCCCGCGCGCGCGCGCGCTGCATCCTGGGAAGGCTGGGCGGGGGATGCTGAGCGCCGCTGAGGAGGCGGGGCCTCGGGGGACGTGGCGACAGCCAATGGCAGGCGCAGCTCGCTCGGGCGGAGTTCCGCGGGGGACGCGCCCTCCGGCCGCGGCGGGCGGGGGTGGGCCCGCAGTGCGGGGACTCGGGGGGCGGGGCGAGAAGGCGAAGCGAATGCGACGCAAGGTAGAGGGAGTGGTCCCGCCTCCAGGCCTAGGCGGCCCTCCTGGATTGGGCAGCGCGGCGACACCCCCGCCCGCCTTCCGGTGTCACGCGACCCCCCCTCCCGTCCTTCGCTCTCCGCCTCCTGGCCAGCCTGGCCCAGGAGGCGATACCGGGACGGTCGCGGTGGAAGTGGGGACGGAGACTGCCGTCGCGTCTACGCCCGCGACCATGGCCGAGGTGAGAGGCTGGTGGCGCGCGCTGCCGCCGGGTTCCTGGGACCCGGACCCTGCTCCGATCCCCTGGGAGGGGGGATGCTCCCAGGTGCAGGTGGGCTGAGCCCAGGGGCAGCGGGGGGGAGGGGGGGTGCTTGCCGGCTAAGCTGCTCTCGTCTCCCTTCCAGTGTCACGCCCAGAATAAAGCCAAGCTCATCAGTGAGACCCGGCGGAGGTTCGAAGCCGAGTATGTGACAGGTGGGTACCGAGGCAGGTGTGCACCGAGTATCCCCAACTTTGCTGGAGTGTTTGCGGGTGTCTCTGTGGGAAGCGTTGGGGACCGTTTCGACTCTCACGGGAACGGTGCCCTGCGAGTTTCCAAGGGTTTCCTGCTGTAACATGTCATGCGCACCGCGCCCATGGGGCAGCTGATGCGCCCATTGCTTGCTAAAGGGTTAATGAAGTTGGAAGTCAGTGTTTCTAGCATCTCCAGTTTATGCAACTTTAAGGACACTTTCCAGGTCCACGGCACCGGTGACACTGTCTGGTCCATGGTTCCTCTGCTGACATTTCACCAGCAGCAAACGCGATAAGGAACGTAGAAACTGCCATAATCCTATTCCCGAGTACTTCATTGGGGATCCAAATTCCTTGGGTGTTTTGCCTAAGTCCGCCTCCTACAACCTACCGTGCTGCCCACTCAGTAGGCCTTCCATTGCTGGAACGACTTACCTTTTCATCTCACACTGTACCTGGCAAAGCACCTGAGAGTCCAGAATTGATTTATTGGTTGAACATTCTGTGTCCAGATGTCACAGATACTTGAGTTGTCCAGTATTTAACTGAAGATTTAATCCTTGTAATTTTAAAAACACGCAGGATAATTTATAATAAATGTGATATAAATATTCTAACCCTAATTCTGCCACTTGATAGCTTACTTATCTTTTCTGAGCCCATTTAATAGCTTAATTGTCTTTCCTGTTTCCATTGCTGTGAAATGCAAATAATTAGGAGGGTTAAATGAAAAAGCATATATCAAACTGTCTAGGATGGGGTTACCATATAGTAGTCTGTCAATAAATATTTTGCATCAATAGTCATTTTGGTTACTGTGAAAGAAGCTAAGCTTCCACATCTTTACTTTAGTGCTAAAAGGTTCCCTGCAACTTTAGACTGCTCTATATTACGGCAGTTGAACTAAAACAAATAAGTAAATCTGTTCCAAAATAAACCTGGTTAGTAAATCCTTTCATCCCTTCCCATCCTAAACTTTGCACCAGGGAGTTGCAAAAGCACTTGCTTCACCTTTAGTCCAAAGATCTCATTTCTAATGACATAACTGGTTCCAGTGAAGAAATAAATATAAAATTTCTTTCTATAGAAATGTGTCTCTTACAGCTACATGGTTTACAATATTTTAAGAAGTAACCCAGAACCTGACCCAATGAGCTAGTGTCTCCCGAGTAGTCATTTACTTGTGCCCAAGAGAGGAAGCAGAATATAGTCATAGGAATGTAGCAATAGATAAGATCTCAAAGGTCATCTTGCTCCAACTTTCTTATTTGTAAAATGAAGCAAGTAAAGTTAGAGAGATTAAGTGATTTGCTCAAAATCTCTAATGTTAGTAGCTAGGCTAGGGCAGGTACTCAGGTCTCCTGAATTTCACTATAGTAGTCTTTTGGCAACACTGTCCTGTCAAATTAGATCATGTCACTCCCTGGCTTGAGTCCCTTCAGTGCCTTGCTACTTTGTTTAGAATAAAATCCCAGTTCTTTATGGCAGCCTACACTGCAAGGCCATGCAGGTGCTAGTTCTTGCCCACACCTCCATCCACTTGTGTTCCTACTCCCCTTGCTCAATACAGATTTCACCATTGCCTGCAGTAGGAAATTAAACATTGCAGTCCAGTACATGTGCACACACAAAACTGAAGCAAAGTTTCTTCACGAATACTTATTCTGAAAACCTATGACTCCCTGATACAATAACCTACAAAATTGTTAACACAACCTACAAATGGGCCCCACAGTTTGAAAAACATGACCAGCCATACTGTCTCTTCTATGTTCTTCAAACAAACTAAGCCTGTTTCCACCTAGAAACCTTTCCACCTCTCTGTGCCTGGAAGGCTCTTGTCCAGGTAGTGTGCATGGCTAGATCCTTCTTTTTTCTTTTCCATTTTGTTTAAATGTATCCGAGAGGCCTTTGATGGTGATTAAACAGCCTCCCTGTCTTGTTTATTTTGTCTCTTTTGCAGGTCTTACCCTAACGTGTAGTTAGCTCAGTCATTGGTTTAGTTGCTTATAATTCATCCCCTCCAGTAGAATGTATATAGGTCTGGGGCAACCTGTGCACATTGAAGGCAAGGTCATACTCAGTTTTCTGTACCTAGCACAGTTCTCAATACATACTCACTGAATGAATGAATATACAACAATGCTTAAATATAGACATAGGAAGATTAGCCTAAGTCAGTATTAAGAGCTGTCCTAACTGGCTTCCCTCCCCCACCGAAATCTGGCAAAGAGCAGCCCTCAGAGTATGTCTCATAAAGACAGCGTTCTTTCTAAGTAAAGCCCTGTGTGGCATTAAATATGGGAGGGTTTGTCAAATATACATGCCTGGGTATGTGTGAACTCATGTCTGTGGGTTATCTGCACAGCCTTTGTAAATATTAATTAATTTAAAGACTTTCATAGAAAAGGAAAATAAAAACTTTTGAAGACTTTCTCCTCTTAAAAGTTTCAGTTGTTTCCTGAAATACAGCATCAAATAAAGGTAGCTTGGAAAGTGATTAAAAGGGGTTTTTGATTTGCTTCTGTTCTCCCTTTCAAGTTTACTTTTTAGAAATTAACTCAGGTGTTTAGAACATTCAGTTTCCTTTTTCCTCTTTCATGTCACCCTTTCTATTGTCATTTCAGAAGAGGCTTACAGCAGATTTAAGCAAGCTCAATGTTTTCCCTAAAGGAACATTTTATCTGCAAGTGTATCACTTTAAGCATTGGATGTGCTCCAGAAACTCTTTGGAGGTAGATTCTTGGGAATTCAAGGCACATTTTTATCTCCATAGAAATTAAGTTACCAATTGTGGATAGATTTGTAGCTGGCAAAAAGAATAAAATACAAGTCCATTATTGTTTTCTGCATTAATGATCCCTTTTTCTCATTGCCTCTGTGAGAAATTCCACGCCGAGTTTCAAATGAGTAACATTTCCTCTTCTCTCTTCCTTCTCCTCGTGGCCAAAGTAACAGATGAATCCATTGTGGCAATGACTTACCCAGCTCCTCAGATACTCCCTATATGCTTAATTCTGGGAAACAGTGTGTCAACATTAGAGCAAGAGATGAAGAAGAACAGAGCTCGTTCCTGAACTGCTGGGATCTAGCAGGGGTGTTGAAACAGAGCTAGCTGTGAAAGTTAGGACGGATTGTAGGAAGACCGCTGCAATCGTTTCTGTAAGTGTCAGACAAGGGAAAATCACAGCTGGTTGCGGTGGCTGAGTTAGAGTTAGAAAAAACCCTCACAGAAAAGGTGGTGTTGCTTCTAGGCTTGGGAAGAGGTGGCGCTCTGCCAGGTGGAGACTGTGACCCAGACTGATCCAATAGTGTGAGCTAAGTGGCCCGCACGAGAAGGTATGAGGGGACGTCCAGGAAGCAGAGGAAGTCCCTTTCAAGGGCCTGGGGACGGTAAGCACACGGCTGAGCACAGTGGCACTGTCGTGTGGACAGCTTCGGGCACCTAAGCGATGCCTTTGTGCATTAGTGAGTTTGGAGAGCTACTGAGGGGGTTGTGAGCTTTATTATTTTAGGTTTGTTTTCTGACTTTGCAATATATGGATTCATTTAGACAAATTTGGATGATACCAAAAACGTCTGAGGAATCCCCCATAAGCTCCCCATCCAGAGACAGCTCTGCTAACAGTGGACGCATTCTTTCCCTATCTTTTTTTCCCTATACATTCAAAAAATACATAATTAAAAAACCATCCTGCATGTAATTTTGTGTTGCACTTTTTTACTCACATTTTCTTCCCCCATACATACGAAGTAAGCAACATTTTACATTACCATTAATATTCAGTTCTATAAATTAAAGATAATTTTCGTATTCTTTATCTTAACTAGTCCCTTTTTGGACATTTAGGTTCTAGTTTTTTCTTAACACAATTTTTTGTACAGTAGTTCAGGTTATTTCCTTAAAACATGTCCTAATTTTAGTAGTGTATTTTTAAGACACTTCATTTCATGTGTGCTAAACTTTCCTCTATGTAAGTTGCACCAAGATTCATTTCCACCAGCCCTTGAAAAAGTGTTAGTTTCATCATAGCCTTATCCATATTTAGTGTCATCATTTCTTAGCTGATGGTTCTGTTTTAGTTTGCATTTGATTACTAGTGAGATTAAACTTCTTTTCATATGTTTGCATCCATTTGTAATTTAATTTTCTTATTAGTATGGCTTTATAATTGGTTTGGTGTTTTCTTGTTTATGTTACTTTCATTTTTTTCATTTTTTGAATGTATTCAAAATTACCCATTCCTTTGTGGTTTCTTCCATTACTGTTAAGTTAAATAATTTTCTCTCATGCAGTAACTTTTCTAGTCTTTTCATTTTTGTTTTGTTTTGGTTTATTATTATTTTTTAATTTCAAAATATCTTATATGTACAGAGTGTATAAAACATGAATAAGATAAACACCCATGTACTCACCACCCTGCCAAAGAAATAAAACTTCCCACGTAGGCCATCCCTGCTCATCCCGCATCTGTCCTTTATCCCTTCTTGTGCATCGTCCAGGCAGCTGTTTGTCCTGTAATGTATTCCTCACCAGTACTTTATTCAATTTACCTCTTTTTAAACTTTAAATAAAAGCTCAGTATGTTTTCCCTTGGCTTGCTTCTGTTGCTCAAGAGTCATTCATCTTGTCTAATAGAGCCATACTGCAATTTCTTTCTTTGTATAGCTGTGTCGTAGTTCATGGAATGAATACACTAGTTGTTGGATTTGGGGGTATTTCTAGGTTTTGCTACTATGTACAGTGTTGCTGTGAACATTCTTATGCTTATGTGGTGCTTAGACTTTCTCTAAGGCAGTGCTTCTCAAAGTTGGTCCAGGAGCTGTAGTTCCCTGAGACCACTGCAAGGTGTTTGAGAAGTCAAAACTATTTTCATAACAACACTAAAACAACATTTTCCTTTTTCATTGTCGTTCTCTTATAAGCAGACAGTGGTGTTTTCTAGAGGCTACACGGCATGTGATGATATTGCTCTGAGGGCTGATAGAATGAGTGCTTGTGTGTTGTCATGTGTAAATTTTTCGCAATTTTAATACCTAATATAGTAACTACCAATAAATGTGACCCATATAAACAAAAAAGCTCATTGAGTCTTCAGTTATTTTTAAGAGTATAAAAGGGGCCTGAGACCAAAAAGCTTGAGAACTGATGTTCTAGAGTTTGTACCCAACAGTGAAATGGGTGTGTCATAGAATAGACACATGTTCAACTTTACTAGGTAACGCCAAGCTATTTCCCAAAGTGATTGTACCAATTTTCATTTTAACCAGCAGTATTTGAGTGTCCTTGTTTTTCCATACCCTGAAATTTGGCATTGTTAGGTTCTTTTTTCCCATCTGATGGGGATGTTGGGATATGTCATTGTGGTTTTAACAAATATTAACCAAAGTAATCCTGTGTAATCTGTACTTTCATTAGACAAAATATTATTTAGGGCAAAAAACAATACACATAAAAAGGGATACTACTAGTGATAAAAGGAACCCTGGAAAGATATAACAATTAGGGACAACTTACAAAGCATCTAACAATATAGCCTTAAAATACATAAAGCAAAAGCTCCCAAAATTATAAGGGAAACTCAAGAAATCCACAGACATTGAATGATTTTAACAAAGCTGTTTCAGAAATACTCAGAACAAGCAAGCAAGAAATCCTTAAGATTTTAACAGCCCAGAACAAATGATGATAGATGTGTGTGTGTGTGTGTGTGTGTGTGTACATAGACTCTCCTACCCAACAAATAGAGAATATATTCTTTTGAATATTTATTTTTGCTCTTGGAGCTTTTGCAAACATTCACCACATATTAAGTCATAAAGGAAGTCTCAGAAATTCCAGGGCAGCTCAATCATACAGACCATGCTCTCACACCATTAAGCAACTATATTAGAAGTCACAATAAACAGGTACTTAAAAACAAATCCAATGCTAGGAAACTTAAATAACACCTCTAAATAACCCACAGGTGAACAACTTCCTAGCAATATCTGTCATTCACATTTCTGCTAAATAACCCGTGGGCTAATGGAAATTACAAATCCTTAAAGCTGAGCAACAACAAAACATCTTATGTGCACTCGTTAAAAAACAAGGCCCAAATACAAACCAGCTCAAGATTCAATTCAAAGAGCTACAAAGTGAACACGAGATAATACAGAGAAAGTAGAAGGAAGGAAATAAGATAAGAGCAGATATTAATGGTATAGGCGAAAAAGATAGTAGATATAATAAACAAGCTGGGTTTTTTTTAAGGACTTGTAAAATAGACAAACCTAGGATGGCCAATTAAGATGAAAGGGAGAAGGCAAAGAATACACTAGGAATTAAAGCAGATATAATTATATATACATGTGATATGGATTTTTTAAAGCATAAGAGGTAATACAATGTTCAGCTTTATCAGATTAAGTTAATAAAATTAGATTAAGTGTTAAACTTTATGGAGGAAAGAAAAATCACCTAAAGTTGTGTCTGAGAAGTAAAAAAAAGTCCTAAGGAGATGAGTGACTATTAAAGAAATTTGGCTGGTAGTCACAGATCTCTGATTCTCACCTCCCTGCCACCGTGAAGTCGCAGGTGTACACATAAGATGCAAGCAGGGTTGTTAGCCCCAGGAATGCAAGATGATTCATAAGCAGAAATTTCAGCAGAGGAATTTATCACATTAGCATAGTGCTTCTCAATGTAATTTTTGAATAGGTACAGTTCGGTAATCAAAGAAGATAAACATTGAAAAGTGTCTTTTGTCTCTTGTGTCTCTTCACTCCTTTTTCTTCCCTCTTTAGGTAACCGTATTTGTTTCTTTTTCTCTTTTCTATATTTGTTTAAGTCAATACAAACATAATATATTCATTAACAAAATTAAATGAGGGAAAATGTTTATTTCGACAGAGAGAAAGCACACTGGCTGTAATTGAACTTTATGAAAAACAAACAAAACTTTTAGCAAACATGGGAAACTTTCTCAACTTTAAGTGTACTTTCAAAAACCTACAGTAAATGTCATGTTTAATTGTGAAACTTCAAAGTAACTCCCATAAAGACAATGATCTCCACCATTATTTTATAATTCTACAGTGTATAAAATGGCCTAGTTATCAATATGGCTAGAAAAACAATAGGTATGAGGTTTTCCAGTCTGTCATTATTGTTTCAAGATAGCAACACAAAAATCTCTGAACTGCATAATAATCTAACAGAAGAAATGTATGACTTTTTCTTTTATGGATAAAAATCAGAACATGTTATTAAAGAGCGTTGAAAGAAGACCTGAAGAGATGAGCAGAGAGGTGTGCCACCTACGCCACTGTATCTCTGCATAGCCCGCGGGAGCCCGGCTCTTGAAGGACAGGCGCTGGAGCAGGGGAGCGTCTTCCCTCTCCGCACCAGACTGCCCGTCAGCGAAGTGCTGTTTTTGTACAGCCCTGGAGCTAAGAATGTTTTTTTTGTACTTTTAAAGGATTGCCAAAAACAACAACAACAAAACAAGGAAGAATCCGCAACAGAGGCCATCTAGGGCCGCCGAAGTCCAGGATTTAGCTGTTTACCACCTGGCTCTTCACAGAAAGTTTGCCAAGCCCTGAGACAGACCGGTGGTCCTCAGGGCCTGGTTCCCGGACCAGCGGCAGCTCAGCGTCCCGTGGGAACAGGTTACAGATGCAGGTCCTGGGACCCCACCCAGGAATTGACAGTCTGAGGGAGGGGCCCAGTAATCCCGGCTCTAACAAACTCCCGCTGATTCTGATACTTGCTGAACTCTGATGAGAATCGCTGCTAGAGGCCAGCGGCTTAATCCCATCATAAAATATCACCAGCTTCTCAGCCCCTCACTGAGATTCAGGGTAGGTGTGCCAACTAAGGGAAAATTTTGTTAACGGCCCGATCACTCTCATTCACTCCCATTGTTGACATTTACACAGTCCAGCAAAGAAGAAAGAGAAATTAAGAGTTCTTAGAAGCCCCACCCTTGAGAAGAATGAGTCCTGCATTCTCAGCCCTAGAGTTGGTCCGCGATGGTTACCAGTCAGATGTCAGGCAGTTGAATGGTGGATGCCAGGTGGTCCAGAAGATGCCCACCAGGAGGCCTGGTCACACCTGGTGGTCTGGAGAGTGAGTCCCTCAGAGGGTTATCTGGAGGTCCAGGCATTGGCACAGGACTGGGAAGTTCAAAAGTTTAAGTTCCCAGGCTAGTTAAAACAAGAATAGAATAATTTCCTCATACCTCAACCTACTTGATTTTAGTAATTTAGCAGCCTGACTATAGTGACTCCCACTTTATTTCTTTAATCTGTTCCTCAAAACCAATCTCTTCCTAATCTCTATGCTTTAATCATTGACAAGTAAGGTCTTTCAAAATGATGTCCTGGGTAGGTGCATGGGGCGGTGTGTGCATACACGTGTTCTGATGCCTTCAGATACCTTCCGAGCGCACATCTTTAGCTTCTTCCTCTAACGTCTGACTTACCAAAGGACTCGCTTTCTGAAGACCTCCTAGCGCCTGAGGGTTCAGTTGTCTGCTGGCTCTATCTGAAAGCAGCGCGTTGTTTCATCTAAGCACAGTTACTGTTACACTTGGCCCTGTGGTCCCAGGCCAAGTTTCCTTACCGTGGGTGCTCAGTTTACTTTGTTTCCCCCCCAGTCTCCTCCCCTCAGCCTTCCTCTGCCCCCGCTTTTCTCCTGCCAGCCTCCTTTCTCTTCCACAAACCCCCTCGCTTATCCTGTCTTTTCTGCCCTGTTCTCCTTTCTTTTTGTCTATGGGTAAATGTTTAACAGGTATTTCATATGTAAGTACATGTTTTATTAATAATAATAATCATTTTATTATAAATAGAGATTTCTAATTTCAAAGATCTGTATTCCTAAAAGCTATCCAAGAACAATCAGCCTTACATTTCTTAGTAATGGGCACTGACTTGCTCACGTTATTCTCGGCGGAAATACCAGCAGTGGCAGTAATAATGAAAAGAACAATAATGTTTTATTCTTATTGTGACTAATATTTATTAAGATTTTACCACTTGCCACATACTGTTCCAGGTAAGCGGTTCAGAGCTTAGTCTGCAGACTCTGGGGGGTGCCTGAGGAGCCTGTGAGGTCAAAGCCATTTTCATGATAATACTAAACAACCACTTGCCTTTCCCATCCGTTGACATTTTGTGTGGGTTACGCAGAAGCTGCTGCCTTCTCGGCCCGAATCGGGGCTAGTGGTCATTGTAGCCTTACCAGCATCCTCAGGTGTTTTTTAAAGTCAACTTTACTTCAGAAAGGCCTCAATGAAGCAGTAAATTTTATTAAATCTTGATCATTGAGTACATGTTTTCTAATATTCTGTGTGACAAAACCTGGAAGTATGCATTAAACACTTCCATATGCCTGAGTTGCCAACTGAATTAGTCAGACTTTTTATAGACCCACCCTTTTATTTAAAAGAACAACTGGCAGGTAAACTGGTTATTCAGACTTGGGTATTTGGCAGAAATTTTCTTGAAAATGAATGAAATCAGCCTGTAATTTCAAGGAAAACACCATATTGGTCCAGTGCAGAGGGCTGTCCAGCAGCCAAACTGGATGGTGCTTCCTCGGGGGATAGGTGCTCCCAGGGGCTCTCTTGATGCAAAACAGCGTAAAGTCTTTTATATCCAACTCATGTTTGTAAATTATAATTCAAAAAAAGTTGTGTTTTGAATACTGATGAATTTTCAAATAACAGAGCTAGAAAACAATTTCTAAGGTTTACCTACTAGAGAACCACTCATTGCATAGATCAGAAAAATAGAGCCCAGTTATTGAAAGCCATTTCCAAGGTAACACTCGACAAATGCATGATTTATGGCCTCATCTTATATCTTATAGTGCTTTAAACTTTCAAGTACTTTCATATATACATTTTCTTCTGATCCTCGCACAACTCTGTGAGTATATAAAGCAGCTTAAAGATAAGAAAATTGAGTCTCAAAGAAGATAATTCTCTGAATGCACTTTGTGTTTTCCTGCCCTTTAAGCTATTATCTCCGAGGGTCTGAAATAAGGCCAAAAAAATGGAGAGGAGATAGAATCTATGAAACTTGGCAACTAATAGGTACAGAAATAAAATGGAGAGATGAAGGAGCCAGAGAATTTTCTGAAACCTCTGGCTTGGGCCCTGGGAGGATACTCTTAACCGAGAAAATAAAAATAGAGAAGGAACAGAGACAGCCAGCAGATATTTCCTGAAGGCCTTTTCACCAGTGCGCCTCTAATCCGCTTTGGGGCTTCTGAGAAAGGAGGGACAGTGCTGTTGCAGTCTCTGTGCCGGAACTGAGCCAAGGGGAACGGTGGTGGGTGCCTTCAGAAAGGCTTAGTTCTAGGCCTGTAGCTGTTCACGGGGGGGAAGGCGTGACTTCTGGGCTCGGGGAAACTTGTACGGAAGAGGAAGCATTTGAAGGAGCCTTGCAGAATGTAGAATTAGTGCTGAGGTGGGTGCATGGAGACAGGGAAATTCCAGTTACAGAAAGACAGTGAGAGCAGGGTATGGAAGGAGGAATAGCAGATCTTCAGGTTGGTGAGAACACAGCATGTGTAAACAGATAATCAGAAATTATTATTGAAAACAGTTATTCCAATAAATTATAGGAAATGCTAACTGCTGCCTAAAGGTCAGTTTTCCGTTTTTAAATGACACTTGCCAAACATGTCTTTGTAAGTACAACTTAGTTCTTTACGTATAAATTTTCATTGACTAGGGTAAGGATTTCAAGCTCAGGTAACATAAGTCATCTTCTCAGATGTTGGTTTATAGTTTTAGAGACTGTTGTGCAAAAATATTTTACTATGGTCTTATTTTTTAAATCTTTGGAGGCTTAAAGTAAACCTGTAGTCTTTGGATAACTTTATTCTCATCACACTTAGAAATTCATTAATCCTTTAAATTGCATTTTCATGTGAACTGCATCCCTGTGTCTATCTTCAAATAGCTTAGCTTTGTCTTCCAGCTCTTTCTGTTCCTTTGGCAGCGTTTGTTATTATTCACTGCAGAATCTGCCTGACTTGGATATTTATTACTGGTTTTTCCCCTAGATAAGCCAGATAAATATGATCCACGTGATGTTGAAAGGCTACAACAAGATGATAACTGGGTTGAAAGCTACTTATTTTGGAGACATGATGTTGTAGATGAAACATTGAAGATGCTTGATGAGAGTTTTCAGTGGAGGAAAGAAATGGCTGTCAATGGTAAGCTGTTCAACTTAACCTTGACTGTATACCATCCCCTGCACAAATGTTACTGGTTTACTATTATGTAATAGCGTATTTGCACATATCCTTGGCAGTCATCATCAACATCAGAATATAATGTTTTATACATGAACAGTCCCAATAACACTTTGAAAGGAGTGTCATATGACTAAGTCTAAGGTGGATCATTTGAAAGGCAATCAAATCACCAGGGAGCAGAATCACACTCAGATTCTTCACCCACAGCAGTCTCGTAGTCTGTACTTGTTTAGTTTGGTGACATTAAGCGATAGCAAGACAGCATCTTCACTATCAGACCTAGACAGAAGGCGGTACTATTTGCCTATTTTTCTCTGTTGTTGACTTATGTCTTTCTCTATCCCCAGAATTCCTTGTGCTAATAGGGGTTCCATACAGAATTAATGAACAGGGGTCCCCGAAAAGCAACTTATCCCCAAGGATGCCTTTCGCAGACTTCTTTTAACTGCTTAATTTCCAGGCCCACTTCAAGATTGAAATTTTCTCCACAAACAGGAGTTTTCAAACTTAGAGGGGGTTTTATAATAGTCTTCAAGTATATCGAGAACTCTTCTCAGGAAAGGTTACCCATTATCTCTCTCCTCCTAAAAATTTACCAAGAAACTGGCAGAACTACTGACTTTGGTAGGGTATAAAGAAGGATTTCCTGACCTTGAGGATTATAAACTCTGCAGTGACTAGGTCTGGAGACATACAAAATAGTCAACAAATCCAGAGCAGACATTCTCCCCAGTCTTCACACTTATAAAAGGAATCCATCAGAAGGGAAGTATTTAAAAAATAATTTGGCCCAGCCGGGTGTAGCTCAGTGGTTGAGCATCGACCTAGGATTCAGGCGATTGGGGTTCGATTCCCGGTCAGGGCACATGCCCGGGTTGTGGGCTCGATCCCCAGTCGGGGCGTGCAGGAGGCAGCCGATCAATGACTCTCTCATCATTGATGTTTCTATTTCTCTCTCTCCCTCTCCTTTCCTCTGAAATCAATAAAGATATATTTAAAAAATAATAATAATAATTTGATTGGAAATGTCAAAACTGTAGATAATTTCAACGAACAGTGAAACATTTATTAATCAAGCAAAGAAATATAAATCTCATCTTTCTAAATCACTTAAGTACAGAATAAACTTTTAACCTTAATAGTTTGTCTTATATAGAATTGCTTGTTTCTAGCGGCAAACAGCAGATAGATGATGGGGGGGGGGTACAGAAATCTTTGAAAGTTCAAAGTGAACGTAACAAAAGCCTTGGCGCTTACTGCCTTGCGCCGTTGGTTATCCGCCTCACTAGAGACCGAGCAGCCCATTTTGTTCCCCTGCTAAAGGAGCTAGCATTTTTCTTGAAGTGTTTTCCACTTGCCCCAAGATTATAAAATATATTAAACTGCTGGGTGTCAAACTTTGTAGAAAAATAGTATTTTGTGAAAAAAACTACAGATGTTTTCATTAATTTTGAAGCTGTCATGTGGATATTTACTGGCATGTTTCCTTGAAATTGTCCAGTAGTGATAATGTTTTGCAAGTACAACCAGAACATGGAAATGTGTCTATATAAATAATGACTGATGTGTCAAAGGGCAATGGATGGTTTTCATTTCTCTCATTTGTCTTTACTTAGTTTGTTTACTTAGTAAGAAACACCATTTTTTATTGCCATTCTGTCCAGATGTTTGAAAAAGCTTTATCTTTTTATTATATCAGAACTGCTATAGAATTTTAACCTTTAATTGTGGTTTCTTTTTGAAAAGTCCCCTAAGTTATGATTACTCATCAAAGTTTATCACTTTTTAGATCTTACTGAATCCTCTATTCCCAGATGGCTATTGGAAATTGGTGGTATTTATCTCCATGGTTATGACAAAGAAGGCAACAAGCTGTGTAAGTATATTTAACTTGTGTACTGGCTTTTCACGATTCTGAGGTGTACTTACCTATCTCAACAGAATTAGTAAAAGCCAGCACTTTATTTGCACCGCACAGCACATCGGCTGCCGTTGGGGGTGTCTAGGGCCATGGTGACTGGGCATCAGAGGCTCGCCACTTGTGTTACAGTGAAGCGGCCGGCGGCAAGTGCTGCACCCGCTAAGGCAGCCGAAATAATGTCATTCAGAGTCATTATCTTTGCAGTTTGACTGTGATATTAAAATTCAGTCCAATATTTTTACAGAAAACCTTTTTTGATAGCCCCTAATGGTGGATGAGTGGATCTGTTTCTTTTCCAGTTCCCCACTCTGCCCCCCTTAGCTTCTTCCTCGGTGTGTGTGGAAGCAGGAGGAACAGTGACACTCGTCCCTGCGGTCCTGGCGACTCTCTTCCCTCCCCTTCCCGAAGTCCAGCATGGCTCGCAGCCAGGCTCGGACCCGCAGGGGTGTCAGAGCCCCGTCCCCCGGGGCCAGTGCACCTTGCTGGCCCCTGTGGCGTGCGCTCTGCTCCTGTTTGAAGAGCACTCTCTGCATTTGCCTCTGTCGCTGGCTCCTCCTCAGGCTTCTTTCTCATTTCTCTTTCCACTGGTCCCCTAAATGTGCTTCCCTGGCTTCATTCCTTTCTTGGCCTCTCTTCCTTTTCTTACTTTCCAGCTGATACAGCCTCCTTGGGTGATGTCAAGTACCTTGACAGCTTCAGCTGCCTCCCTCCAAACAGTAGTGAGCCCACACCGCCCCCGGGTACATGCAAGTGTTTGCCCAGCTGCCCACTGACCGGTGCCACCAGATTGATTGCCAGCCGGCTGCCCTCGACACAACACGCAGCTGAACGCCCACATGCCACCGCCTGCTCTGCCCAGCCCAGGCCAGCAGTCACGGCTCTGCCCCTCTCCTTCCCCCAGCCCTGCTCGCCCCCTGCTCCCCAGGCCCTCCCGGGGCATCACCCGGCGGTGCCCTCTCTGCCTCCTCCAGTCTCCCCTCTGGGCTGCTGCCTGAGAGGTGTTGTCAGCAGGGAAATCAAAACACCTTAGCCTTTCATTCAGGGTCCTATTTAGCTTCTCTTCTCACCACGCATCACATTTTGTCCCAGCGGCCGCCACTCTGAGTACCTTGTCACACTCCGCCCACATGGAGGACACCAGCTCACCGTCCATACTGCCTCCATCGGGCTTCTCCTCCAGATGGAGCATTTTTTCTAGTGCTTGATGGAAACAGTGGTAGTCTTTTTTTGTTGGTAAGCACACTGAAGAGTACTCTTAGGTTATTACCAAATATTGTTTGTTCACTTGTATTTTCTTTCCCCCTTACTTACTAATGAAGTTTATTTATTTCCTAAGGGGGTGGGAAAAAGTTCCCTTCTTCCTACTGTTTAAGGTTCCTAAGTACACAGTATTTCTTATTTTAAAGAAGGAAGAGATGTTTTTAATCTGAGAAACAAAGTGAATTATAAATGGAAAAAATGAAAAGGGAAAGAATGATATAAAACAATATTATAATGCCATAAACATTTTTCTTATTTTGATCTAATGTTCTGCTGGAAGTATGGATCAGGGTGAAGTATCATATAAAAGATCATAAAACCATACTGGACAAAAAGAAGCTTATCGCATTCTGGTTGGAACGTTACGCTAAAAGAGAAAATGGGAAACCTATCACAGTGATGTTCGACCTGTCAGAAACTGGAATCAACAGCATAGTAAGCATTTCTCAAAACTCTAAGTCATTGTTTATCATGGTGTGCTTCCTCTCTCCTGTCCTCCCTGCCATTCACCCCAGCCAAATAATGCTATACAGTGAGCTAACCAGGTAGTGTTTGGGATTTATTTTTCCCCTGCATTGTAAGTGAAATCAAACATACAGTGGAATTTGCAAAGAAATACATTTGCTTCAGTGCTTGGCACTGAAACTGTAGATTTCCTAGAAATGTTCCCTGTGAGATACACAGGATCTAGAGGTAGACCGTGGAGGCTGTCCGGGCACTGAGTAGATGCGGTAACGGCGGGCTTTTTGTCAGAGCTCACATGCTGAGCACCGAGCCCCGTGCCTGGGGCAGGGTAGTGCTCGCAGTAAACGCTGGGCGAGTGCCATCTGCCCCGTGGTGTGCCATTGGACTCATCCCGCGGTTTACGGTTGCCAGATGCTCGCCTGAGTTTCGCACGTACAGCACGTTGTGATTTTGTTGGCATTGCTTGCTTGCTTGTTTGGATTTGTTTTTTGTTTGTTTGACTTGGGTAGCTTTGGAAACCAGTTTTCTCCAAGTGATTTTCCCAAGCTTAAAAAATAAGTAAAACGTACCAGTCCTTATTTTGGGCCCTTGTGACCTTAGTGGTAACTACAAACCCTTCAGCAGGGATGGGGATCCATTTAGCACACTTATTAGAACCGGTGTCTCTTACATTCAAACCTTGGCTGATTCTGGTGGCAGTGAAGTGTCATCTGCACACCTGCCTGGGGCAGTGTTAAAACCTTTTTGAAAATCCGCTTGACAAAGTATGTTAAGAATCTTAAAGTGTTCACATTCATACTCTTTGCCTGGTAACTAACTTCTGGAAATCTATTCTAAAGAAAGAATCCTGAGTACAGAAAAAGCATTATGCACCAAAATGCTTTTTCAGAGTGTCATTTAAAGTAGTGAAAAATTAGAGAAAAAAAATGTATTTGTCAACACTGTGAAATGGTAAATTGTGTACTAACTGATGGAGTGTGTGTAATGATGTTTATAAAGAATTTGTAGTAATACTGGAAAATATTATAGTGAAACCTAGCCCCCAAAAGGAAACCTTAGACATTAAAAATAAAAACACAAGCAAAACACAGACTAGAGAGAACCACTAGAGAGAAGTAGATTTGGGTGGTGGAACCACAGATTATTTTTTCCATCTTTCTATATCTCTGTATTTTAAGAGTTCATTGCCTTGGATTTTTTGCAGTGTAGTTCTGTGTCAGTGAGTTTTAGATTACAGAGTAAATTGTTTTATGCCCCAAATCTAAATCTAAATGCCTAGATAAATATTTCATAAAAATAAATCATGATTGTGTTATCTTTTATGAATAATAATTTTCTGATGATTAATCCAGAATCATTAAAAATAAATGTTCATTTTTTTTATTGCCAAATATAGGGGCAAAGAACTGTGATTTTTTTCAAGCTACTAAAGATAGGCTATTCTAATTATCTTTAATTTATAAATAAAGTTTATTTGCATGATTAAATATTTAAATCATTATTGTTTTAAAATGCTTGAATCTTACTGAATTATTTTTATATATGACCCTAAGAATTCGCAAAGGATTTAAGTTGGTTTACAAAGATGTATAGAGAATTACAAGGCAAGAAATTTAAAAAATAGAATTGGGCCACTACTTTGGCTCTAAGCTTTCACCTGCTACCTGAGAGAAATGGAATCATTTAAAATTATTCAGAGGCCATACTTTAAAAACAGTGTCTTAGGAGAAGTGTATGCATTCCTGATACTTAAAATAGAGAGAAAAGTCTTTCATGGGTCCTCAAAGGGAGGACATGTTACAAGATAATGAATAACATCCTTGAAAACATTCTCACAGATGCACACCAATCGTTTCATGGAGCTTTTTGTAGTACCCACTAACATATATACACCAGTGACATCCTATCAAATGCACTTGAATTAACAGTAACTTGGGATTTTATAAGCAAGGCCATTCAATTACATCAAAGATGAAAACAAGAATATTGGATAAAGACTTTCTAGGCAAAGTCTCTGGGGGCTGCAGGTCATATACCAGGTAACCAAATTTATATGTAAGTAGTTATTGAGATATTTCTTTGACTCTTACTTGACTACTAATTATTGAGCTCTGTGCACAGTGGCTATAGTGATTAGTTATAAAGGTATTATTACATAGTAGGATTTACCCCATAATAAATGCTTAAGATAGTTCAGGATGCTTACTTACAGTTTACTAGAGTTAAAGATGCTGCAGCTCACATACGAGAAATGACTTTATAGACTCTCATCTCTAGGACAGCCCACCTTTCAGTAACTGATGGCTTTAAGTTTGCCTGGTTATATGTATCTTGCATCCTGTAGTCCTTATAAGGTGGCTGATCAGGATTAGGAAGTCAGCCTTTGGCCATGGAATAACATGGAATGAAACGATCCATATAAATAGTAACCCTACTAAACCTAAGTTCATGTTGCGGTGTTCAATGCGGTGGAGCCAACCAGACAGCTATGTTTATAAAGGCTTCCAGAAATTGAAGTTAATGAACAACACTTGAATATAAACAGAAATTCTAATTCTCATTCTAGGTCCCTAAAGAAGAGGAAAGAAGCTAGAAGTGAAATAGATACAGCAGGCCAATATGATCAGATTAACTGTGGAATAAAAGATTAATAAAATACATTTTATTGAGCTATTATAAAGTATAGAAATTAGCTCTATAAAACAAATATAGCAGAATTTATAATACATATGTATTATCATCCCAAATGGTCAGGTTGTAAACTGCATACCTGTTTCAATAATTCTTAATTGTTCAGATTTTTAGAATTTCTCTATGGGGATTGCTTTTAGATCAATTTTATAATTTCATGCTACCTTAGCAGCCTGAGGTATCTAACTAGTTTGAGGTAACATGAATGATGTTTAAGCTTCTGATTTCTTTAACTCAATTTTAGGACTGATTATTATAAGTAGCTTAATGACTTAAAACCTTAATCCTTGGGAATCTGTATACCTATATATGAGCTTATTTTTAAGGAATTTAATAATTGTCTCACTTGTATTTAATAATTTATCACCTTTAGAAATGTGCAGTTTAAAATTCTCTAACGTGGACGGTCTTAAAGATTTAAATGTATAATCTGTTTTTAGGACATGGATTTTGTACGCTTTATCATCAACTGCTTTAAGGTTTATTACCCTAAATACCTCTGTAAGTAATTTATTCCTTTATAAAAATACAAAATGTAGAAACTGTAAACAATGTCTGACAATTGTGGAGCTTTATATTATTATAGACTTTAATAGCTAAAGATTTGTTTTCTGATGAAGAGCTTAAATATGTTCATAAGAGTTGAAGCTCATATTGTAGGTAAAGCGAGAATTTTTCATAAATAATCATTGTCCTTTACAGTTAGTTTTAAGAGTTTAAGTTCTAAACTGTATACATGGCATCCTATAGCATACACATAACACACATATAGGGACATAAAAACATACATTTATTTCCAAGATTGTTCCATTTTTATTAATCTTTCAATCGATAAATTCCTTTAAAATACTTATTATACTTTAAAATATTTATTATATGGGCCCTGGTTGGGTAGCTCAGTTGGTTAGAGCATCACCCCGATACACCAAGGTTGCAGGTTCAATCCTCGGTCAGGGCACATACTAGAATCAACAATGAATGCATCAGTAAATGGAACAACAGATCAGCATCTCTCTCTCTCTCTCTCTCCCCCTTCCTTCCTCTCTCTCTAAAATCAATAAAATAAAATATTTATTATATGGAACCTCCTACATACAAGAAACAGATAAACAATATTGATAAAGTGGACTCTGTGATAAACAACACTCATACATAAAGTACATTGTTACTAATTGCTGTTTACAAATTGTCACTGAGAAAACACTTGACTACAGTGTACTGTGTTTGAATCTCACATTTGGAGTTTGTTTTTAATTGTGATTATTCCATTAATTACCTGAACAAAGAACTCCTAAATCTTGTCATTTTTGATTGATTGGATTTATATGATGGTTTCCCCCTAGAGAAATGAAGGTGACTTCCCACATAAACACTCAAATATTTTTAACCTCAGTGGGTTGAACATGAAAAGACAAAAGAGAAGCAACAGGGACATCAGAAAATGGAAACTCACAGGTCTGCCGGGGCACACCCCCGGCAAACACCACAAATAGGGTCTTTTAGGACTTGTGGCTCTGGTGATTTTAAAGCATAGAGTCCCTGACTCATCTTACTTTGGCATGCTTTTGCATTTTTATTAATGTCTAATGGAGTTTGTGAGGAGCCATTTATAAATAGTCCTATCATTACCTTATAAAACACATCTAAGATTTTGTTTTGGAAAAACTATTAAATTCATGGCTCAATATAAAGATAAATTGGAATACTATTCATTCCAATTAAGTAGAGATCATGTATATATTCTGCCTATATAATGTAGCTTTGCAGGCACTGAATTTTGTAGAATCTTAAATTATGCTTCAAAATCTGTTGTGAAATGTAACTAGTAATTTCTTAATATCTTGAGTCCAAATCTTCTTAGACATATCCCAGATGAACACTGAAGTATTAAGTACCAGGTACCTCTTTGTGGATACCTTGTTCTTTACATGTTCTTTACTGTCCTATATTAATATAATCATTCTAGGAGGGTCTCTGCTCAGAGAAAAATGAAATTACATTTTTATTCTTCTGGAGTAGAAGAATAAATTGGATATCAAAAATCCTCTTTGTGGTTTCTGGTTCTTTCTCACAACTGTTAATAGTGCCATTTAACATCTTCATCTAAGAATGCAAATAATAATTCTGTATACTTTGGATTTATTGGCTTCCTGGAGCTGATAATATTAACAAAAGTAGAAATCATTTTGGCTTCCTAAAACACGATGATTTATTAAAATAGTGGGGGCAACTGTGAGAGTGGTTTAACAATATAATCTCTAGAAAATTATAATTGAAACCATAAATTAGACATTGAAATTGTTTTAAAGTTCAATGAACTTCAGCAGTAATATGACATGCCACATCCAAAGACTCCATTTACCCACTCAACAATTTTCTTTTGTACCTTTATGCAAACAACAAAAACAATAAACAAAAGAATAGGCTACTTGCCAAAGGGTAGTGATAGTGCATCATTTATTTCCCATAGCCATCCTAGGTGGACTCCTCACCATTGTTAGAAATTAGTTTAGCTCTGGCACCACTCACCCTTCACTGTCTTAGAACTGAGTCAACCAGCTCCGTTTTTTGTTGTATTTAGATCATCATTTTTCTAGGTCAAGTATAAGTGATATTACTATAGTGGTACTAAGTCACATTCAATGAATTTTTTTTCATCTTTCAGCAAAAATAGTGATCTTTGATATGCCTTGGATAATGAATGGTGAGTATATTGCTTATACTCTAAAAAAAAATGTCTGATTTACTATTTCCTTTGCCAATTTGGCCATGTTTCTGTGGTTATTTAGAAATGTTTATATTGTGCTTGTTTATATTGTGTCTTAAGAGGCTAAAGGTAGGACACTCAAAGGCTGTTACTAAGCAGATTAGGCCAACTTTCTGCCCCCTTGAGATGCCCACTAGTCTTGTCTAAAAATAGCCTTAGGATGTTCAACCATTCAGATAAAACTATAGTCAGAAGCCTCAATTTGTCACCCACTGGTTGGGTATTTCATAGCAAACAAGCCTTGGCTAAGTTTTCTCATGGGCTTCAGGTATTGAGGAAGAAGGTGGGATGAATCTGAAATTTACTCCGAATCTCTGTAGTCACATAGCCCTTTTGACAGTCATAATATATATATTTTAAATTATTGAAAAACACTAGTAATCAAAAAACTTCTCACAAAGAAAAGCCCAGGTCCAAATGACTTCACTGGTAAATTCTACCAAACATATAAAGAAGAAACAACAACAATCCTTTGTAAACTCTTCCAAAAAAATAGAAACGGGAATAATTTCCAGTTCATTTTTTGAGCAAGTATATCCCTAAGAACAGACATCACGAGGAAACTACAGACCAGTATTCCTTATGAATATAGACATTTTCCCAAAGAAGATATGCAAATAGAGTGACACATGACAAAATGCTCAACATTAATTATTAAAGAAATTCAAGTCAAAACCAAATAAGATAGTACTTAACACCCACTAGGATGACTGTAATCAGAGAGACAGACAGTAGCAAGTGTTGCCAAGGACGTGGGAGAATCGGAGCCCTCCTGCATTGCCGGCGGGAGTGTAGAATGGCAGGTCCTCAACGAGTTAATCATAAAATTAGCAAATGACCCAACAACTCCACTCCTGGCTATATCTTCAAGAGAAATGAAACCATATGTCCACACAAGAACTTGTACACAAATGTTCGTAACAACATTATTCATAACAGTGAAAAGTGGAAACAGTTCAAACGTCCATCAGTTGATGAATGGGTAAACAAATGCTATATATCCATAAAATGGAAAATCATTCAGCCATAAAAAGGAATTAAATAATAAATGCTATATCATGGATGAACTTTAAAAACATGCTGAGCGAGTGAACAAAACCAGTAGGAAAAAAAACATCGTATGCTTCTATTGATGTGAAATGTCCAAAGTAGGCAAATCCACATAAAGAGAAAGTAGATTAGTGTTTACCATGGAATGGGAGAGGAGAGGGCAGGAGAGATTGCTGATAAGTGAGGGTTTCTTTTTGCTGTGATGAAAATGTTCTTAAATTAGGGAGCGATGATGGTTGTGCAACTCTGTGAATATACTAAAACCCAATGATGTGTATACTTTAAAGGGGTAAATTTTATAGAATATAAATTATATCTCAATACTGTTCTGAAAAAACAGATATAGCACTTTAGATAATTCAAGTAGGGTAACTTCAAACATGTCAACTCAGACTTTTTAAATAGAAATTAATGAAAATGTAAGTGTTATGTAAAAAATTTTAAGCATAGTTAGCCAGAGTAAAATAATTTTCTGAACTACTGTATTCAGTGTTTATTATGCTGGTATTTTTTTTCATTTTTATTGACTTTATTGGGGTGACATTAGTTAATAAAATTATATAGGCTTCAGGTGTCCAATTCTATAGTAGATCATCTATACATTGTATTGTGTATTCACCACCCCAAAACAAGTCTCCTTCCATTATTATGTGGTTTTATTTCTTAATTTTTTAACTGATGCTTTTGCAAATTTAATGCAGGGCTCCTCTTTTAGTTTCTTTAAAATGTGCTTAGAATGTCATGATGAAAACAAGGTTTAAAAAATTAAGTATAAATCAGAATGGCGTGACGGAACACATGTAGTTATGAAGCAGCTGGGTTTGATGAGTTTATTCTTGCAGATTCTGTAAACTCCTCGTTACCCAGGCCCGAGGGCCGGGCGGAGCGGGCGCAGCTCACAGCGCCCTGGGCGGGGCCTCCTCTGCCGCCTGCGGCCTCGGCCTCGCCTCCGGCAGGCTTCTCGGGCGGGGTCAGGACTCTGCCCCACTACTGTGCAGCTGCTCCCTCAGCCAAAGCTCTTTGACTTAGTGCCTGGAAAGCTTAGTAGCTGGGATCATTGATGGATTTGTGGAGAGGCCAAAACTCTAACGAGTTTATTAGAGAACATTAGGGGAACTGAATCTTCATGGACCACTGAAACCTGTAAGGGACAGTCACAGTGCAAATGCCGACAGGAATTAGAGCATGTTAAGTTAGTGTCCTGCCATGGAAAGATACACACTAACAAATTGTAGCCCAAACTAATTTCAGAAGACCTGAGTTAGCATCTACAGTAAATTAATTGAGAAAGAGAATGAAAAGAATTTAATAAAGTGACTGTTTTTTCTTCAGCTGCTTTCAAAATTGTGAAATCCTGGCTTGGTCCAGAAGCAGTGAGTTTGTTGAAGTTTACAAGTAAAAATGAAGTCCAGGAATATGTCAGCGTAGAATACCTGCCTCCCCACATGGGTGGAACGGTAAGTATAGTACTTGAAACTTGTTTCTAAAATAAGACTGGGTCATGGCACACTAGGTGTATTCCTTCCTCAAGGAAAAAGGAAAAGCAATGTCATAACATCCAAAGAAAGATAATAGATTCCCCAAAACAGAAAGCAGTGTTACATTTTTTTAAGTTTTCAAGTTCTTACATTGCTATTTTTCAATGGTTCTGAACTGAAAAGTATTCAATAAGGAAGTATTCAGTATTCAGAAACAAGTATTCAGTAAAAAGTCTTTTTACTGCTATCTCAACCACCCTGTTCCCCTCCCCAGTTTCATTTCTTATATTTCCAGGGATCTGTATGCCTATATAAACAACTGTAGTATATATGTAATGTATGTATAAGCAAATATAGTATTTATATAATTCTTCCTTCTTCCCCTCCCTTTTAAACAAATAGCATATTTATCCACTATTGTGCATCCTGCCTTTTTCTTTACATGTCTTAGAGATCATTTCAAAACAGTGGGACAAGCTGTCTTACTCTTATTCCTGGCTGCATAATATTCTAATGTCTAGAGATGAACCATAAATTATTTAATGAATAACCATTAGGTATTTAGTTTCCTTTTGATGTATCTTTAGTTTTCTTTTAATTGTTTACTATTGAACAATTTTTTAAGTTAAAAGATAATATATACGGTCAAGATTTTTTTGAAATGATTTTACTCCTTTAAAATAAGGGACCAGGAGTAAGTAGGTGTGTGTTAAATTCTTAATACTGTATAACAATGAAATGTATTGTGATAATGACTTTATTTATA
Source organism: Miniopterus natalensis (assembly GCF_054644295.1). Classification (NCBI taxonomy): domain Eukaryota; kingdom Metazoa; phylum Chordata; class Mammalia; order Chiroptera; family Miniopteridae; genus Miniopterus; species Miniopterus natalensis. The sequence goes on along the minus strand of NC_142103.1, from coordinate 100,165,669 downwards.
AACTGTGAACCTGTAGAATTGGTATGCCTTGGGTTAACTTGATTGATAATATCTGTATTTGATTTTTATAATCTACTTTGTATACTGCCTTCCTGGCAAAATTGTATTCAACCAGAACCAAGGGGATAGCAAGATGAAACGATTTGGTATGTCCTTTGTTTGTTTTCTTGAATTAAAAAGCAACTTGAACTAATATTTTAATTTGAAGTTTGCTGCTTTCCTATTCTGAGATTTCATATTTCATATTTTAACCTAGAAAAACAGAGTATGGTTCATTTTGATACAACCCTTAGTTAAAACGGTGATTTGACTGACTTGTCATTTTTTAGCATCTGCCCATAGAATTGTTGTATCTTAAAATTAATGCCATTGAGTAAAATTTATTTTTTTTAGAGTATAGAAGATTATTTTATATCCCGTCTCTGATGTTAGTAGTCTATTTCTTCAGGATTGTAGTCAAAATTGTAGTTAGGACTACTATTTTTTCACAAATTTTTCCCCCAAAAAAGTAATACAATGATTTTTTAAAAATAGCAAACAATAACAGAGACTGAAAGGTGTAACAGTGCAGTGGAAAGTGCGTCCCCGCCGCAGGCCACTGCGCACTGCTGCTTCCCAAGGCGGCCACCCGTCCGAGCTTCCTCTCCGCCCGGGGATGCTGTGGCCGTTGTACTATTTTACGTGATCGTCGCCTCACATTCTCCTGTGGGTTTTCCGTCGTTTAGTCTTAGGCTCTCCCATACTGACTGCACTGCGGCTGCAGCATCACGGACCGGATCCGCGCTTAGAGGCGCGTCTCCCCGCCCCTCGCCGGACTCGGCGCTGCGGGCCGCCTGCAGCCGCCGCGCGTGCGGGGAGCGCGCCCCGTGCTCAGCTCTGGCGGCTGCTGCCACCTTCCCGAAGAGATGCTCCTTGGCCTAGTGTGTGAGCGTTTGGGCCGCGTTTCTGCCAGCACCACGTACTCTCATTTTTGCCACTCTCAAGTAAAACATATTTCATTATAGTTTAATTTGCATTTCTTTCACTGTAAGTGATGCTGAGCATGTTCTAATTATTTAAAAGGCAGTCTTCATTCTTTTCCTACGAACAGTATCATTCCTTTATTCCTTCTTCTGTTGGGCTGTTCTTTCCTCGTTTATTTGTATATATTAACAAAAGCTGTCTTCTGTTTCTGATATGTGTGGTGCATATTTTCCCAGTTGTGGCCTTTAAAAAAAATTTATTTTAGTGTGTTCAATTTTTATCAATATTTGCATGCTTTCTAGGTTTTGTGCTATGATTAGAAAGGCTATCCCTGCTTATGTTTTTGTTTTGTTTTTAAATCCTCCTGTGTGTTCTGGAGCTTATATGGTTTTAAGAAATAAATACACACACACACACACACACGCACGCACACACTCTCGCAGACACACTTAAAGCTTTCATCCATCTGAAATTCTTTTTGGCGTCAAGAGCGCGCTAAAGAGCCCGCTTGTTTTACAGAGGGCTGGCCGGTTGGCCCACGCCGTTGAGGACTTTTTCATTTTCTGATGTACTTTGAATTTCCCTGCCTAATCCAGTCTGTTTCCTCGGCTGAAGGAATGGGTTTCAACTTTGCTAAGAGGGTTGTTTTTCTGCCCACCCTTCAGCAGGCTGATCCAGATTCTTTCCTTCCAGGACCCTTTCAAGTACAGCTACCCCCCGCTCGTGGACGACGACTTCCAGACGCCCTTGTGCGAAAACGGGCCTGTCGCCAGTGAGGACGAAGCTTCGAGCAAGGAAGACATGGAGAGCGATGGCAAAGAAACCCTGGAACCAGTGTTTAATGAAGAACAAACAGCTCTTCTGAAAAAGGTAATTTTAACATTGAAATGATACTGAGTGCTAAGCCGTGGCCCAGCCCCAACTCTGCTAGCAGCTTGCCATGTGATTTGGGGTGATTCACAGCTTTCTGTCCGTCTGCGCCTTTGAATGTAAAGAGAAGCATGGGACAGGGTGGGCAGATTCCATACTTTTGTATAAAAATGGGCAAAATGCACCCAGAAGGAATTGTTTTATCTAAAATATTTTTATTTATCTGAAATAAAATTAAAACCTTACCTTGATCTACTTCCTCTCTGTTTCATATTTTAAAAAGCACTTAGTTGTCATCTTGTAATCAGGGGCTTGAAAGATAAATGCATAATTTAGAACAAATTTAAAGACTCTTAAGGGAAGGACCATGTTATATTTTCTATAGTGATATTTATAGTAGGCATTCAACTGTATGTTAATGTAATGTTAAAATATATTAAATATATAATTTAGGTATAATAAAGCTATGTTAAAGATTATAATTTGCATTGAATCAATATAACGTTTACTTTTTGACCTAATGACCTGCCCAACCGTCAAGTATGAAACTAAATTTCTTTATCTTTTCTTTCTTCATATTGTTTTTAATCTTCAGAGTAGCCTAAGCGAACCTACTTCCAAAGCAGAAGAAAATGAAAAAGTTGATTCCAAGACAAAAGCTTTCAAGAAACCGCTGAGTGTGTTTAAAGGGCCCTTATTACACATCAGGTAATAATGGAGGATTTTACTAGCTATGCTTGCACAGCATACTTTGATCATACTGAAGGAACTGCAAAGTAAGAAAACTTATACACTGTTTTTGAAACTGTTGAAATACAAAATTAAGGGTTATCTGAAGACTCAATTTGGTTTCCAGACATAGTGGATATTTTTAGCTACCTTTTTCTTATTTATTCCATTGAGTATGCTTAAAAGGTCCTCATATCACATCAGGTTATAAAAGTGAATATTCACATACTAACAGTAAATTTGAATGACATGTATTTTTCTCATTTTATTGATACTGTTAGACTTGCACAAGTTCAAAGACGCCAGAAACAACACTGAAATGTAGGTACTGATTGATTTGACCTTCCAAAAGCTAAAGCCAAATTTTTGTTTTTAAGTCATGCAATCCAAAAATTCAGGATTGTTTCTTTATCGTTATGTAAAGACCTCTTTCTCACTAATGATGCTTTTGGTTGGCAAATTTATTTAGCCTTATGTTAATATTGCTATACCGTCTTTCTTTACTGATGACTTAATATACCATTTCTGTGCCTTTACTCGAAACCTTTCTATATAACTGTTTTAGGTATGTCTGTTATGAACAATGCAGCCAGAGTTTTTAAAGATTGAATCTGAGGTTCTCTAATTGACAAGATTAGTTTGTTTACACGTATTTTGACTACTGTTATATTTGGATATTTGTGTCTGTTTGTATGTGAGAGAGGGAGAGAGAGAAAAACAAACGCACGTGCACGTCGTTTCCTGTGGGTTTTCTTTGCCATTTTACCTCGTTGGAGTTTGTTTCCTATTTTTCCCTCTACTGTTTCGGAAGTTATGCACTGTTTTTTCACTGGAGGCCTGTCAAAACCATAGGTCCTGGCTTATAAATATCAAGGTATGGCTGGAAGAGCTCGGTAGGGCGAAAGCGGAACTTGGGGCTCTGCCCCAGGCAAGTCGCAGGGCTTCTACACACGCCCAAGGTCCCAACCTATGTCTGCTTCCCCAGAGCTTCTCATGGTTCCTGGGCTGGTTACTGAGAGCAGTTTTGAGATCCAAAACCTGTCTGTCTCTTCTGTGGCACACTTCAGAAGGAAACCAACAACCCTGCTCACTGACTGTCTTGTCCAAAGTTGGGCAAAGCCCCGCTGGGAGAGCACTTCCTTAAAAATGTGTGCTCTCTGGATGAATAAGCATCTCTGAGGTGAAGCCATTCCTGATATAACATGAGTCTGTTTAAAGGTATAGCTCTACGTCAAGAGCTATCTGAAGAATTCACCTTTTTTTCTAAAACAAAAATGCTGTCCTTCCCATTGTTTGGAGGCACCTGATGCAGTTTGGACAGTGTAACTTTGCTGAAGTCTCTTTGTTTTCATTTTAGGTGCTGGGCATGACAGTGGCCAAGAATAGTAAAATTTGCATTTTGAGGCTCTCTGATTTTACTGCCTGACAAGTTCTTCCTGCACTTCTCACCCTAGATTTTATTTGTGTTTATTTTTCTTCTTCCCTGTTGCACAGAAAAAGGCTTTATTAGTAAGAAATTATTCTGTTACTTGAATACATCTCTAATGAGCTTTCTTTTTAAGTTATGCTCTTCTCTGTTGGTGTATAAAAATATGCTCCACTCTAATCTGTTTGTAATTAGATGAAGTTGAAGCAGCAATTCCGTGTTTGCTTTGATTATTACCTATAACCTTCCAAAGAGTTCACGCAAGTGCACCTTAAGTTGGAGCTGATTATAGGACTAATTCAGAATCTTCCTAATTCTCTCTCTCTGTTCCTTCTTATTTTGCTTTTGATCTTGGGGAAACCATAGGACTTTTTAAATAGCATGCATTGGATCAATAAGATTAAAATACAAAATATATTAGGTAATTATTTTGTAATTTGTCTTTTTTGATAAAATTTATTTATACAAATGAGCATAAAATATTAACCAAATGTTTTTCTTCAAGCTAGACTAGATTGCCATTTATTTTAAGTAATATAAATGCCTTATGTTTTTGTCATCACTTAGCCCAGCGGAAGAACTGTATTTTGGAAGTACAGAATCTGGAGAGAAGAAAACTTTAATAGTGCTGACAAATGTAACTAAAAACATAGTGGCGTTTAAGGTAAATTTCTGAAAGATAGGATAAATTATGTGGGAAAATTTGAAATGGGAAGAGATTTTAGACATATTTTAATTGAAAGATTGATAATTTTGAACTTACACAATGGTTTTATTTATGATCTTTTTAGGCATGTTATACTGCCTTCTACTTCTATCCAAAATTTTTTCTGGAATCTGTATTTGAGTCTTTTATTTACAGTAATAGGCTAATGCCTAAAGTAATCCCAGGGTTTAAAATTTGTTATAAATAAAAAACCCAAGGAAAATCACTCTTCATTTTATGAATAGTTCTTAATAATAGTGAAAAATAAAACTGTAAAATCAAATGTTCATTTTCTCCCCCAGTAGAGTATATTCAGGAGTACTAGTTTATTCTGGATACTAACCTGTTACTGAGCATTAAGTATAACAAGACTGAGCTGCAGGCATTACTTCCTTAAATCATCTATTTAATTTAAATCTAACCACTCAGATGTTTAGATGTCCTTTGATTATCTGCTGTTTTTTAAATTTCTGAACACTACTGTAACATGTGCGTTCAGTTTTTTGAATTTCTGTATTAAATTCAGGTGTTTGGCACATGTAATTATTTTATTTAAGAGGAAGGCTAAGTAACGATTGGACTTAAAAAAATGAGTGAATATTTTTTAAATAGCTTGAGATGCTTTTTTCCTAGCAGTGGGGAAAGATACATTCTATGCATAATCACCAAAGCTTATTTTGTAAATTTCGGTTATTGATTATTAACTGCTAATTTTGTTAAAGTTCCTTTTTAAGCCATTTCTCCAAAAAGCATAAAGGTTATTATGTGACTACTGTGTTTATAAACAGGTGAGAACAACTGCTCCAGAGAAATACAGAGTCAAGCCTAGCAACAGCAGCTGTGACCCTGGTGCATCAATTGATATAGTTGTGTCTCCCCACGGGGGTAAGTTGTCACATGACAGCCACTGCCCTGTAGGCATCTGTTGTCCCACGTGTAAAATGAGATGGGCAAATGGGTCTCTAAAGTCCTTCCCTGCACTAAATAATCTTTAGTTGTTTTTTAACAAGTAAAATTGTTTAAACGGATACTAGTTGAAACTGAATTTCAAAAAATGAACATTTAGAATGTTTACCCTTTTTTACAGTAGCTCCATATCCCTGCCTCCCTTACTGTTTTTCTGGATGGCGCCTTAAGCCTCATGCCTCATCCGTGGTAAAGACCCCTGATCACGTCTTTCCCCTTCTGGGGCGCAGGCTTTGCTGTCTCTGCCCAAGACCGGTTTCTGATAATGGCTGCGGAAATGGAACAGGCCTCTGGCACAGGCCCAGCAGAGTTGACTCAGTTCTGGAAAGAAGTTCCCAAAAACAAAGTGATGGAGCACAGGTATGCTTTTTACTCACAAGTATTCAGATGTGGTGGCAAGGATCAGCAAGAGAAATGTGCCTACATGGGCTAGGCAGGCAGACCTTCCTTCTGGAGTCTGGCGGACATTGAGGCATCTGGCGTGGGCCCTGAGTTCTGCGAGGCTGTGGGGGCGCCCAGGTGAATGAGACCTGGAGTTTCTCAAGATGGTTGCTAATACCACATATTTGCTTTCAGGCCAGTGCCAAGAATCTGGATGTGTCAAAACACAGATCCTGTGTGATAACTTCAGTATAATCATGGGTAGGAAGAATGTGGCTTAGCAGCCAGTCCAAGTCCCTATGAATAGGCACTGAATGGCCACTGATCTTTTTAACTCTAAATTTGATCGGTATCTTCTGAAAGTGGAGGTAAAAAGAGCCTTGTAATTCCATCTTACTAAAGAAGTCCTTAAGGCTAGGGACTTTGCCATACTCCTTCGTGTCCTCCTTTCAATTTGGTCTTTCCATAGACACCAATAAGACAATTGTTCAGGATGAGAGCACACTAAATTTTTTTCCAAACATAGAAGGTTTCCCAAGTCAAAGGATCTATAGCCTGGCCACTGATGAGTAGGATCTTATATTAATCTCAATAGTTACTCAAACCAATAAACCTTCTTATGGCTTAACCTTGGACACAAGAGATATCCCAACAGAGGGTTCAAAAATGCAGCCCTCACAAGATCAAAAAGCTCACCCCCAGAGTTAGCATAAGAAAGCAAAACCCTTCATTGTCTCAGGTGGTAAAAATGGTATACTGCAAACATGTCTCCAGTTTCCCACAAGAAATGTGAGATGCCCCAGTCACAGACCTGCTAGTTTGTGACTCCAGGCAGGTGCTGCTGGGATGGGACTTTTCCAGTACTTATGAGACAGTGAAGGTTGAGACAACAAAGGCCCCTTATGACAAACTCCCATGGGAGCTGGCACAGTCTGACAAAGAGAATGCTGCTTGTCACTTTGTGTCTCCGATCCCCAAGCCTATTCAGCTGGTTGCCAGATGCATGCATCTCTCTAGAGAGAATAGTCTTACTGGTCACAAAGCCAAGCTCTCAAGACACAGAACAAGACAAAAGGAAAATTTTGTTGGGCCTATGGTTCTTCTCGTTATGACAAATGATGCAAAAGAAAACTGACCATCTCTGGGAGGGCAAAGGATCAACAGAAAATAAGTACTCAACAAAAATCTCGACCAAGATCACTATACAGAAGGAACTAGTTCACACATATATTCCCCTCTCAGCCTGATGCTAGAGTGAGATTCAGGAGAGCTGACTTTTTAAAGAACTCTTACCCTTTGCCAGCTTCTGCCACTTTTCCAGGATCCAATCTGCAGGCTCCCAAATGAGTATGGTGTCTCAGAAGGTCCCATAGTAGGTGAACAAACTGTAGGGAAGGAAAAATAATTTTGCTTTGCCCTTCTAGGTTTTTGGCTGAGACTCCCCCCCCCCCCCCCCCAATCAAAGACACATAGCAGGAGAAAAACTAGCAGGAGTTTAATAACATGTATATCATCCTGGGTACATGGGAGGGACCCAGAAAACAGTAAAACTCCCCCAAATGGCCCAAGCCACCACCTTAAATACCGTCTCCAGCTAAAGACAAAAGATGTTAGGGTGAAGGAGCCAGTTATGGGAGGTTATCAGGCAAAGCACAGTAAACAAGGGCAAGGTTGTTATATAGATTTAGGTCAGTGCCTTCTCCATTGATAAGAGTATTTTATAGATTTAGCCTTCTTTCAGGTACAGAGTGGGAGACACTCTTACAAACGGAGATTCTCTTATAAATATAACTCCTTCTTACAAAGGGGTAAGTTCCTGAGTTTCAGAGCTTTTCCAGTGTCTGTTTTTTGTTTTATTTTAAAATGAGCTCAAGATAATATTAATACCAAATTCTGTCCCCTTCAAAGATAAATACACACTGAGCTGCTACTTTAGGTGAATCTGGGGAAAGGAATGAGTATTTTCAACTGTGTTACATATACTTCTCTGGGGGTTTTTTATTTCATATTTTACTTCTTTTTTTAAAAATTAAAAATTTTAAGAAGTTATGTTTCATTTGGATTTTCATAGGTTAAGATGCCATATTGTTGAGAGCAGTAAACCAACCACTCTTACATTAAAAGATGGTGCTTTTAACATGTCAGATAAAGCCAGTGAAGATATGTGTCTACAAGTAAGTGCTCGTTCTCCTAACTAAAACAGTGTTGTTAATGCTAATTAACATTAGAAATCCGTTTTTCCCACTGACCTAAGGAAAACCTTTGGCATAGATACAATGGAAATGCTCTCTTTTTTGTGAAGGGAAGCCAAATCACAAATGGTAAGCTGCAAGTTACTTTTGGAGATCTGCTAACTGTTTTAAAGCTCTGTCCATTTTTTTTTCTTCAAAGATTTTTAATTGGTTTTTAGAGAGGGAGCGAGAGAGAAGCATCAATGTGAGATCAAAGCATCGATTGGCTGCCTCCCGCACCCCCCAGCGATCGAGCCTGCAGCCCGCGCTTGTGCGCTGACCGGGAATTGAACCCGGAGCCCTTCAGTGCGTGTACTGATGCCCAACCAACCGAGCCACACTGGGGGAGGCAAAGCTCTGGCCATTTTAATTTGATCTAGAAACCATATTGCACAGCGGGAGCAATCAAAGAATTCTGTCACAGAAGAGGTACCATGTAGTGTATTTAAATGAAAAAAAGACGGAGAGGGAGTGCTACTCTCTTTTCAAGTAGCTGGTTTCAGTACTCCCAGGAAGTGATTACTTTGCTCCTTTCTCATTAGAAATTAGACCTTTTCCAAACAAGAGTAAGCAGATACATGTTTGCTCACCAAACGAGTCTAACTCCTCGTTGCATTTCCAGCTACCAGCCTTTCAGAATAGATGGGCGCATCCTGTAAACGTTTGGGTTCCTGATATGCCTGTTTGTTGTTCACATGATTGAAGTCCAGTTTTATTGATACAAATCTCTCATCCTTTTTTCCGTTTAGCTCAATCGTTTACTAGAAAGCAATAGAAAGCTTGAAGACCAAGTTCAGCGCTGTATCTGGTTCCAGCAGCTGCTGCTTTCCTTAACAGCGCTCTTGCTTGCTTTTGTCATCTCTTTCTTCTATTTGTTGTACAGCTAAAGAAGTGCTGCTTGGTAGGAAACATGACTCTTTCGTCCATTAGCTGGAAAAAGCAGGACCCAGAACTTCTCCACCATGCTACTAACAGTGTCACACATCTGTGCTTCCTGAAAGGAAATGTGCAACATTTAAAGGGGAACAGATACATGTCTTGAAAGTTATCTGTTAGAATAAAGAAACACTTAAGAAATTGATAAGAATATAGCTGGTTAGTAAAATAATTAAATGCATATCTGCTGTGTAAATTAATACTTTAGATATAACTTATTTTTTCTTTGGATTTGAATACTTTTAAAGCTTGAGTTTTATCATGTGTATATATTAGCAGAACCGAAAATTATAACCTGCTTTGTTGCAGCCAAAAGAATGTAATCTGCTTTTTTATAACATAATTATTATAGCTGAGCCAACTTATTAGCTTTTCTATACTGTGTATATAGAACATGTATATTGGGGAAAAACATACAGAGTAATTTCTGTAATCATGACTGTAATTTTGAGAGTTGCTTCCAGATGGTAGTCAATATTCTTTTGGAATGTAAAACTACTTAATGCCAAGCCACCTTTTGCCTTTCTTATTTGTCTTCCTTAACAACCTGCCTTCTATTAATCTCAGACTTTTTTCTTAAATATGTTTGTATTTTTAGAGAGAGGAAGGGAGAGAGAGAGAGAGACATCAGTGTGAGAGAGAAACATGGATTGGCTGCCTCCTGCACACCCCCTGCCGGGGATGGAGCCCGCAGTCCAGGCACGTGCCCTGCCCGGGAATCAAACCGGCGGCCCCTTGGTGCGTGGGTCAGTGCTCAGCCAACTGAGCCACACTGGCCAGGGCTCGGAGTTTCTTATGAACATTCTTATTTAAGTAGAATTTTGAAAACTGAGTTTGGTTGGGGTTTCTTTGAATTCTGTTAATGATGTCCAGTGGGAAAATCTCTCCAGTTCTACTTTCCAGTCTTTTGATGCCCTTTCATGTTGCTCACTATGGCTGGACCCTCACCTATTTGCTTCATGTAGTATAAAGGCCTGGTTGTCCTCTTTTGCCTCATATTCACCCTCTTTTCTTAAATGAAAGGGGTTAGATAAAAATGTTGATAAGTTAGTTTTTGAGGTGCATGGCAGTATAATTCGTTTACATTTCAGTTCCTTGTTAAAGTCAGCCATGAAAAGGGAACTTGACCAAAGAGTGGAGTATCTATAAGGGTGAAAGGAAAAAGAAGCAACACTCAAGTGTCAGTTCTCCATTTAAGACTAAAAACCAACTCGTGATGAGCTGTAAACCTTCAGACCAGGACTAAGTGACTTGCCTGATTCTCTGCCTCGTCACAGTAGTACCCAGACGGTTCCTAAATTCCTAAAAAGAAACACCTTGGAGGAGCAGAGGCTACTGAATTAGTTTGTTCTCATTAGCATAACCAGTTTCAGTCCATGTCAGTTTACATGTAAATCGACTTTATAGGAAAGGAGAAATAGTCTGCCTGTAAAATTAATTGTGAGTTTCGATTGGGCCATGTGTGGAGATTTTCTTTATTTATTCTGAAGTGTAGTGTTGACGGTTTTCATCTAGAGAAGCTGATGAGTCCAAAACTGAGTTATGAAGAACCATATAAAAGAGTCCCTTCAGAACTGGCCTATGAAATAAACCTTAAAAGGACACTGGTCTGATACTTTCTCTTAATTTGGGTTTTTCTGTTTCAGTTTGCCACCTCCAGACGTGAAAGTGACTGCAGTCCACCCTAAGTACTATCTGTAGTATCCCCCTGTGTTTGTGCACAGTGGTTTTCCCTTATATGTTAGATTCCTGGCTTTAATATAATCAAATCCCAAAATGTATGTTTTTTGTTCCTCAGCAAATAAATGAGGAAATAATTAGTCAAAATTGGAAATGTTTTATCCTAACAGTGTCCCTTTAATGTTTCATATGAAAATTACATTGATTTACTAAAACCTTCTTCCTTAATGTCTGGTCAGTTGAATTTAATAACATATCTTGTTAACATTTGTGTGTCTGTTAAGTGTGACTAAGCAAAATTACTGAAAACTTACTATAAAATCAAAGGCATCTAAACTTTTGTACTTGTCTTAATCACTATATTTACATGTGATTTTATTCTGTCTTCATTTGGTTTTATTTAATCACATCTGTATGATTATTTTTGGTACTCTACAATTATTTTATTTTGAATCATGTCATTACTTTTTCATGACCAAATTACCAAGAACCAACATATATATAGATTTAGATTGTTTTCACTTGAGGATGGAAATTAATAGATTCTGCATGAAAACATTAATGATATATCATTAGTTTGATCTGCAAGTTGCCTGAAAATGCAATTGCTGGTAAACCTAGCCTCAAATTTCATAATAATAGCATAACTTTTTATATCTTCCCACTAATTTTGACTGGATTTAATAGCACTTTATTGTACAATTGCAAAAAAATATATTCCTAAAACTGTTGCCAGTGTAATTTCTCTAATGTTCTGGTGCTTTTCATATATTTTCAGTATTTTTATTACTATATTGGTATTTTCTTTGTATAAATTGATCAAAAGAACATGTTTTCTATTTTAATATGTTTTAGAAAATAATTGCATTTATGAAATAAATATCATCAGGAAAAATCTCTGGTCTCTAATTGATAAAGCGTTTTAAAACCAATGTTCCGGCTCACTCTGACCTTTAACAGTTCATATTAATTTCTTTTACACTCGCTTTGCATTTTTATAAGGACATCCCTGCAAGCTTCCGAAGATGCACTTGTGTTATCAGGTGACCTGTCCTTAGCGTGTCCCTTTTCCTGGCCCCGGGTCGGGGTCTGGCTGCCCTTCGCTGGAGCTCTGTTTCCTTCACACAGCGTTGGACTCGCCGTCCTGGCTGGGGCTCCGTGTTGAAACCTGTCGCCAGAGCTGTCCCACCTCCCCCCCACTGCACACACCTGCATGCCGTGAAGAGAGAAGAGGCCCTGGACTGTCGGCACGGTCCCCTTGCCACTAGAAGAAACAATGTCCAAATGGCAGCTACTGCTCCATAGAAATAAAATGAATAGGACAGGTCTGTCTGCTGATCAGAACAAGAGGTAGAGATACAGAACCATCAGAGACAAGGGTAACCTAACAAGAAGTGCTACACCTACTGTGGTGTCTGTGGTCTTCTTTCTTAAAGGCCACAATTTTCTAGGAGGAGCTCCTGTGGGGAAAGCTCGTTACTTTACAACAATCTTCAGCTCTTTCTCCCTTACACTTTCACCAGCAACTCAAGGTATCCTGATGTCAGAACAACATGGGCCCCCAGAGGCACAGGGCTGCGCCTCTCTCCCTGGCCCGAGGACAGAATGGAAACCCCCATTTGTTCCAACAGAGGCAATGGCGGTTAAGAGAGAGGGCTCTCAAGTAAGACTGCCTGCCACTTGCTCCCTATGTGACTTGGGAACGTTAACTGACCTTCAGCCTCAGTTCCCTCGTCCCTCAGTGAGTCTGATAATCATGGAACTACTTCACAGGTCTGATGGGAGAGTGAGAGGAACTAATGCATTCAAAGCGGCCCTGGAGAGGCTGGCCTCGCTTTGCTGATGTCTCCACCTCCCTCCATCCCAGCTTCCTAGACCTTTTCCCACTCCAAATCTCTTCTTTCAGGAAGGGCCCAGTTCTGTTTAAGAGCTTACCTGATTGGGTCAGGCCCACCCACAACAATCCTCTTTCTGATGAACTCAAAGGTAACTGATTAGGAACCTTAATTACATCTGCAAAATACCTTCTGCTGTATAAGCTAACCTAAGTCATAGGAGTGCTATCCATTCACATTCACAATCACTAGCCCTGGCCCCCGCTTAAGTGGATAGGGTTATACAGAGTGTTGGGTGGACCTGCAAGCTCATCCAAACTAGTCCCTCCATTTTACAGACCAGGAAACCAAGGGTCAGAGAACTTACCAGTCTAATTTCCTGTTTTGAATTCACAAATATCTTCCACATGAAAGGAAATAGACTGGAACATCTATGTTAAGCACCAATGACCAGCCTGGGGGACAGTATGTCTCTATCGCAGTTGGCTTTCTTCAGTCTCATAGCTCAGTGTGTACAAGTATTCAAACTTTTATAAATAAACTATTAAGGGAAAGTATGTCACCACTATTTTAAACATTTATTTAATCATAAAAATCCCTTCAGACACATTCTCATGATAAGTTCATGTGCTAGGGCCAAGGGGACTTCCAGTAATTACGTGCTTTTGTAAACAAAGCTCTAGTGAAAAACAGTAAGTTTTCTTTAACTTTCCCTTTTCCTTTGGAATAATCCATTTGGTTAAATTACTTTTCTTGGACATAAATTTGCTCTGTGAAGGTGGTTACACACAAAGTTTCAAACTAAGAAAGGAAAAAAGTCCTTACAGAGACTTGCATCATGATTCCAATGTACTCTGGACCAAATGCCAGTGACTTGACTTCTATTACCCTAGAAAGTCCCCTACAAATTCTCCCGTCATTCTAGAGCTCTGTATATACATATGTGCGTTGAAAATCTCACTAGTTTTTGAAAATCATCCCAAGTTGTCCTGCATGGACTTGCTGTTGCCCCACAAATTCAGATGTGTATTCTTGTTTCCAACTGCAAGAAACTTCAATACTAATAGTAGGCCTGTCCCCTATTGCTGGACCTGGGACTATAACAAAGAAGTGAATCATTTGTCTTTCCCACTCCAATATTGCTTTATATTTTCTGCATTAAGCCTTCACTAGAACACTATCATGAAGATTCATTCTATGTATGACACCTCACTATATTTGCAGTTACATTTGTCCTGCACTGCTTTTGCCCACTGAGAGGCAAATGTGCTTGAGCAACTTGAGTCAAATACCAAATCACTCTTCTCAGTTACAAACTAAATGTCAAACGTGTTTTGGGGGTACTTTTTCAATATTCTAACTCTGTGACTCTAGCTACTTCCTTTTAGCAGGGTGGGGAGGGAGGAGGTTATTATTAGGGGCAAAAATAATAGTATGACACAGTCTACTGATTTTAGTTTTTTAAATGTGGCTGACTGATAAGTTGATAAAAGGGGAGATAAAAAGAAACTGATGTAAAAAAATAAAACTTCCTTGCAAATCCAGTATTTACTTCTCTGGGATCTTTTAAATGACTTAAGAGCTTAGTCACTAAATGTGGGGGTATGTCTTATAGAAGAGTTACATTCTAAAGTCAGTCCTTAGCATATAATTGAATATAGTGAGAATTTCCCCTGAAAATTCATGAGGAAGGTGCCACAATAGAAATAGTAACCCATAGCTTGGTGAGTCCAAACTTTAATTTTGACGCCAGATAAAGTATTTGATTTGTTTGGGCTCACCCACATTTTTAATGAGCAGGGAGCTTCCCCAGCTTTTCTTATCCTACCCACCTCAAAACAGATATGACTATGGCAGAGAGGTTTCTCAAAGGCTCATTTCTCTCTATAGGCCTGTATTTCCCCAAGGAAATCCCTTACAGCACTAATTCCATAGTTTACTCTGGGCCAAAATGTTTCCATTGTCATATAATTTTGAGAAACACTGTTAAACAAAATTAAAATTTCCCCTCCAGAGAATTTCTCAGATTTTTTCATGTACTAATGTGCATAACAAATCTCCAAGAATATTATGTATTTCTCAAATTTCTAAAACCATGCAATCCCTTTCCAAGCAATATAGCTAGAGACTAGGTATCCTGAGAACACATTTTGGAAAACATTGTGCTGGGAGTTTTAGTGCACATTCAAGGAATTCTGTGCCTATAAACCCAGCCTGCAATGGAAATTTAAGTAAGAGCCACAGGTAATGCTTCAAAGGAAGGGCCGATCTACTGATAAAGCCCAGTAGAGATCTTTATAGTCTCATGTTCTAAATTGCATTTGTAAAATTAATTGAATATGGCAGAGTGTGTATTTTAACTAAAAGCTACCTGCAGTCTTACCCTGGAGTGGTAGCTCAGTTGATTAGAGCGTCATCCCAATGAGTCAATGTTGTGGATTTGATCCCTGGCCGGGGAACATACAAGAATCAACCAGTGAATGCATCAATAAGTGGAACAACGAACCAATGTTTCTCTCTCTCCTCTCCTCTCTCTCTCAAATCAATTAAAAAACAAATTTAAAAATAAAACCCACATGCAGTCTCAAAGAACCTTCTGTGAATTTGCATTTCCACATCCTATTTTACCCCCTGCAATTTAGTCAGGACCAGATTGCATACGTCTGCCTCCCCCTTCCTTCTTATCTGTATCCGGAACAATATTTGTCTGTTATCTTTCTGTGGATCTGTTAAATATGTGAAGTAGTTTTGCAGTTCACTGAGATGAAAGCTCACGATGAGAGCCAGCCTTATTGCTCTCTGCTCAGCAGGATTCAGCCAGCCCACACACAGCTCCAAGCCTGGGCTCCTGGCCCCTAGGCAGTTACCACCTCCAGGGAACACACCGGGCTTTGTTGGCTTTTCTTCACAAAAGGCAAATCCAAGCAGACCTCAAGGTCAGTATGAGTGTCCTAACTTAGGGGACTTCATTGCTTGTAAGCATGTTTAAAGCTAACGGCATTTTTAAAGTATTGGCAGACTTGGAGATAACCACACATAACCCTTTCATCTCAGCCCGCCTCTCTCTGTGTTAATGGCATTTCCTTTTCCAGTCGTATTTTCCATCTTGATGTTTCTCTGAAGACAGAAATTCTGCTGAGTACTTCACTTCATGCCAGAGGGCAGATGCTCCTAGACTTACGATGGCGTTAAGTCCCAGTAAACCCTTCGTAAGTTGAAAATATCTTAATGCAAAAATGCACCTAATAACCTTTTCCCGGGTTATTGAGATAATTGACAGATAACATTGTCTCAGTTTAAGGTAGACAACATGACGATTTCATGCACATACATATTATGAAATGGTTGTTACAACAAGGTCAGTTAACACATCCGTGATATCACATATTAACACTGTTTGTTGTAACTGTTGTGGAGAGGACATTTGAGCTGATTATTTTTGAGAACCAGCAGACACAGGAGAATCTCTGCAAACAGAGTAGAAGTTCCCCCTTTGTAACGGACGTTCACATTCCTAAGGGAAATATCCTCATGTGTCCCCTCTGTACCAGGACGGAAAGGTGGCTCCAGGCCTCCCTGGGAGTGGAGGAGGCACCAACTGAAACCTGCACAGCAACCTTACCTATGTTTCCTTTTCCTGGCCATGTCCCATAACTGGCCCCCATCCTGAAAAACTTCTTTTACCTTTAGCTGGGGGTAGTATTTAAGGTGCTGGCTTGGGCCGCTTCAGGAGTTACTCAGTTTTCCACAGTCTCCTGTACACAGGAGTTATCTGTGTTATCGAACTTCAGCTTGTTTTTGCCTATCAGTCTGTCTCTGAATACAGGACAGTTCTCAGCCAAGACCCTGGAAGGGTAGAAGGAAGAAGATTTTTCCTCCTCTACACAGCCACAGACAATGCCTAAGTGTGTGGCCTATGTTGCAATAAAACTTTACTTACAACAGACAAGTGACAGCCCGGCCGGCGTGGCCCAGTGGTCGAGCATCAAGCTGTGACCCAGGCGATTGGGGTTCGATTCCCGGGCAGGGCACGTGCCCGGGTCACGGGCTCAGTCCCCAGTGGGGGGCATCAGGAGGTGGCCGATCGATGACTCTGTCATCAGTGATGTTTCTATCTCTCTCCCTCTCCCTTCCTCTCTCTGAAATCAATAGATATATTTAAAAACAAAACAAACAAAAAAAACAAGTGGTAGCCTGAATTAGCTTATGGCCGGTAGTGTCCAATCCCTGTCCTAGAATATTCCACTGCCTCACTGATGGTCTGCCTACCGCTTGTCTCCTTCCCTACAACCTGTTCTCCACACTACTATCAGAATGATCTTTCCGAAATGCAAATCTGATTGTGGAGGAATCTTCCAGAGAGAGATGGATATTAAATATATATTCTTTCCCACTTACTCTGTCATAGAGTCCTGGTTTTTAGCTTAGTACATGGCAATCCAGAAAAAAATACATTACCTAGCCTCCTTCCCAGCAAGGTGTAAATATGTCACAAGTCCTGGCCAGTGTACTGTTTGTAGACTCTTGGTGTGGGGTTTCAAGGAAGGCTCCTTAAAAATTAGGAAGTGGCCTTGTACGAGTTCAGAATGAGTCATCCCAAGATGTACCCCTGTGGTACGCAGACTCTTTTGAGCTAAAGGCAACCAAAACCCTGCAGGGTCATAAGAAACTTTTACCTCTTCCTTAAAGAATTTAATTTAGAGGTCTCGCCATAGGAGTTATTGCCAGAAATAACTTTTTATGACATCTGCTCTTCTTACCATCCTGCAATGACCTCCCTCCCCTCTGAAGCTTCTGGTCACCTCACCTCCTCCATAGCTCAGAACACCATATATACCTCATTTTCCCCTCTCTCTCGGAAACTCTCATGCATTCAGGATACGTAGATAATTAAATTTGTTTATTTCCCCTTGTTATTCTGTCTCATGTAGATTTAATGATCAGACCAGGCAAAAGAACTCTGAGTGTAGAGGAAACTTTCTTCCTCGCCCACAGTCTATTGACCTGGAGTGCAGAAGCGATGGGTGGAATTTCAGCAACTATCATGAGGATAAAAGTCATATAGTGAGAATGGTCGAAATAGCAGCGTTCCCGGTGTCTTGTGGTAACTGCCACTCTAGCCTAGACTCCATATTTCTAAATATTTCTCTGCATAAGAGGGCAGAAAATATCTCTCTTGTTCAAATATTGTATGTGTGTATACAAACGTAAGACTAACTGATATAGTAATGATGTCATTCTGGGCTAGTCACAGGAGTGCTTTTAGTGGCAAGTAACAAAAAACAACAACAACAGTGTCTGGAGGGAGTGTCTCCCGGATAAGGTTGTCGAGATGGCTGCCACAGCTCCTGGAATCACATCCTCATTAAAGGGAGAAAGAAATGGCAAAGGGATCTGCCAACCACATCTGCTATTTTAATTGGGAAAGCAATAGCTCTCTCAAAAATCAGCCCAGTAGATTTCCACCGAGGTGCTCTGCCCTTTTTCCAGCTGCAGAGGAGCCTGAGGTCAATACCGAGCTACACGCTCCTCTATCTGGCACCCATGGCAAAGGCAGGCAAGAATACCTGGAGATACTGGTTGAGCTCCTTTTCAGTGCCTAAATCATATAATAGTTACTCACATGCCCCAGGAAAAAGGCGCCAATAAAAAATTCAGCCTTCAATCCTGGCTGGTGTGGCTCAGCGGTTGAGCATCGACCTAGGATCCAGGAGACTGCAGTTCGATTCCCAGTCAGGGCACATGCCCGGGCTGTGGGGCTCAATCCCCAGTGGGGGAGTGCAGGAGGCAGCCGATCAATGACTCTCTCATCATTGATGTTTCTATCTCTCTCTCCCTCTCTCTGAAATCAATAAAGATATATTTTTAAAAAGCTCCCGGGTGACACTAGTGTTACTGGTCCTTGGCACCATACCTGGCACAGAAAAGGCTGACAAGGGCTTCAGGACTTGACCCCTGTGTTATTTCTACAGCATCATCTTTTGCCTCTTCCCCTTCCATTCTCAGTTCCAGCCATGTTTTACTTTCAGTTCCCTGGAAGGGTCATGACTAACTGCTGACTGTCTCCCGCACAACCCCCCCTGTGAGAAACACACTCTCAGCTCCTCTGCTTCACCAGCGGGTTGCTATTCACGCCTTGGGTCCCGCTGTGTGTCACTTTCTCCAGGAAGGTTTGCTAGATGCCACTAGCTTTCCTCATAGGGGAAACGTCTCTCCCACTCATCTTTGGATCCCCAGGCCCAGTTAAATGCCTGGTACAGAGTGAGTTGTTGAACAAATACATGCTGAATTAATGAATCAGTAAGTGAATCAGAGAAACGACGCACTTATCTAAAAGCCAAATGCTGTATCTCAGCTGGAGTCTTCTCGGCCAGCTTTACCATAGATAACAGTTATAAATGACCGATCATGCTTTTCCAAAGGCATTTATTCCTTTTAACAATTCAATAAAAGTCGCCAATAAAACCACTAAAGCTGACCTAAATTAGGTAATTTAAAGGGGACAAAAATTTGAACAAAATATAAAAACTTGATGATTTCTTACTACAGTAGTCCCCCCTTAGCTGTGATTTTAATTTTCACATTTTTCGTTACTCATTCTCAAACCTGGTCCAAAAATATTAACTTTCCCCTAACATCAACATGGTCTGCTCTTGACGTCCAACCATCAACATCGCCATAGCTTGATGTCCCAGGGTGGCCCGAAGCAGATGATCCTATCCTGCTGTATAGTCAGCTCAGTAGTGACCTGAAACCGCATCACAGCGCTTACTTGGATCGTTCACCTCACTTCATCTCACAGGCATTTTATCATCTCACATCTCAAGGAGGAGGGTAAGTGCACTATCATAAGGTGTTT
The DNA here is from genome assembly GCF_054644295.1 of Miniopterus natalensis. Classification (NCBI taxonomy): domain Eukaryota; kingdom Metazoa; phylum Chordata; class Mammalia; order Chiroptera; family Miniopteridae; genus Miniopterus; species Miniopterus natalensis. The sequence continues at coordinate 100,146,087 of NC_142103.1, read as the reverse complement.
TGACAGGGAGACAGACCACACTCGCATAACACTTATTACAGCACATTATTACAATCGGTCCATTTTTCATTAGTTATTATTGTTGGTCTCTTACTGTATCTAATCTATAAATTAAAGTTTATCATAGGTATGTATGCACAGTACAAACAATATAACAGGCTTCCATACTATCTGCAGTTCAGGCATCCCTTGGGGGTTCTTGGATAATGGGGGACTAGTGTCTGCTGCAAGTATTCCTTGATTGGATGCATTGTTTTTTGAAAATTACCTTGACTGTTGAAGGTATTACAGATGCTCCCTTTTCCTCCCCCATCAATCCCCCGGCCCCACCCCTCCCTATCCCCACGCCTTCACCGCACTGCTGTCTGAGTCCATGGGTTTTGATTTAATGCATTGTTTTCTCTCTGTAAGTCTGATGTCCTCCAAATTAGTGGTACTGAGGACTGGGCCAGTCTATGTTCATTACTGGTCCACAAAAGCATAGAAATGGAGAGTAAGCATTTGGAAACCTTTTTGCCAACTATACAGAGTAATTTTATTTCATTTGAATCTAACAAAAACTTGGTTTGTATTTTATGTCCTTTTTTTACTTTATTTTTTAAGTAATTTTTCTTGTGTTTCAAAATGTATTGGTTCACAATAGATGGGACATTCTTTCAAAATTGCATTTCCCTATAGATAATTTGGGCTGTGATTTTGCCCCTCCACCAAGGGGACCCTTATCAATGTCTAGTGACATTTTTGATTCTCAAAGTTGCAAAGTCAGGGCAGGCTCTACTGGCACCTAGCAAGTAGCAAATAATTGTCCAGCCCCAAGTGTCAATAGTGCTGAGTTCGCGAAGCCCTGATCTAAAGGTGTGAACTCATCTCCCGAAGCCATGAGAGTGAAAGAGCGTTTTTTGCATCTGCCCCTTTCAGCTGGGGCGTTGCTCTTCCCACCGGAACCACGACGGGAGAGCCACAGGCTCGCACCTCACACGGCTTCGACAGCGTGCTGCTCTCGGGGCCGAAGGCCCTTCCCTCGCCCCCCGCCTTGACCGCTTCAGGCAGAGCACGCAGAGAAGCAGGCCGTGATCCTTTTGCTGCAGGAGGCTCTCGGGACTCTTTTCCCGGCAGCAGTTCTCCGACAGCCGGGGCTTTGGCTTCTTGCGTTTAGAACACGCGGCGGCTCTAACTCGAAAGCGGCGCAGACACAGTCACGTTGCAACACTTCTCCGCGACCCTGACGGCGGCCGTCTCGGAGAAGACTCAGTTCAAACACTTTTCTTGTTGGACTTGAAGTTTCTGTTCAAGCTTCTTGAAAATAACTTTTCAGACACAGGAAAACAAGCTCAAATAAATTTTGCTGAAGAAAGAAATGTGATGTAGCTATTGTTGTTTTTGCTTATTTGCGTTGCTACTTGAAATCGTTTAAATTCTATTAGTTTTTGTTCCACGACCTGATCCTTTTCTTCATTTTGGCAGCGTCAATTGGCTTTTTGCAGATAAATACACTCAGTGGCAACTAGGCTGCTATCTGCATGTGAACAATGAACTTGAACCAAACATATGTCCTGAATATCTTGTAAATTAGGACTTTGCAATCTTTATTGAAGCTGTTCTGAAAAATAATCTTCCTTCTCCTGCTGTTGCCTGGTATTATTTTTATTTTGAAAAAAGATGATTATTTTTTACTGTGTTAATTTAATAAAATGCTGGTTATAAAGCTTCTATTCCACAATAAAAGTTCTCATTGGTATGATACAATAAAAGCACTCTTTGAGTGTTCACTATATGACAGCTACTGTTCTAGATATATTAGCATTTAATCTTTATGACAAACCTACCCAATAGGTACTGTCAGTGTTCTCTTTTTACAGATGAGGAAACCGAGGCACATCGAGGTGACATAACTTGGCCAAGGTTATAAAAGTAGTGAGCAGCAGGACTAAGATCCAAAGTGAAGCTTGCTGGGCCCAGAAGCTGTAACCCTACTAATCCTCCCTCTCCTGTAAGTTGAGAGGCACGTAAACAAATGCAGGTAGAGCAGAAAATAGAAAGCTATGGTTTGTGTGCTCCCAGGCTGGTCACGAGAAGAGCCGCGTGGAAACTAAGAGAAATAGCTCTGGATCTTTAGGAACTGGATCTTACCTATCCTTGTTTCCTCCACAGGCTTGTAGAGTATCGCTACCATGCCTCTCCCAGAATAACTGGTCAGTTGGTATTTGGAGATTTGCCCCACGCTGGAGGCTGGGCACCCACATGTTCACCTCCACTCACCCCATGTTCACCCCCCTGTGATTTGTGAGTCTGGTCTGGAACCAGTAGCTGCAAAACCATGCATTTTCCCCCCAGACAGCCTCTGATGACATCCCATGAGCCAGTCACACATCTGTGCTGTGATCTTTGGCAAGGATAGAGGGAGCTGAAGTTCAAGTTAGATTAAATGACAAAATCTAGAACAGCTTTGCTGGTCAGCCCTGGGAAATCTTAGGCTCCCCCTTGGGAAGAAGAGGGGAGGAATGCTGAACAATGGTTAGGATTGTCACCCTGAGTTTTTCATTCCTTTTCTTCACGTAAAGGTATCTAAAGTCTCTTCCCTTCTTCACATCGTCAGTGTTATTTGTAGCTTCGCAGAACCCCCAAAATTAAAGTGGCAGGTCAGAATGAGACCAAAGAGTCAGAGTTACTTCTCAGTTTCTCACAAGATAGCCTCAAAATGCAGTCTCTAAACCAGCAGCATCTACCTAATAACCTTTTTATTCAGACTCTTTTTTTTAAATATTTTTACTGATTTTGAGAGAGAAGAGGAGGGAGAAAGAGAGAGAAACATCAGTGCAAGAGTGACACACTGATTGGCTGCCTCCTGCACAATCCTCACCGGAGATCAAATCCGCAACCCAGGCCTGTGCCCCAGCTGGGAATCAAACTGGCAACCCTTTGGTGCATGGGACAATGCCCAGCCAACTGAGCCACACCAGCCAGGGCAATTCAGAATCTTGACTGTAAAAGACATTTACTGTGAATGATTTATACATCTTCAAAGTCACTGATCACAAGATCAGATGAGTTTACAACATTGATTCCAGTTTACTTAATGTTATGAGCAGCGCCGTTTTTCATAACTACTCTGGTCTTTGGTCTTCTCTTTATAGATGCTGTCAATCCTCTTTATTAATTTTTATAACAATTTGGAGAGCTTCTTGGCCATGTTCAAAGCATTATCCAGTTAGTGGTTATTTTTAGTCTGTGTGCACATGAAATGTGCTTCTTGGTTTAATGAGAGTTGGCTATGCCTCAGCCTCCAGCTTCTACCTGCAATGCCATTTGTAATCATTCATTTGTTCACTCACTACGCAGGGATGACAGTCATAATGAATAGATGCTTTTAGCAGAGCTTCAGCAAAAAGCAAGGAGACCGCTGACAAAGGTATAATTTTTCTTGGGAAATTAGCAAAGACTTCACAAATGAGGAGGCATCTGAGCTGGCCTTACAGGAGGAGTGGGAATTCAGCAAGAAAGAGAATATAGGTCTATTTCAAAGATAAATCTATATCAAAGATTAGATGAGAATTTTTGTGTCCTACTGTATCTCAAGGAATCCATAGTACCGTGGCTGAAACTAAGGGTGCCATTTTCTAATTGATTAAAAACTGTCACAGGCACTTTTAGAAACAATTTCCCCCCAAAGAGGGAAACAAATTGGAGAGTAAGATATTCCATAATATTTATGTGTTTTAAAAAACAGGACAACAGGCCCAAAATGGAGTAACTTATGCTAAGCCTCATGTCCCCAAACCTTGACTTAGCTTAATTACAATTTCAGCTCTCCCCAAAATAGAACCTTACACCAGCCAATCAGCACTGCTTAGGCAATCTGCCTGGCAGACCCCTGCCGTCCCCTCGAGAGGAAAATGATCTTGCAACACAACACGTTGTCTAGAATAAGTTCCTTGTCCCTGCTCCCTTCTGCCTATAAAAGTCTTTCATTTTGTACAGCTCCTCAAAGCCCCTTTTATCTGCTAGATTGGATGCTGCACAATTTGAATTGTTTTTTGCTCAAATAAACTCTTAAAAAATTTTGATATGCCTCAGTTTGTCTTTTAACAGTTCAAATGCAGTTAGTCGTGTAAAATTTCAAATTAGGTAAAAAAATAACTCCCACCAAAAAAACACACAAAAAAACCAAAAAGCATACATGAATCAGAAATTCATTTTATTCTAACCCAGTGATTCTCAGCTAGGGAAATTTTGACCTCTAGGGGACACTTGACAATGTCTGGAGACGTTTTGGGTTGTTACACTGTGGAACGTGTGGATCCTAGAAACCAGAGATGATGCTAAACATCCTGCAGTGCACAGGACAACCCTCCACGACAAACAATGGTCCATCCAAAATGGCAGCCGTGCTAAGCATGAGAAATTCTGTTCTAGTCCATGCCATACGGCCGAGGGTCCATTTATTTAAACTGACATCCTTTCATCTGTAGAATGGAAACCAGTCCTGCTCAGCTCTTTGTTCCTTAGACAGTTTAAATGATGACATGTAAGATTTAGCTTGTCCCACCCTCACCGCTGCACAATCCCATCTATAAACAAGGCCCTCATGAATTTAGAGCACTATGCAAACTCATGTGAATTTAATAACTTCAGGTGATGGAAAATAAGGTAAGAATCAAAGCTTGGGGGAGGACATTATGGCTCCACGGCTGTGGGCCCATCACTGTCAGTCCCACATAAATATTTATGACAGCATATTCCACCAGGTGTGCATTTGTCTGGAAGAGAATTGCTTCATCCTACCATAAGCGGAAACAGGTTTTCTAAATACAGCTTCTATTATTTGGAGTAGTCTTACATTTGTGCCAGGTAGAATGGTGCAGAAATTTAATATTCAGTCAGCAAACAAGCAAAGAACAGAGGATCGGGAACAAGACTGTCTTGGTCTAAAACTGTATTTTTCAATTAGGTAGCCATCACCACATGTGGCTGTTGAGTACTTGAAATGTGGTGAGTCCAATTAAGACATGCTATAAATGTAAAATACTCACTGTAGTTCAAAGACTTATTTCAGAACAAAGAATGCAAAATGTTTCAGTTATTTGAATTTTGTTACAAGTTGAAATAATTTTTTTGATATCTTGGGTTAAATAAAATATATTAGAATTAATTTTACCTAGTTTTAATTTTTAAAGGGCTACTAGAAAATTTAAAATTATGTGTATATAATATATACTAATATATATTATGTACTTTTATTGGACAGTGGTATTCTAAAAGCACACATTTGTGTCATTGGTTTTTAGTCTTATTGTGATGCTCATGAAAAGATCTTAGCGTTCAGTTTCTAAGTTGTGTCCTTTAATGATGAGGCCACTGGTTCTCAACCTTGACTGCACATTGAAATAACCTTGGAGAACTGTTAAAAAATACTGATGCTTGGACATCCATAGGCAGGAACAAAACAAAATCCCTAGATCTAAATCCCACATCTTGTACAAAAATTAACTCAAAATGGATCATAGTTTTCAATGTAAAACTATAAACTTTTAGAAGAAAACGGGAAGATCTTCAGGATCTAGGGTTAGGTAACAAGTTCTTAACGGGAAAATGGGTAAACTGGACTTTAGTAACATTAAAAGTTTTTGCTTTGTCAAAGCCCTTGTGAAGAGATTAAGACAAACCACAGACTGGCAGAAAATATTGGCAAACCTTATATCTAACAAAGTAACTAGACTATCTAGACAATGCTCAAACTCAACAGTAAATACAAATATCTAATTAGAATATGGGCAAAAGACATGATCAGATTTTCACTGAGGAGGATATACAGATGGCAAATAAACACATGAAAAGGCGCTTGATATCATTAGACATTAGGGAAATGCAAATTAAAACCACTGCACATGAATCTATAATTATCTCAACAAAAATTTCAATTTAAAAAAATACCACAACCACCCCCGTAAGTCCCCCCACTCCTCCACATTTAAGTAGACTGGAATGTGGCCTGGGCGTTTGAGAGTTTAAAATCTCCCTTCTTGATTTTAATGTGCAGTCAAGGTTAAGAATGATTCTTCCAGGATAAAGAGTTTAGCTTAGTAGGAATTTATGAAACAGAGCCTGAAGGCAGGTGAGGGAAGGTGCTAGCTTTGGGCTTACTGATTGAGGGTTATCCTCGCAGTCAATCCCCAAATAAGATAATGCAGCTTGTTCTCAGGATGTCTTATGTTCCAGCATAATGTCTAGTCGGGGATTCAGCAATTTCTATTCACTGGAAGGAACAGGATTTGGGCAAGTTGACAAGGTGGATGAAATGTGATGCCTTCCCATGTCCTCTCTCCTTCCCCCCAGTTTTCAAATTTGTCTGCACATTGGACTCACCTGGGGACTTATAAAATTTTGATACCTGATCCTGTTCCTGGAGATTCTTATTTCATTGGCATGGAGCACAGCCTGGGCATCAGGATTTCCTACAGTCTCCCCAGGGGGTTCTAATATACAGAATATGGCACCCTGAAATGTGCCTCTTAGGCATAACATTGATTTTGAGCCATTTCTTTTGAGAAATAGCAGACACAGGAGAATCTCTGAAAACAGAAGTTACTCTTGTGAGAGAGTTACACCCCGATTGTAAGGGTGTCTCCCTCTCTGTGCCAGGAAGTGCTTGCAAGTGTGAGGGAGAATGTTTGCAGATAAGTCACTACTGGGAACACCAGTATTCCAAATCCAAATCCCCCCCCCCCCCCCCCCCACAGCTAAGACCCCTATAGTGTATGTCAGAGTCTGCTGTGTGAGCTATGCAGGGTTCATGGGCGTGCCAGTTCTACAGATTTGCTGAAGGGAAAGTAACTTATGCAAAACAGTGGCTCTCAACTCATCAACTCTCTACCTCCTGGTGGGCAAATGTTATACCAAAATCAAAGGCAAATTAAAGATAAACTAATTTAAGTACTAAAGGCCTCTACCTTATCTCCTGAGGGGGCTGGTTTTGTGATCATACCTCCAAAGTGGTATGCCACCTGCAGACTGTCATTTTCATCAGAAGTGCCTAATTACACAGCCTTGGTTTGAAGATATCCTCATGTATTTATTTCCAGATTCCACAGTAGTGAAAGACATTTTCCCAAGTTAAAAATATATTCTCCACCCCCCTTCAGAGGGCACTTTCAGTTTCAAGATGAGCATCTGAGAGGAGTCACCACCCCTGGCAGCAATCTTTAAGGAGATTTGGAAAAGAAGTTTAAATAAATGTCATAATTGAGAATCATATGCTTTGTACTATGACTAAAAGTCCATCCTCTTGTTGAAAGGGATGAGTGCCAGAAGATGAGTCACACCAAGGAAGAGCATGTAAGAGGGGCCCTCCAAACCATGGCCAAAGGCAGGCAAACGAGTTAGATGAGCTTGTTTCCCAGATTTTCTTGGGCTCAGCGATCTGGAAGCAAGCATCTAAAACATCTGGGAGACACTGTGGTGGTTTTGCCCCGCTGAGCCCACTGGAAGCTCTTTCCACATGCAGATGGAGATGTTAAGCCAACAAAAATGTAGGTTAGAATGAAAATAGGATTTCTAAACTTCCCATTGGTTGTATATGGGTCTTTTCCTGCCCAAGGGGCAGTCTGTCCTGGGATGAAGAGATTACTAAACCTGGGAGTAGAACGACTCTGTTAGGTTCAGCCTAACAGCTCAGGCGAGTCTGCCTGCAAAGCTGTGTATCCAGCTCGTGGCCAGAAACAGAGACAAGAAGTAATTTCATTTCATTATGCACAATGGTTTTTCCAGACTGTTTCAAATTCCAGTAAAATTTAAAATCTATACAGTGGTTCTCACACTTCAGTGTGCATCAGAATCCCCCGGAGGGCCTGTTAAAACACACCCCAAGTGGTTCTCATTGTACAGGTCTGTGTGGGGGTGGTGCCTGAGAATCTGCACCTCTAACAAGTTCCCAGAAGATGATGGTAGGCCACACACCAGGCTCTGAGAACCACTGCTCTGAGGATAACTCTGGGTATTTTTAAGCCTTAAACGATGACTTACACATGACTCTAAGGACTTACACCCAAGTACCTCTTTCTTTGTAGATGTTTGAACCCCCAGTAGGTCAAGTTAGCATGGGACTTGGAGTCACATGGAAGATGCTAACTTTGGATGCCCATGATGTGACTTGCATGACAGGAACTTCTGGTTTCACATACAAAACAGCAGCTGACCGCAAAATAAAAAAAATGATGTAGATAAACTGTTGGGAGCATAAAGGGAAGTAAACTCCAATGCAGAGAGCAGTGTGTGTATGGGGAGGGGAGGAGGGAAACACTGGGAAGATGAAGCAATGTTACTTTGTGGATGAGATGCTCATATTTTATATGGAGGACAGACCAATCCTGAGCAACTCCACAGGAGGGTTTTGGCTATTTACTAATTTCATGATCATTAATGTTCACAGGGTGCATGGGATTGTGCTGAGTTACACATTTGAAAGAATTTCCTAATTGGGAAGTTTGTGATGTTGGGATATGGTACCAATGGAGGTGGAGTTCGTCTTCACTGACGATTTAAATTTGGGACTTGACCACTGTTTATTGGCCAGCCTGGGCAGGTTTTAAGTAGATTTTCCTAGATGCAGGAGAATAGATTTAATGACACTTCAAGTTCCATTTTTTCTGCATGTAAAGAAAGTAGGCAGAGAAAAATCAGTGCCTTTCTGGGAAGCTCTGCATTATCTCTAGCTCGCTTTCCCCCTCGCCTCATTTTGAGTCTATGACGGCTACTTTACAAGTCTGCGAGCGGTGGGAAACTGACAACAAAACAATTCTTGTCTGTGGACACGCAAACTCTGTCCTCTGAGAGTCCCACCGGCTTCCCTGCCCCCGTGGAGGGTTTGTCTCTACCTCTGAGCCCCGTCCTGAGGCCGAGCGCCCGAGTCGCTGCAGCACAGCCCCCCTGCCGTCGCGCCCAGGTCGGCGGCAGGCTCGGTGGGCCTCAAGCCCCCCACTTCTTCCTCCTCCCCCCTCCTCCCCTTCCTTTTCCTCCTTTTGTGAACCCTCACCCAAGATATTTTTCCCATTGATTTTTTTTGGGGGGGAAGCAGCATCGGCTGGCCGCCTCCCGCTCGCGGCCCTACCAGGCTGGGGTGGGAGCAGGCGCGTGGCCTTGACCGGGAGTCAGACCCACGAGCCTTCGGCGCGCAGGCCTCTCGGCCGCCTCCCACGCTCCTGGCCAACTGCTACGAACTCCGGGGTTCCCGCTACCCCTTTATGCTCGCTAATTCACTAGAACGAAGTATGGAACTCAGGAAACCTCTATATTTTCGATTACAGTTTCATTATAAAGGATCCAAATGAGCACTAGTCAAACGAACAGGTGCCTCGGGTGAGGTCTGGGAAGATCTCGAACGCAGAGCTGCCCTGCCCTCTCCCTGTGGAATCGGGGTACATCATCCTCCCGAAACATGTATTTCCCGACCAGGAAGCTCCATTACCGAAGCATGATTGATTGGATCATTGGCCACATGACTGAACTCAATATCCAGTCCCCACCCCCCACCCCTCGGCTGGAGGTTGGGTTTATATCACCTGCCTCAAAGCCCCAACCCTTGAATCACATAGTTGGTCTAATCATATGATTGGTCTCCATTCTGAGTCATCTCCTCAAGCTTGAGTATTCATCAGAATCACCCAGAGAGCTTGTTAAAACACCTGGGGTGGGGCATGGAATCTGCATTTCTAGTAAGTTCTCAGGGGGTGATGATGATGCTGGCTCAGAGTCCACAGGTGACCACTGCTCTAGACTCTGCTGGCTTAGAGTGGATAAAATTAGCACAGGACAACACAACATAAGAGCAAATGCAGGCCAAATTTTAAACACTGAGGGTAATCTTGCATGTTTACCATTTTTACCAAGCAGACATGAGTGACTAAGGTTTACTCTCTCATCGTTTACGAAGCACATGATGGGATTCGGGTGGAGCTTGACATTAAAGGAAGGTATGTCCTCCATCATTTCATGAGATGAAAAAAATGCCAGTGAAGTTAGCTCTTTCTGTGTAGATTACAAAACTGAAATACAGGGTTGTCTCAGAAGCAGAGCATTTTGTCAATTGTGTTTTCTGAGAAAATGATACAGGGTAATAGAAAAGAATTCATTTGAAATTCCTCTTTTCTATTCAAGTCTGTGCCAATCAGAAAGAAGGTGGTGGTGGCGAGGAGCACCTGTAGTGGCCTTTAAGGGGAAAAATACAGGCATTGTTTACCAGCCCAAGGCTTTGCCAGACCATAACCCCGCCCCCAGCTTTGACATCATGGTCAGCTGCCGCTCTGCTGACCACGGCCCACACAATACCCCTAGTCTTTCTCAGCTGTAGGTGAATAGATCTGGACTGTCAGGCTCGACATCAAACACAAGCTGGAACAATCCTTTAAACAAGTGCCCATACTGACTGAGGGGGCATCTTTGGTGAGAAAGAGTGGCCATTTAAAGTGGTAGTTCTCAAATTTAACTGCAAAATGACATCACGTGCAGAGCTTTTATGACTCGGGCCATAGATCAACCCAGTTAGAACAATCTCTGAAGGTGGACCCAAGCATTGGCATTTCTGAAGCTTCCCAGGTGATCCCATTGTGCAGCCAATCTTAAATTAGTGCTCTAAAGCAGCGCTTCTGAAATTGTAAATTGTATAGGATTTCCCTGGTGATCATGCTAAACTGCAAGTTGTGACTCAGTAGGTCTGGGGTGGGGCCTGAGATTCTGCATTTCTAACAAGCTCTGAGATGGTGTTGATGCTGCCAAGTATCTCAAGTGTAAGAAAAGCAGCTAAAAAGGCCGGCAAAGCTGTGCTGCACTGAATGCAAAAATCTCCTACTGCTAAGCCCCATCTGATTGCCCAGAGTCTCAGCAAGTACCAGATAATGTCAGGAGAATGTCTACTATTCCGTCCCATTCAGAGTGTTAATATCCTGTCTCTGGTAAGAAGGCAAGGAAGCTCCAGAAACAGCTGAAATTCTAGTATCTCATGCCTAGTCTCACTACATGAAATGCTCCAGTACTTCCTAGATCAACATATTGTGCCCATCTGGATAGACTGTTGAATTCATTAAGCCCTCAGCAATTCTATGTTTAGCACTGCTCAGTGAAATCAGTTTTCAGAGAACAGGATCTTCTTCCATATGATGTGCCTTAGGCTAAGCCTCACGAATGATTTTCCAAGTAATCAGGCATTTCCCTTTCCTTCCACCACAGAAATTCTGCAAAATGTGATTTGCATTGGGCATCTCCCTCTTCTTCCTTCCCATGCTCTAGCTGTTCACCAAATCTGATCACCTTCTACCTAATGAGGCTTCCTATCCCAGTCTCCTTTGCTGTTAGGTGTGGTCACATGATTGGGTTTTAGCCAATGGAATGTAGTAGAAATGATGTGTGTCAGAGGCAGACCTGGCCCATGAAAGTCTCTCCCCATGTGATCTTCCAAATACTTTCCTCTGCCAACTTGGTGCAAATGAGCTTAGCAACTTGGAAGCCATGTGTTGCAGATGGCAGAGCCACATGGCGGAAGAGAAGCTTCCTGCCAATTAGGAACACCTCTCTTTGATTTTATGGAGAAATACACTTCTTTTGTGTGTGAGCCATTCCACGTTTTGTGATTTGTAACTATAACTAGACATATTTTAATTAATATACCTTGCAACCATCATGATTCCACTCTCCATGCAGAAGCAGAACTTGGGGATATGTGGAGAGAACCAGGAGTCATTAAGGACACTTTGTGTGACCCCTCTCCCATCCTGGAGAGCAATGTTGAAACTCTCTTCTTCATGGATCCGTTTCTTTATGCTTTTCTACTGTCAGACTGTCGCAATGGGGCTTGGGAGACTCCCTCTACTAAGAGAAGAGATACAGGAACCAAAGGAGCAAAGAGAAGCTGATGACTTAGGTATGCTTCTCATCTTAGCTTTAATGATGAGAACAATGAAAACAGATTCACACACTGTCCAAATAACCTCAGCAAAGAAGGAGACAAGCAGAAACAATAACCATGGCGACGATGCCAACAGTGATAACTAACGCTATTAAATGTTTAACACATACCACCACTGTTATAAAATTTTATGCATATCACCTCATTTATTCTTTAGAACAACCTTATTATTAAGTGCTATTAAAATCCTCATTTCTCAATAGCAAAACCAGAGGCCCAGAGAGATTAACTTGACCACTCTGCAAGTGGCAGAGCCAAGACACAAACCCAGGTCTCACACTCTTGTCCATCATATTGTGCCGCTTCAGGGTCTGGAGGATGAGACCCAACCACCAGTGAAAGGGATGCAAGTGTCTGGAGCACTACTGACATTTTGGATGAGATCATCTTTTGTTGTGGGGGACTGTCCTATGCTGTTATGAGCTGAATTCTCAGGAATGAAATTGCAGCTTGAAAAGAGCAGGGATCAGGCCAAATCAGGAAACCCCAACAACAGGGGACCCTCAACACATGTGGCATAGTTATAAGGAGGAGCCCTTGGGTAGCTCACACCTGACAAACTACACAGTCTATTTTTCACCATTGCTCCTGGCTAAGACCCAAGGTAACACATTTACCTCAAGTGGACTTGAATGAATGAATGAATGAATGAATGAATGAGTGAATGAATGAATGATGAATGCATCAAAAAGGCTCGGTTACTTCCGTGCCTGTTCCTTATAACTTATCTGTATTCTCATAATTTGTAAATTTTATTATCTTGAAAAAATTAATTATACAGACAAAAAAGTATTACAATGCATAAGTATATTTGAGGAGAATATGATGCACATCGGTTGTACCTACAACCAAACTGAAGATAGAGAACATTCTAGGATCTTTGAAGTGCCCTGTGTGTCCCTCTCCAGTATCATATTTTTCTACTCTTCCACCTCTCAAAAGTATTCAGAATTTTGTCAGTCATTCCATTGCTTTCTTTTTTGCCTTACTCGAGGGTTTCTCACCAGCAGCACCATTGACATTTTCGATGAGATCATCTTTTGTTGTGGGGGACTGTCCTACGCTGTTATGAGTTGAATTATACACCCCTCACAAAAAGATATATTGAAGTCCTAACTCTTAGCACCTCAAATGTGACCTTATTTGGAAATAGGGTAGATGTAATTAGTTAAGATGATGTCATCAGTCTTTAATACAATATGACTGGTGTCAGATAACTCTATGTGAATGGAGTCATACTATGTGTGTTCTTCTGTGACTTTCTGTTTTTTGACTGGTGTTATGTATTTGAGATTTACCCAGGTTGGTACATGTAGCTGTAGTGTACTCATTTGTTCTGCTGTATAGTGTTCTATGGTATCGATATGCCCAGTCCCCCCCACCCCACCTTCCAAAGAGAAAAGGTGGGGGCAGAGAGGTTTCTGAGCTGTCTCGTCTGTATTATGGGTTTTTTGTTCGCCCTAACTCTAAGAGTGAATCTCTTCAGGGTCCTAGCTTAATGGAGTGTTTTCCCGTTAAGGGCTCTACCTTAGCATTTCCTAGGCTTAGCTTTCTTCCCCCTCGGCCCCATGAGGCCTTTAAAACATAACTTGAGGGGATCATCAGACATCCTCAGAGCGAAAGCTACACTGAGCCCTCCTCAGTTCCTGGGATGCCCAATTTCCCTTCCCCTTGGCCTTTGTAGATTTCTTTCTTGACAGCCCAGCAGTGCATTTGAAAAGCTCACTTCCCCAGGACTATCAGAAATGAAATGTGCTTTTTCTCTTCTAGGAAAGAAGAGAAGAAATTCTTGGAAATGAACCCATCAGCCTGGTAAAACTTAAGAAGTCCTGGAGTTGAACACTGAAACATCTCAGAAACAGTACGTTAACAGCTGACTATCATCTTTCACAAAGCACAGAGAAAGAGATCTTGTACCATCTATAGAAGATTGCCCCTCCAAAATTTGCCTCACCCACTGCATCACTGCATTCCCTGTTTGTTACTTCACTGAGTGATTCCACCATTAAGCACACATCTATCCCTGAGCCTATTTCCAGAAGAATTCCCTTTTGCTTTGTGTAGAAAATCAGAAATCTTGAGCTTGAAAGCATCTGTCTGCATTCTTAGGCTGAACTTCCTGAGATCACATGTCCCCTTGGCATTGAGATTTCTAGGGCCATTCTATAATTTCTGGGTCCAGCAATTTTCCTGTAGAAGTTTCACTACAGTTACTAATGAAGTTTGCCTTGTAAAAGCCACACGATAATGCCAGAAGCCAGCCCTGAGACATCCTTTCCCATCAATAGATTTAAATACAAGGTGAAAGGCAAAGTCTTATGCAAAATGAATAAAACAAAACCAGTTTGGGAAGGGGGGATGACTGTAAATGTTCTGACATATTCCAAATGCCAAAAGCCCACAAATCTAATTTCTACTCTGTTGGTTTATGTGCCTTTCTGTGAGAGGTAAGCTTCTTAAGAAACACCTGCTACCTGGCAGGGATTCTCAGAGATTTCTTTCAAAGTTGATTGGACCTCATGGGTATTTAGATACAACCTCAAGTTGAATTCAATGTCATGTTTAAGTCCTGTCCTGGAGGTCCCATTGTCTTCCTTGCACATCAGCAAGCAAGCAGATAATGGATATCTTTCTTCCTCAGCTTTATTGAGGCATAACTGACAAATAAAATTATAAAATATTTAAAGTGTGTGTGGTGATGATTTGATATACATATACATTGTGGAAGGACTCCCCCACCTACTTAATCAACACAACCAAGGTGATGGACATCTGGACACTGCCATGTGTGTCTCCGACTGCTTTCAGTTAGAAATAGGCAGAAATCACAATACAACCACACATACCAATTCCTCTCCAAGGCTGCACTCAAGAATAACCTTGCTTTGCATGCCAAGAACAACCAAAGCAAGACTTGAATCCCATAGAAAATCTGTTATGACAGATGTCTGGACCCTTGGAACAAAGCTGATCCTTTATTAAAGTTGGAGTGGAAAGATATTACTGGCAAAAGCCAAGTAAGATTCACAACAAAGTGGAGGTAAAATTATGTCATTCTCCTGCGAACAATCCTCCAGTGACTTCCAGTAGGATGTCTAATGCCTTTATCATGACTTACATGGTACATCACATGTTGGGGTACCACCTAGGTTTTACCCTGCTTCCTTTCCTCACTTTTCTCAAATTTCTGTGTTATGGTCCTTCTCTCTGGAATGCTCTCCTCCTAGGTCTTTCCATGGCTGGCTCCTTCCTTCTTATAATTCAGGTCTCTGAACAACATTGATTCACAGAAATGCCTTCCTAGACCACCCCTTCTCAAATTCCCCTACTCCTTTCACCTTGGTCTCTTTCTACACTTTACCATGCTTTATAATGTACTCAGAGCCCTTAACCCTACCTAAAATCACCTTTGCTTATTTTTAATAATATTACTATAAAATTATTATAATATTATTTAAATATAATATATATCAATTATTTATTTTAACCTGATTATAGTCTGTCTTCTCCACAAGAATGTGTGCTAGGGGCTTGTTGATCTTGGTTACCTCTGTATCCCCAGCTTCTCTCAGAGTCTGACAGAGGACATGCTCAATAAATATTTGCTGAATAGTGAATGGATGTAAGATATGAATAGAGAATTGGAACTAGAAAAAATATATAGATATATTTTACTAGAAAACATGTGCTACTGTTTAAGTATTTCAACCCATTTCCTGCCTCCATACATAGGAATATCTAGCCCTTTAGGTAGGCCAGTGTTCCCCATGCAAATACCATGGTGGTAACATTAGAACACAGCTGATTTTTGAGCAAAAGACATTTCTATTAGCTTTTAATCATGATCAAATCTCTCTCATCCAGGAAAAAAAAATCTCTAATGAGTCCATTTCTATCCCACCCCAAGAAACTGTTTTCCCTCTCCCTTTACACTAAACTTTGTATCTGAATTTTCTTCCAGCATTTATTCACTTCCTAAAATGGCTTCCACCCCAGAACTGTTGCTCATGGATATTTGTCTTTCTCTGCCTGGTTTATTTCGCTTAGCATAATCCTCTCCAGGTCCCTCCATACTGTCCCAAACGGTACGAGAACCTTCTTCTTTTCAGCTGCATAGTATTCCATGGTGTGAAAGTCTCACAGCTTCTTATCCACTCATCTCCTGATGGGCACTTGGACTGTTTCCAGATCTGAGCTATTGTAAATTGTGCTGCTATGAACATAAGGGTGCATATATTCTTTCTCATTTACCAATATCTTAAACACAATAGATACCTAAGGTGAGTTTTGTTCTTAATTGCACTACATGAGAACTTTCATTTCAAGCAATCTTGATAATTTTGATCATTTCTCTTAGTTGATTTTTCATTAGATTGGATTGATTTGTTTCCATTCCTGACATGACTGATATAGATCTCATTCCTCCCTGGTGCTTACATTATTAATATTATCGTATTAATGTTATTGTTTACTGGCATCTTTTAAAGTCACCTGTCCATTTGGGAGGTTCAAGTTAGTTACCACTGGATAAGACAAACTGTAAGACATATTGAATGGGCATTTGTAAAGCTCATTGTTTCACGATACACTAACAGCAAGAAAATGAAGGTAGAGGCACCGCTGTCCACTCCTCCCCATTGTGGG
Organism: Miniopterus natalensis; assembly: GCF_054644295.1. NCBI lineage: Eukaryota > Metazoa > Chordata > Mammalia > Chiroptera > Miniopteridae > Miniopterus > Miniopterus natalensis. The sequence continues at coordinate 100,129,490 of NC_142103.1, read as the reverse complement.
GTGCAGTACTTTCTTCAGGTGTCTCAGGGACAGGAAAGACAGAACGAATGAGGGTGCCAGTGTGAGCCCATATATGACATACTAGAAGATCTAAGTTTGTGTTTTTTAAGAGAAAAATAACCATAAATTAGAGTTTTAATTCTTTCCCCTGCACTCCAATAGAACGTCTTGTCCATCTCTGAGAGATGTATACTCCAAGAGGAAATATTTTTCTGTTTTGTGGACCATACAGCATCTGTTACAACTACCCAACTCTGCTGTTACAGTGTAGAAACAACCATAGACAATACATACATGAATGAATGAGTATAGCTGTGTTCCAATAAAACTTTATTTACAAAAACAGGTGACAGCCAATATGGCCCATGGTTGTACTTTGTTCATTCCTTAATGAAAAAGCCCATTTTCTCACAGGGACAATTTGATACGAAAAGCCTTGCTCACAATCATGGAAGAAATAGAACAACATGATAAGTGCTCTTAGGCTCACTGAATTATAAACGTAGCTAAGAGTTAGGAAAACAGGTGCTGGCTTCCAGCTCACTGACTCAAAGCCTTGAGGGTAAGACACCAGGTCCCCAAATCAGAGGGGTTTTTGTGTTGTGTGTTAGGTTGTACTACATGAAAGTGCTAATATGTGACCATTATTGACAAGCAAAAATGGTAGTTTCATATCATTAAACTTACATATATGCAAAAACAAGAATAATAATGGTTGGGTTTTATTGAGCGCTTACTGCACTATTGACACTGGGCCAATATTTTGCATGCATTTTTTAGTTATTTTTTACATCAAACTTGTAAGGTGACTATTATTATTTGCATTTTCCCAATAAGGAAATTAAAATGTAAATAAACTGTTTACATATATTGCCCAAGGTTTCATAGCCAGAAAATGGAATTAGACTCAGGCAGACTGAATCCAAAGTCCCTGCTCTTAGCCTTGGCCGGGTAGCTCTGTGGGTTAGAGTGTTGCCCCCATACACCAAGGTTGTGGGTTTGATCCCTGGTCAGGGTACATCGAAGAATCAACCAATGACTGCATAAATAAGTGAAGCAACAAACCAATGTTTCTCTCTCTCTCCCTTCCTCTCTCTGTAATATCAATCAGCAAATAAAAAAATAAATTGAAAAAAGTCCCTGCTCTTAGCCATCAAAGGGTTTCACATGGAAAATAATCACTTTGGGAAAGCATTAGAAGCTCTGCACAAAGAAGGAAAAAAAACAGTTTTATTTTGACTCAGTTATATAAATGAGTCAAACATGGCCCCTGTATATTGGCCTCTGTATTGTTTACTTCTTCACAGCAAGCTGAGCCCCATTAGCTCAAAAGCCTGCTGGTGCCGAACTCGAATTCTTACACATTCAATTTATATTTACAGACTATACACTCATGAGCAGGATACACATCCAAATCATTGAAGTGATTATATCTGGAGAGGGAAGGAAAGGAATGGCCTGGGTTAGGGAACAGAGAAGATTTCAACTTTTGTCTTCACAGTTTTATGTAATAAAAAGCATGCAAACATTTTAACATATGTTTATTTTGAGAAATAAGTATATGGCATTTTAATATTATTTTATGTATCTCTACTGTATATCAAACATATTTTTGTAATAAATAACAGAAGACAATAATTTGCCTGAGGATTCATCCTATCAAGCAGAGAAACTGAGATTTTAACCAAGTAATTCAACTCTTAGACCCTGTGCTGTTAACTTTTATACTCATGTCTCATGGAAAGTCCCCCCCCCCTTTTAATATATGGACTCTTCTAGGTAGGTTTTAAAGGCAGCCTTTCTCTGCTCTTCAGTAAATGAGACCTTGATATACCATGCCATTAGTGGTCAGTGATGTGAGTTAATTTAGCATGAAATGTCTAATTTTTGTTTTGTTTTATTTCTTAAAAAGTGCCCTTGCTTAATTAATAATCATATTATTCAAAATAATATTCTATTTTCATGTTCATTTGGTAATTTATAAATACTACCATCAGAATGTATTTGGGTCATTGCATTTCTCTTCATGACAAAAAATAATCATGTCTAAACCTAGAATAGTAATGTAAATTCAGCAAAGATATTATCTCACAGTTCATTTCACAGTCATTTATTAATAGGTTGTCTGTGTCCTATTAGAGTTTGGCCCAATACAATTATAGTATATATACTCCAGCTCCAGGCAGAAATATAGATTATGCTGCTAACATCCAGTTCCATAAGGTTGATGAATGGATCCCATCAAATTCCAAGCTTTTCAAAGAGACTTTATACATTTTCTGTCATGCTGAATTTGTATTAATATTTAAATCTATTATAAAATCTGTTCTCTGAAAAGAAAGAGAAATAAAAATTCTGGTGCCCTAGAGCTAAAGTAGTAAGTTACAAAAAGTTACTAAAGCATTTCAGATGTTAGTCTTATGGGTCTTCACATAGAGAATGGTGAACCTTAGCTTTTCAAAGAACATTTATGATGAAAGGATTCTGTACTACTCTAAGATTGAGGGTATCTACCAAAACATCAAACATTTACATTTTGTAAAATACCTAAGAGGGCAATTTAAGGCATAACTGTTGAAGAAGGAGGTTCTTGGGTCCATGAGTTGCCTCCGGCACAGTTTTAAATGATGCCATTGAGACATCAAGAATAGGAGCCCTTGGTGCCTTTCTGTCCTAAGTGTGTTGTAAAGCAAAGAGAAATTCTTTAGAAAGAATCAGAAGAAATAATCTTCTTTATTATAATTTTTTATTCTCAAGAAATTGCCTTCTAGAGATAATATTAAAAATTTTCACCTGGCTGGGTGTGGCTCAGCGGTTGAGCTTTGGCCTAGGATCCAGATGGTCGGGGTTTGATTCCCAGTCAGGGCACATGCCCGGGTTGTGGGCTCGAACCCCAGTCAGGGGCGTGCAGGAGGCAGCCGATCAATGACCCTCTCATCACTGATGTTTCTCTCTCTCTCCCTCTCCTTTCCTCTCTTTGAAATCTATAAAGATATATTTAAAATTTTTTTTCATTTAGTCTTGCAAGTTTTCAGCTTGATGAGTTGCAAAATAACTAGAAATATTTCTTAAAAATGTGAGTTATGTTTTCATTTATACAAATATCCTTTTGCAAATTTTATGTAGCCACAGGAGACAGGGTTCCATATTTAACCAAGCCCTCTAGAGGACTGGTACTGTTCTCAGATAAATGCTTCTTCTTTTTTAAAAACATGCTTTTATTGATTCTAGAGCGAGAAGAAGGGAGAGGGCGAGAGAGAGAAACACCCACCGGCTTCCCCCTTACTGGGGATCAAGCCTGCAGCCTGGGCACATGCCCTGACCAGGGGTCAAACCGGCAGCCTCTTGGAGGAGGACATGACGATCAACCGACTGAGCCGCACCAGCCATGGCTGCTTCCTCGTTTGATAGACCTCAGAAGGAGGAAAAAGCAAAAGAATTTTTGCAAAGAAAAAGGATATTTGAAAGTGTATGAAAATGAGATTTTATAAGTCAGATATAAAAGACTAAGGACTTTTCTAGATTTTGAAAGAGCACAGTTATATAATATTTTAGATAAAATAAAGCATTCTGGTTCATCAAAGTTCTGGTTCCTAGAACTTTCACAAGATGAAGATTATCTACTTTTAAGGAATAAGAATACAGGAAGGTAATATTAATGTTGGTCTTAAGGAGAACCTATTTACTAGTGTTATTGAGTTCCTGCTATGTGCTAATCACTTTAGAATACTATCCCTTTTAATTTAATATTAAATATTGTTAAACATGGTTTCATTAAAAATATACTTTAATTTTTCCTCGTACTTGAGAAAGACAAGATGGATGGATTGATAGAGATTTCTGAGTAATAAAATTGTCGCTAAGTAAACTTATTACAAGTAATGAAAAATGGAAGGAAAATATTGACAATAGAACTGCATAAATAATAAAATAGCAGGGCTGTTAAAAATTAAATATATTTTAGCTTAATTATTCTAATACTTGTCAATTTTACAGGTAGCGACTGTGAACCACCAAGGAAACTGATACCATAAAGTACACATGAATAAAATGTACATGTTAATGCTTCCAGCTTCTGGTGAGGGTGAAGTAGATGATTAAGATCAACCTTCCTATTGAGATATAAAGAAATTTTACAAATGAATAAGAAAAAGACAGACAATGACAGGGGAAAACAGGAAAACCAGAGGCACAGGCACATCCCAATGAAATAAATTTCAATGGTCAATATCATAGGGAAAGGTGCTCAACCTCACTGGCTATCAGGTAAATGCAAGTTGAAACCACAAGATGCCACTACATATGCATCAGAGTGGCAAAGATAAAACATCTGATACTACACACGTATCAGAATGGCAAAAATTTTAGAGATATAGGTCACTGCCAAATACAGGGTGGGACGAAAGTAGGTTTACAGTTGTGAGTACGTGAAACACAGTTTATTCCTGTATTATTATTTATTAACTATTGTATTATTTTCCATATAAACAACTGTAAACCTACTTTTGCCCCACCCTGTATTAATGAGGATGTGGAGCAATAAAAATTTTCATGCACTGTTGATAAGAGTATACACTGTAATATCACTTTTGAATAATGTTTAACAATAAAGCTGAAAATGTATACAGTCCATGACCTAGCAATTCCATTTCTGGATGTCTAAATCCTATGGAAATGCATGCTTACATACACCAGAAATCTTGCCCTAGAATGTTCCCAACAGCATAATTAGTAGAAGCTCCAAACAAAAACAACTCAATAAAAGAACCAAAAAACATACCAGAGTATACTATACAGCAAGAAAATGAATGAACTACCCCATCCATACAACAGCATGGATAAATCTTAAGCACAGAAGACTGAGTTAAAGAAGCCAGGCTACATACTGTATGACCTCATTGATATATGTTTCAAAAATTGGCCATATCAAACCACTACTATGCAGTATGATAACAGTAATATAACAATATATTACTTTTAATACACAGTAATTATGTAGTACAATCCCAAAGGAAGCAAAAACATCAATACAATGAAAGGACAGTGGTCACAGGCAAGGTGTAGGTTCAGATTAAGAACAGGAGCCCAGCCAGCGTGGCTCAGGGGTTGAGCATGGACCTAGGATCCAGGAGATCTGGGTTCGATTCCCAGTCAGGGCACAGGCCTGGGTTGCGGGCTCCATCCCCAGTAGGGGGTGTGCAGGAGGCAGCCGATCAATGACTCTCTCATCATCGATGTTTCTATCTCTCTCTCCCTCTCCCTTCCTCTCTCTGAAATCAATAAGACTCTTTAAAGAAAAAAGAACAGGAAGAGACAAGTGGAAGCTTTCTAGGGGGCAGAATTTGTTCTGTTTTGATCTGTAGGGAAGACACACTGATGTTTTTCAATGATATTTTAAACTAAGTATTTATGCTTTATGCACATTTTGTATGTTGATTCACAAGATGAAACATTAAAGAAACTTACTTCACTGTTATTTCAGAAAGATGAGTTTCTTTATGTCATAAATACTTAATGGGTACCTAAGTGTACCTGGGCCTGTGCTAGAGATAGCTCAAAGATGAGCCAAAAGAGAAGAAAGACAGTCTTAGGGAGTTTCACTTCTTTTATTTTGTTAGAGTTATCAACAGAAATATGACTAGAAAACACTCCAGTTAGAGATGAAAGGAACAGAAAAGTAGGTGACTGAATAGAGCCAAAAGACTGTAAATGGTTCCTGAAACCTGTTATATCTGGGAGGAACTTAATTTGCTAATAAATTTCTTTCTCAGCCTTGAGTTCTATCCTCAAGCTTGTTTGAAAATTGCTTGACTTCTCTTTCTAGTTCTTTGTGCTCTTTCCACATTGCCTGTAAGAATGTTTTTGTTAATTTCCTTAAACTACTGACCAAGCACTTATAACATTTCATTATTTGGAGGGAAATAAAAGAAATCAAATTCAGTCCACTTGAAAGCCCCTGACTAAGTATTAGAGCCTATGGGGTAAACACAGAAATCAAACTTGAGAACTTCCGACCTTCCTCTCACTGACGTATGTTGAAAGCAATTACATGAATTTGTATTTCTGGCCTGGAAAAGAAAAGAAAAAACACTTGGCCACAACTAAATTCCCTGCAAACCACTTACTGTGCCATTTTTGACAGCTTCCTCTACTCCTATAATTTATAACCTTGAGTGTGACAAGAGATTTTTCAACAAAGGTTGTGACTCTTGACTTAAGAAGTTTAGAAGCTGAATCCTGAACAAGGGAGTAGGTCTTTAGTCAGAATGTATTTGTGCATCAACCAGTACAGTGGCTAGAAGAGCAGTGTTGTAATGAATCACAAAGTACTAACATTTTCTTGTGAGTGGTACAGAAGACCAAATCTGAATGCAAATCCCTGATTTCAAGCAAGCAAGCGTGTGTTCTACCACTGTAGCCAAGAGTGGGCAGTCAAGAAACTTGGAATAGGTTTAATTGTCATGAAGATTATGAATAGAGTATGACTACTGAGATGAAAGGACTCTTATCTCTGTTAAAATACCTTGCTATATGCTATTTAAACACATTTTAAAAACATACTCTGGGAAGCTTAGATAGTAACTTTGAATCTTTTCAGAAAAGCACATCTACTATTCACACTAAGTGTGTGAATCAGCTATGGTTGCCAAGAGACCAGAGCTTTTAAATTAGCTCTACCTTCAAAGGGCAATGTTAGGAGGAAAAACTCATTTTCTCCTAATTGGGAAAAGAGGTATTCAGTCTAATGTTTAACAGTACAGAATATCACTATTTTTCTCAGAATTTGTCTGTATGTTGCTGGAAATAATTTAGAGCCATGTGTCCACTAACTCCTGGGAAAATATTTTGTACCAATGGAATGTTAATTAAGGAAAAACTAATTCTTGTTTTTTGATTAAATGTATGTAGATAGTTAAGCTTTGTTCTAGAAAGGTGTAGGAAATTCCAACATGGTAACTTCAAAGCTGCCTTATCCTTCTCAATCTAGTGACCTTTACTTCCCCACCCCCTTAAGCCTTCTACACTCCTAGTCACCTTTTAAAATAAAACATTGCCTGAAACTTTTCCACCTCCACAATCTTGGACTCTGAAGTACCACTCCAGTTCACAACCTCCTGTGGTGTGGTCATCTCAGTCTCTTACTCCCATGACAGCACTTGATAAAAAGTGACATAATCATCAAATTTTGACTCTCAGATTTTTCCTTTAGCATTTGGGGAGGTTGTGGGGGCCATCCACTAAGATAGGAAACACTGAGGGAGGAGCGGATTTGGGGAGATAAAATGATGAGTTCAAGTTTTGGTACAACTTGCTTGCTATGCCTTAGAGACACTGCCTGTATCTAGAGTGCAGCAGAGGATCAGTTTGAAGCCACTGACACATACACGACGAGGCCATGGTGCTTGGTGAGATCACCTAGGAAGGGAATAAAGATTAGGAAGAGAAGAGAGCGCAGGACCAGTCTCTCAAGAGTTGATGAAAAGGAAAGAGGCTTAGAGTAGCAAGAAAAAGATGGTGTACATAAGCCAACGTAAAAGAAAGAGGTGTTTCGGGACAGAGAGGACAATCGGTAAGATGGTAAGTCAGAAGTCTGAAGATGGCACATTGGGTTTAACAGCATGGGGGTTGCCAGCGGTCGGCGTCAAAGCAATTTCGATCATGTGGAAGTTGTAAAATGAGAATGCGAGGTGTGAGAGGAAAGTGAAGGAATAGAAATGGCAAATATTGAGTGTTCTTTTGAGAAGTTTGGGTATGAAGGGTGAGAAAAAAATAGAGCAACAATTTGACGCAAAAATTAGTGAGAGATTTTTAATTGGGAGAGGCTTAAAAGAGTTTGAATGTTAAGGGGGGGTGGGCACCAGACCATGGGAGAGACCTGGGGTTTACAGAAGAAAAGACATTTCATCGTTGTAAATTTGGTTTCCAAAGTTGGCGGTGGGCTGCCTAATGCTTTCTATCTCCTTTGAAACAAAAGGAAAAATTATCTGCTGAGTTTGAGGTAGAGATAGAGAGCTCACCTGACTAAATGTCATGCCAGCTGGCAAGTTCAATCATTTTAAAAATGTAAACTAGACATTATAGAGAGTAGGAAAGTTAACCCACTACGAAATATTAGCGAGACTTTCAACTAATATTAAGGGCCTTTCTAAAATTACTGTCTTCTAGAAAGAAAAAAAAATGGGAGGGAACCTCACCTGGGAAGCAGAGATAGAAAGTGTACCCTTATGACCTGAGTGCTCTCTTGAGTCAACTTTCCTCCATTCAGTTGACAAAAGGGGCACCGTCTAACAGGAAGATCCTCAGAATTATCCATGGAAGCCAGAATCATCCCCATCAATATTTAAGCCAGAGCAGACAACTGTCACCGAGTGATGTTAAAACACAGCAAGGACAAGAATGGGTCTGCTTTCCAACGCCAGGCCCGCGCGGAATGACTCATTAGCCACGCAGTAATACAGCCGAACTCTCTGCACTCACTCAGTACTTTATGCTGGGGAGGGGCTCCTGTATTTCCTTTTTTAATCCTTAACTGTAGTTGTATATCCTCATAAACACTGCAATTTATATTGCTCCTTGAGATTTATCTGCTGTGCTTAATTGATTCCCCCCCTTACTCTCACATCTCTTCTTCTCCAAATTATTCTCATTATCCCACCACAGTTAAGATACTTTTTTCATGAGCAGTTTTGCTATTTTAGATTATAACATATTATTATCTATCTAGTCAAAGCATAGTCCTGATACAGGTAAAATACACATACTAATTAGTGTCCATACAAATGGAAACCTTCCAAGCAAAAGGAAAAGCCATTCTCTCACCAGTCTCTGCTTTGTGTACCTCAGTAGGGTTTAACTTTACTCTTCACTCCTCTCTTGCACTTGATGAGTGCCTGAGTGGTACATAAGGTAACCATGGTTACTGGAATAAAACTTTATTCAGCAGAGGCTGAATATGTTTGAAGTGTTACTCATGCTTCTACCTCTTAACATTGTTTAACAAATTGTCCTTGTCTCTATTGTTCTGCTTGAAGTGGCTTTCGTCATTATTTGAAAGGCATGCACTTCATCTGAAGTACCTGCCGTTTTAATACTTGCAACACTTTCTTGATATCATATTTAGAGAAAATTCTCCTCCTGTCCTATTGCCTGATGTTTTCCCCTCTATGGAATTCATTGCCAAATAAATAGCCTGAGAAGTGGTTTTATGAGCATTAAACAAGTAATTCTTTGGTACATTAATTTGAAAGCGTTAGATGATAGCAACTGTGAAGAAAAAACAATTCTCAAGGTTGACATATTTTACTCCAGGAAAACAAAAGCTTTTATCTATAGATTCTCTAAAAGCAGGCAGCTGGACATTCATTTAATAAAAATATAAACAAAAATATAATGATTATTGAGTATCAGAGATTATATTATGCAAGGTACATAAATTTTCTCATTTCTAATACTCACATCAACCTTGCAAAGAAGATTTTGTCATCCCTATTAAACATCCCAACTAATAAGTCCCAGAAACTGAAGTCCAAGACCATCCCCTATGATGTATCTCTTACTGCCCTGCTTTTAAAAAATAATTACTAAATACCAATTTTTATTCTAGATACTTTTAAGACACTGTGACTTTTTTCTTTAAAAAATGTTTACCTTGAGAGATTATATCTCATTATGTTATGGCAGACTTTGCCTTCCAAGATTTTTTTTTTTACTTCCTGCTTCTTAAATGTGAATAAAATCATAATAAATGCCACTATTGGTCTTGATTCTGTTTCATCTTCTATTACCATATGAACTATTGAATGGGTTTTGTTGTCATTTTGATGGAAGTGGCATATCTAAGAAGAATTGATAATATGTAGTACTCATCAAAGCAATTATTATTGATATATTGGTAAGATTTTGCCCTACTACAATGCTTTATTTTTAAGGATTCAAGGTATCATGAAGTGATGGTATCTCAGCTTAGCCCACAACTGGCTAACTAAACTTGGGTCTGACCTCACTTATAAAAGGTAGGTAATACCAACCTAGCTGAGTTTTGTGAGACTCCTGGGAGAAAGGTAAAAGCACTTTAGAAATGCAAGTGCCCTTGACAAATTTTATATTATTACAATTGCTGCTAAATTGGGAAATGCTTTTCCTCAGCTTTATTATTTTCAAACCATAGTACAATTGAATCATGAATCCAACTGGTGATTCTTTCAATTAAAGAGTTTTTAACCACTTTCCATGAAAACCCAAGAAACCCTGAGATACTGACAGGTTTTTAAAGAAAATAAGACCACAGTTAGTACTCGACATTCTCTTTCAGATTCACTCTGAATACTACACCAGGAAGACAGTTTCAAGGCTAGAAAAACCATCATAAAAGCATCCCCAAAGCCTATAAATCTTGAAAGTCATTCTTCTCTTTTAAAACAAAGTATTTTGAAGATAACTAGTGACAATCAACACTATTGTCCAACTGCAGAGAACACATACTAAAATAAAAGTATAAAGTCAGTATAAACAAAGTTAAACCTCGAGGATTAAAAAAAGTCAGGAACTGTCAAGACAATATCCACAAAGCCTAAAAAATGTTAAATGGTCATCAGCTCTGAAACAATTGTCAGAATCCTGTGAGGAAACTAAAATAATGGCAAAGTTTTCCCCTCTCATTCAGCTTCTAACCTAGGACCACAAACATATGCAATTGAGATATCTTAGCTGTTTCTGAGTTGTTCAGACAAAGTGAGAGTCAAATAATTCCTTTCTTCCCCATTTATTTAGTTATTTAATCATTTACCTATATCAGTGTGGATGCATGCCTGTTTATTTTATACTTTGTGTTATAATCCAATGTTACTTTATTTTGTTGCTCAAATTGTTTCTGCTTTGGCCGTTGAGAGCATGTTCCGACTGGTTCCTGAAATTCTAAGAATTTCACTGTGCTTTAGAAAAGGGAAAATAAGTATGCACAGTGGTGCCTGGAAATAGCGGCGAAGCACTGGACTGGGAATGAGCACTTTGACAAGCACCACATATTATCAATTCTAGTCTCAGTTTTGAACCAGTTGGTTTTGTGACTTTGAACTGATCACAGCCTCTCTGAGCCCAAAGGCCTAAGGCACTGCAGCTTAGTGGCAGCCAGCGGGCCTTGGAGCCAGCCACCTCTGCTCGCAGCCAGGCTCTTCTCCTCACTAGCTGTGTTAACCTGAGCAAGTCAATGAACTTCTCTGTGCCTCAGTATCTTCCTCTGGAAAATGGGGGTGAAAATAGTAACTACCTCGGGGTTACTTGGTTACAATTTGGTTACTAAGTTACAACTTAAGGATGTCATAAGGATTAAATAAGCTACATGATATCATATCTAATCTGTTTAGGACTGTGCCCAATAAATGGTGAGCATTGAAAGACATGGTAAAATGAGGACAGTAAAATCTGCCTTACTTTACTTCTTGGGGTGCTGTGCAATATACGAAAGTGTAACGTATTCCATCAAATTGTTGTTGTTGGAATGAAGAATATTAAACAATAGTTCATCTTTCTTCAGATTCTTCCCCCTCCTTTTTTTACTTTTAAAACTTTATTTGGATTTCACCAGTTTTTTCACTAATGTCCCTTTCATAATCCAGGATCCCATCCAGTATATCACAGAGCATTTAGTTGTCATGTCTCCCTAGGCTCTCTGGTTGATGACAGTTTCTCAGACTTTTCTTGATGTTAACAGTTTTGAGGACTCCTGGTCAGATATTGTGTAGAGTTCCTCATTTTGGGTTTGTCTGATGTTTTCTTATCATTTGGACTGAAAAGAATAGATTTTGAAGGCAAGAACCACAGAGGCGAAGTGCCTTTCCCATCTCATCACATCAGGGGATGGGTTATGTCTGCATGACTTATCTCTGGTGATATTAACCTTGATGACTTGATAAGGTGCTCTCTGCCAGGTTTTTTTTACCATAAAGTCCCCACTTTCCCCCTCTCATTCTCCATTCGTTAGAATGAGTCACTAAGCCTAGACCCCACTTGGCTGAAGGTGGAGAATTCAGCTCCACCTCCTGGAAAAGATGAATAGCTAAATATATTATTTGGAGCTCTTCTGTGAGGAAGGTATGGGACCTGAGGAGAGGTTGAAGGGGCCAAAGCTGACCCTCTCAGTCTCTTCAGGCTCTTGGGCAACAGAGAGACCCCCTAGAATTCCCCATCCCTACCGGCTCATACCCTCGAACTGCCACTCCACCAGAGAGCCAGTGTTATTATTTAGCTCCTTTGAATGTCATCCAGTGACGCTGTGATAGTCAAAGATAACAACAGCCACGTTAAGTCAAGGGGCACCTGTCCATTTCCTTGTGTCTCCGATCTGCCTCTCTCCGTAGTTAGTTCTGGGAGTGGAGAGGGGAAAAGTATGTCTCAGAGTTGACTGAGCTTCTCCTCACTGGGTGCAATCATTGTCTTGTATTGGGGGCAACAGAGGAGGTGAGTTATAAATCAAGTCTGAGACTGAAGCTGTAACCTGGGTTGGACTTGAAGTAACTGCAAGCCACCAGAAAGTAATGGAGTCTTTGAAGATATCCATTACCTAACTGATTCACTGTCTGCCAGGGAAAGGAGACATGACAGCACATGGTTGAAAGTAGTGATTAGGAAAAAAATAAATCCATTCATGTTTGCGCCTTCTACTCAATAAGGTGGTTATGAAAGTGACTTTGGAGATGAATAAACCTCAAGGGACTGTGTTGGAATGGTTTCAACCTGGAAAAAAAAAGTCTGGCAGGAAGTTATCTAATAATATTGAAGCATAAATCCAGCTCATGTCTCCCCCTGCACCATCCCAGAGTGAAAGTCAAAATGATTGTTTGTGAAGATTTTCACCAATACACTGGAAGTTCCGGCTGATGAAAACTCTTATGCTGAGGAAAACCATTTTTAGTCTAGAGAAATAGTTACTACAAAATCCTCAACATTTCATTGTCAAGTTATTTCAACTCTTGAAGGCCAAGAATAAAATTCTTTTGGAAAAGCAAGAGATGAGTGTGTCTGTGTAGCTGTTCAGAGTTCTTAACCCCATGTAAGAATATTAAGCCAAGAAAACTTAGAATTACAGAGTTTAGTCAACTTAAACTTCTCACTATCCCTAGAAGGAGAGAGGTATGATGGAGGGATTGCAGGGATTTACTCTAGAAAGTGGGGGTTTTACAAAGGTCTTTTTATAAACTAAGGCTTTTTCCTTCAAAAAATGAACAAAAAGGGAGAAAATTCTTCCAAGGGGGCACAGCTATGTTGATATACAACTTAAAATGTTATAGCTGGAAAAGGCCTTAGAATTATCTAATCTAAATTTTATAAATCTATAAGCATAGCTTCTTGATGCCAAGGCTATTACTTTTATTATCCACCATACAGTTACCTGAGGGAAAACATATTCTTAGAGTTGTAGCCTCATAATCATCTAACTGGAAATCCTCTGCCTTTGGGCCACTAGGAAAAATAAGGACAATGACATTGGTGCAGATAAATCTGCTTCTTTTGCACAGCCAGACTTCGTGGACATTTAATTTTCTAAAGATCATAAATTCCACATTGCTTTATAGATCACACTTTACAACAATTTTTTCACAAGCTAGACGAAGAAAGTGTGGATTTTAAAGAAATGCCTTATTTTTCCACATTCTAGATATTTTCCAGGTGGAACGAGGTACTTCCCAGAATCCTCGAGAAAAAGTCATGGAAACTTTTAGACTGGGGTCTGTCTCAATTATTAAGTATGTATATCCTCATGCATTGTTCCTTGTCTGTTTCACTGTAGTGATACTGGCAAGTTGTCCTTAAATTACGATGCATACTGTACTTGCCTCCAGATCACATGACTGAAAAGCTAAGAAATATTTTACAATCAGACAAAGCTCAAAGAAATATAATCAGTTGTGGAGTCATACTTTGGGAGAAAGAGCAAATAGAAATATTCAAAATGGAAAAAGTGGCAAAAGGGAAAGACAGAAAGAAAAGGAGAGAGAGAGAGAGAGAGAGAGAGAGAGAGAGAGAGAGAGAGAGAGAGAGAGAGAGAGAGAGAGAGAGAGAGAGAGAGAGAGAGAGAGAGAGAGAGAGAGAGAAAGAAAGAAAGAAAGAAAGAAAGAAAGAAAGAAAGAAAGAAAGAAAGAAAGAAAGAAAGAAAGAAAGAAAGAAAAGAGATAAAGTCATGGACCCCATAGAAAAAAAGGGGGAGTAGAAGGGGAGACATGCAACGATTGGAGGGTCCTCTTGGGGCTTATTGATCAGGTGGTGATGTCTGAAGGGTGCCTGGTCCTCCTCTCTAGAACCTCTAAAAGCATTTCCTCTGTGTGGTGATTGATGCCCAGTTCCTTATTTTAAAATTCTGGCCTTATAAGCTACTCCTGGCTCTGAGATAAGAGATTATTTTTTGCTTGTATGACACTTACTGTGGAGTGTGAAACTAAATGAATGACTGTCTCTTTTTCCTCCAGCCCTAGGATCTTATAAGCCCAAAGGCTCATGTGTGATAGAACTGACTGATAAATCTGATAAACATCATTTTACCAATGTTTTAAAAATCAGGCACATTGACTACACAAATCTCTAAAAGTACTTTTGACAGGCAAAACTATTTCCAAGTAAAATTAATAATTATTCTGTGGCCCCTTTTTATGGACTTAGAAAGTACATCAGGCCCTGTGGATATAGTACTGTGAGACAGACTCTCAACTGCTGTCCGAAACAACCTGATTTTGCAGGAATAGGAAGTTTATGAGAGTTATATATAAAAGCACTTTCTAAAGGATATTTTACATTCAGACATGGCTCATGAAAAAATAGTATCATCATGACATTCTAAATTCTCATTTATCTTAAAAGAAATTAAAACAGAATTGGCTAAATAATAGACATACCTCTCAAATTGAGAAGTTATTTCCCAACTTCTAAAAAGAGTAACTGGAAATTGTGTGAGAAATATGGGTTTTAAAGTGGTTATGTAAAAATGTTCAAGATCAAGAATAGCTGCATCTGGGAAATAAAGACATGATGAATAAGGGATGTTCATACTGTTAGCACAAACAAGCTAAGTGCGGACAAACTCTAAGAAAGAGGCATTAATACATACACCATCAAGAGGAAATCAGTAAGAGTGAAAAATAAAAAATTGGAGAGCAATCTTGGTACAATTTCTCCCAATCTGAACACCCCAGAACCAAAGTGAAATCTTTGAGGGAGAGGATATGACACTCAGAGAAAATGTGAATTGGTCATTATTGTTACTGTGGGTGGAATTCTTGTGTCTGTTTTCATATTATCCATTCTCACGGTTGCTATATTGGATGACACACTGGTACACACAGGGTATATAAGCCATTATGAGAAGTGAAATGATGAATAGTTGATGACCCTTTCATTTGTAGGTGGCATAAATTACATTATTTTCTGCCAGACAGAGAAACATTGTGAAAGATACTGTATCTGTCAAAAACCTTTCAGTTGAAGGTCATAGAAACCCAACTTAGAACAAAGGGGGTACAACAGCTGAAGTTGTAAAGAAATTAAAGAGTGTAGTCCATCAGATCCAGGGCTTCAAGTGATGTAAGCTACATTCTGCCTGTCTCTCCATCTCTTGAAAGTTCTCCCCATGCCCAGGTCAGGATTGTACCAGCAAGTCCAGATTCATGTCCTATTGGCTTAGTAACGTCAGGAATGGAAATCAGTTTTTCTCAATCACCCAAGGAAGACACTTATCAACCTGGGCTGAGACAATATCCTCATTCCTGAATTAATCACTCAGCCAGGGGGATGAGAAACTCTGATTGGCCAGAGCTTCCAATAATATATTTAGTGCCACACTCTAAAATATGAGAAGACAC
The DNA here is from genome assembly GCF_054644295.1 of Miniopterus natalensis. NCBI lineage: Eukaryota > Metazoa > Chordata > Mammalia > Chiroptera > Miniopteridae > Miniopterus > Miniopterus natalensis. The sequence goes on along the minus strand of NC_142103.1, from coordinate 100,113,642 downwards.
AACAAATTACCAAGTACCTGAGGTAACATACAATACTGAGACCAAAAACAACCTACCAGAGAAAAAGTAAGAAAGAGGTTACAGTGGCAATGTAGGGAGAAGATAATTTACAAAATCAAAATCTTAATGGTCTATCATTAATATTACTAGAGAAGCTATTGCAAGCATGAAACAAGAACAGATTATTTTAAAATGAACATTCAGAAGATAACTATTCCTCTTAAACTTTATTTTTAAAAAGTGATAGCATAAATGAAAACCTCAATGGTTGAGTTGGGAGATATATTTCAAGGACTCTTCCAGAAAGTAGCTTAAAAAATAGATAGAAAAATAAGAGATAAAATTAAAGGACCAGTTCAACATGTCCAAAATCCAAATAATACGTGCTCCAAAGAGATAAAAGGACAAGCAGAGAGGCAAAAATCATACATGAAATAATTCAAGAAAATGTCCAGTATCAAAGAATATGAGTTTCCAAATTTAAAAACTCACAGAGCAAAAAGGGCAATAGATAATAAACACACACTAGGAACCATTACCAAGAAATTTAGGATCCTGAATATAAAAGATCCTATATACAAGTTGAGAGAGACAGAGATAAACTAGGAAGAAGAGTGGGTCTGGAAGAAATATCTACTGAAAGTAGGGGCCCTTCAGAACTCTGAGGTTTCTCCACAGGCTTCCTGGGAGGATAAGGTCTGAACTGCAACCACAAGCAGTAAGTGGGTCATCTGCTACTTCAGGCTTGGCCTAGAGGTCCCCATTGTCCTTTTTCTAATGTGGTAAAAATACATAATATAAAAGTTACCCTTTTAATCTTTTTTAACTGTACAATCCAGTAGCGTTAATCATATTCATATTGTTGTGTAACAGATCTCTAGAACTTTTTTATCTTGCAAAACTGAAACTCTAATCTTGTTCTCTTCTTAGATTTTCCCTCCATGTTGGGAGACCCGCCAGATAGTTAAAGGATCTCCCACTCAAGTCTTCCCTCTTGGAGGAGATCAGAACTCCAAGCCAGGCACTTTGAAGCTCCAAGTGTTGGAATTTTCCAAAATCTGATAGTGTATGAGGATGGAATTATCAAGTTTCTTTCTTTTTCTATAAGTACATCACCAAAGATCTGCAAGGGGCTACATGAATCAGCATCTGCTTTGAAAGAAGATCAATATAACTTAGTGGTCTCAATAAAATAAAAACAGGGAGTCAATTTAATTGTTGGGATTCTGCTGAGGTGTCTATCCTCAAAGCTAATTATTTTTTTGGTAAGGATCTCTACCTTGATTATAGCCCATTTTATACAAAATTTAGACTTCAATGTTGCTTTCTCTTTTTCTACATATTTAAATATGTCTTTATTAATTTCAGAGAGAGGAAAGAAGAGGGGGAGAGAGTGATAGAAACATCAATGATGTGAATCATTGATCAGCTGCCTCCTGCACGCCCCCTGCTGGGGATCCAGCCTGCAACCCAGGCATGTGCCCTGACTGGGAATCCAACTGTGATCTCCTGGATCTTAGGTCAATGCTCAACCAATTAGCCACGTCGGCCAGGCTCAATAATGTTGTTCTCTAAAAAATCTTTATCATTGAAAGTATTACAGATGTCCCCTGTCCCCCTGCCCCACCAAATTGATCCCCTCCACCTTGCTCCCATCCCCTGCCCCAGGCCTTCCACACATTATTGTTTCTCCATGGGTTATGCATATAAGTTCTTTGATTAATCTCTTCCCGCCCCCACCCCTTCCCTCTGAAATATGTAAGTCTGTTGCATGTTTTAATGTCTCTGGATCTGTTTTGTTCATCGATTTATTTTGTTTCTTAGATGCCACATATAACTGAGATCATGTGATATTTGTCTTTCTCTGGCTGGTTTATTTCGCTTAGCATAATACTCTTCAGGTCTTTCCATGCTGCCTCAAAGGGTACGAGATCATTCTTTTTTTACAGCTCCACGGTGTAAATGTCCCACAGCTTTTTTATCCACTCATCTACTGATGGGCACTTGGGCTGTTTCCAGATCTTAGCTGGAGAGTATTATGCTAAGTGAAATAAGCCAGTTAGAGAAAGACAAGTATCACATGCTCTCACTTATATGTGGACTCTAATGAACAAAATAACAAGCAAACAAAATAGAAACAGACTCAGATACAGAGAATAGACTGACAGTTGTCAAAGGGGAGGTGTGTTGGGGAGCTCGGTGAAATACATAAATGGAATAAGCAAAGGAAAAAACCTCATAGACACAGACGACTGTATGGTGATTGCCAGGGGAGGTAGAAGAGGGTGAAAGGGGGATAAATGGTGACAGAAGGAGACTTGACTTTGGATGGTGAACACACAGTACAATATAGAGTTGATGGATTATAGAATTCTACACTTGAAATCTATATAATTTTATTAACCAATGTCACCCCCAAAAATTCAATAAATTTTTTTAAATGAAAAAAATTACAAGTGTTCATTATAGCACAAGTCAGCTTTTCTTCACTCCGCTTCAGATACTGTAGCTTCATTCTGACAAATGGATTTAAACTACTGAGATGCTGAGTGAATTCAATATTTGGCTGTGATCCCAGTTAGCTTCATTTTGTCCATCACTTTTGGCACCATTCCTCTAGACCCTTCCTATGAATCCTTAAGCAGGTGAGGGAAGGACGGGTAATTACAGGAGGTGGCAGTACCCTTTAGTATTCTCCCTAAAGTCTGGTGTCACAGGCGTTCAGGGAAACCTGTCAGGTTTTAGGGAAAGCCTGAGAAGCAGATTGTGAGGAGAGGGTTAGCATTCAGGAAACTTATTAGGAAATGGTCTTGAAATCAACATGTATGAGGAAAGGGAAGGAAGGAGGCTTGGGCAGAAGGAGAGGATAGGCCTCTGACAATCACAAGGGGGTCTCTTAGGGTGATCAACTTGTCCCAATTTAACTGAGACTGTCCTAGCTTTAGCACTTACAGTCTCATGTCCTGGAAAAACCACGCTGGTAACTCTAGGACCTCTGGAACTGGGATGGCCCTATAGAGATATCCTGAATCGCAACCAGGTGCCTGGGCCTTTATGCCCATGAACCAACTATTCATTGAATAGAAGATGTCCTCCTAACCCCCGAGGAGGCATAACCTTGGATGAGGTGGCTCTCTTCAGCAGAGGGCAATTTCTGGAGATGGACTCAACTGTGACCTGTCAGTAGCAAACTTTTTCAGCAGCCGGAGGAATGAGTGCTTTAGTCCTGAAGGGGGCACTATTGGGAGGTTCCTGATTTTGCACTAAGTTACACTCTGGACTATCAGGAAGTCCCTGAATATAGATGGATGCATTGTGGGCCTAGTTAGTCCCTTATGAGTAGTCATCTTAATCTGGAGAACCAATGGCCCAACACTAAAATTCTTGGCAGTTGGGGAAATTCTGGTCACCATCTATATATTGGAGGAGCTGTTCCAGCCCTGTGATGTGGGTACATCATCATTCCAGTAATATGAATCCTAGTGGCCCTAACCCATCTTCCCCCTTCATTTCGGCCACTTGGAGAGGGACTCTAGCCAGGTCAAGGGTACATATGAGCACTAGGACGACAATGGCTCTCTCTACCTGAGGCAAGTATAATCCTCTATATGCTAGAGGCATGAGCTCAGAAGTCAGCCAGCCTATGTTCCCATCCATCCCTGACCTGTGGCCAAGTTGTTAATGTCTTTAAACTTCAGTTGCCTCAATTAAAGATGAGGCTAACAATGCTTAATTATTAAAGGTTCTTGTAAAGAGTAAATGAAATTTAGATAGCTAGTTAGCTACATAGACACATATTTAAAGGTATTATATCTTAATGGTTAAGTACTGCACTCACATTTTCTTGGTTTTGTGTTTTTGGTTCCACTATTCACTAGCTATATGTCATATATCTCTTGGAAAATTATTAGCTTCTATGTACTTCAGTTTCCTCATCTGTAAAATAAGCTGTAATAGGGTTGAATGAAATAATCTATTTAAATGACTGTAACTAGAGCTTAACACAAAGGTAAGCACTAAATATATGTTACCTCAATATTATTCAAAGTCCTAGCACAGTGTTTGGCATATAGCAAGTGTTTAACAAATTGTCTGTTATTAAGGTGGAGGTACAATTCCTGCAATTAGTAATGAAACAATGATAGAAGTCCTCCTTCTGATGATGCTTCTCTTTTCCTTTTTGAATGGGGCATTTGGGGTGGTGAAGCTTGGAGGTGCATGTGCCTTCTTGGGAGGTACCTTTGGGACAGAATAGCTGAGAGGACCTGGAGTAATATCCAGGTAAGAATCATGGGGATTCTGGCTGCTTGGGGCTGGCTATGTCCTGACCCAGTGATTCAAAAAGTGTGGTTCTAAGACCTGCATTATCATCAACCGGGAACTTGGTAGCAATGCAAATTCTTGGGTAGTATCCCAGATCTACTGAATCTGGAATTTGGGGGCAGAGATCCAGCAATCTCTGTTTTAACAAGTTCTTCAGGTGATTCTGATATATGCTCAAGTTTGAGAACTGATGTTTTAGGCTTTGGAAAAGAGATGAAAGTGATCTTAAATTTTCTCTGTTAGATGGGGAGCAGAGCTTCTTGAGACAAGTGATTTTTCAGCAAATTCCTTCAAGGATGTCCGTAAGTGGGCATCATCTCATGGAGTTGGCCTTTCAGGGAGCAAGCAGTGAAAGAGGACCAGTGTCACATTATAGTGTGTAGATGCAGATCAGCTACTTTGTGTGTGGTTGGCCCACAGTAGATGTTCAATAAATAGTTACTAAGATAAGGAACAAGAAAAGACATGTAGAGGACAAAACCCCTCAATATGTCCCATAGCTCAAGCCACCAGACCAGTCTCTTCTTCACCCAAATCCTGGAACAAGTAACACTCACATGTGGGCTGCCTCCTGCACACCTGTGTGCCTGGCTCAGCACAGCTGCTGAATTAAACAGGCGCATCATGCTTTGTTTCAAGGTAAAGATACAGTCATCCATCACCCAACTACTCAGGTGTCACGCTCCATCCTCATACTCAAATTTCTAAAACATTAGAGATTTCTGGAATCAGAAGACCCAGTGAAAAATCTCCCTCCACCCAAAGGTTTTGATGTTCAGTGTAGCTCATTGCTCTTACTCATACACACCTTGGAATCTTGTTGTAATCACACACAAGAAAATTGTAATAGTTGAGAAAAAGTTGAAACGCTTGTTTCCGTATTTTTGTTTTAAGATATGCAGGCATATGGGAGTCCCATTGGGCACAAATGGCTCTGTATTTTCTAAATCTCTAAAACAAAATGCATAAGTTAGAATCTTCTACTCTAAATTCCATATGGCTTTAATTAATTCACAAAGTGAGTAAATGTATTTTCCATTTAATGGAAAAGGCTCTTGGCAGTAGGACCACTTACTTTGCACTAGTTAATGGAGCATTAAGGAAAAGACAGAGAAATATTAATCATATCTGAAACCATGGCTAGCTCTGGGGTTAGCCTATTAACCACTTATAGCACCAGTTATAGAAATAGTACAACATATTCAAAGAGAATGATCGTCGTGCTATTAATACTATCTTATAAGAAATTAATAAACTAAAATGCAATTTCTTTAAGAATAAACAAATAGAAAGCACTCAATTTCCCGCTACTGAATAAAGCCATCTTCGCATGTAAAGCGTCTTACTATTTCAAACATGTGACTTTACCAGTCGCCATTATCAGCTCTAAGAAAAACTAATAGAAAGAGCAGAAATATTAGAATTCTTGGTTCATAGGATTTTTAGAAAATATTGTTGTTTTTTCTTTTAAAAAGCAAGGGAAACTATGAATTCCCCAACAACAAAGGTGCCATGAATAGCTCAAAGGCAGCCTCCTTAAAAGGTACTGCCTGTTGCTTCCAAAAAGACTTTGTCTTCTGTATGACTATTGATTTCTGTCCACATAGTGAGGGTGCTACGCATAGCACCAAGGTCATTTCATCCCCAATTTATAAAGATTGGCTTTCAAGCTGAACACATGGGCCAAAGATGAATGTTGCTTCAATTAGAGCAGATGGAAACATCCTGGCAGAGTCAAAACTGTACTTGGCAAAGTAGCAAAGTATGTGAGAAGAGTTCTTGAGCAACAAGATGGTGTTGGATGCATTCCAAGACAGTATGCACCAACCCATTGAGATAACCAAGATGTGCTAGTTTGCTAGAGTTGCCATAACAAAATGCACAGACTGGGTGGCTTAAACAACAGAAATGTATTCTTCCACAGTCCAGGAGGCTAGAAGTCCAAGATCAAGATGTCAGTAGGTTAGGTTTCTTCTCATGCCTCTCACTGTGTCCTTATATGGTTTTAATTCTGTCTGTATTGTAAGGACACCAATTACATTGCATTATAGGGCCATCCTAAAGTCCCAATTTTAACTTAATCACCTCTCTAAAGACCCTATTTCCAAATACAGTCACATTTTGAGGTACTGAGGGTTAGGGCTTCAATATATGAATTTTGGGTGGACACAATTCAGTCCATGACAGGAAATAACAAAATTCTTCTAGCTTTGGGAGTATAGCTTTTCATCATTCACTCATTTAATATTGTTATTCATTTAATGAGCAAACACTTATAAATCTCAACTGTAATCATTGTAATTCAAGAGAGATAGTAAATTTGGGTTTCTGGATCCAATTCCACTGTGGAGGATGGGGTTCCCCTCATGCCAACAAACAGCACGGTGTCCAAGAATTCAACTCAATTCTGACACTACCTAACCAGAGAAAGCATCGGATTCTGTGGGTCAAATCCTACAAGGCTGTGCACCCTCCCACACACCCACACACACATCATACTTCGGACGCCAACCACAAATCCAGGCTGTTACCTGTACTTCTGACTTACTGGCTACAAGTCAGAGGTTCCCATAATCCCCTCCTTGGGTTCAATTAATTTGCTAGAATGGCTCATAGAATTCAGAGAAATATGTTACTGTATTACTGGTTTATTATAAAAGGATAGAACTCGGGAACAGCCAGATGGAAGAGATGCATGGGACAAGGTATGTGGGAAGGGGCATAGAGCTTCCATGCCCTCTCCAAGTGAGCCACTCTCCCTGTATCTCCATGTGTGTGCATGCACCAGCCTAGAAACTCTCTGAACTCCCACCCTTTTGGGTTTTTATGGAAGCTTCACTACATAGGCACAATTGATTAAATCACTGGCCATTGGTGACTGATTCAACCTCCAGCCTCTCTTCCCTTTCTGGAGGTCAGGGGTGGAACTGAAAGTCCAAACCTTCTAATCACATGGTTGATTCTCTTGGCAACCAATCCCCATCCTTAGGTATGGTCCAATAGTCACCTCATTAAAATAAAAATACATCTTTTTTTCACTCTCAACACTTAGGAAATTCCAAGAGTTTCAAGAACCAGGAATGGTGGAGGAAGACCAAATATATATGGTTATATGAATGACCAAAATATATTTCTCATAAATCACAATATTATAAATAGGTAGGGTGGTAAAAGCTTATATTAGGGGGATTTAGCCTGGTCAGAGAGTTGAGTAAAAACCTCCCTAAGGAAATAACAATTCAACCAAGATATAACTCTTGGTTGTTGGCATGAGGGGCCCCCAGGGCCTGCACAGCTTTTAATCTCAGACAGCCTTCTGAGAGGCCCACTGAGAAGGACTGAAGGATGAAGCATGCTAGGCTGCTTCAGGGTCTTTAAGTGGGACTGATGTGGGAGAATTTTATTTTCAAATGGGAATAATAGATCAATATATTCCTTGCAATACTACATATATTCTTCTGGCGACTGAAATATATTAAAAGATGATGTAAGCTGAATTTTTAAATCAGTCTTTTCACTTTACACTGAATTTTTTATTCTAGTCCCACCATTGAGTTTTTCCCCTGCCAAAGTACATTATATCAGAGCCAGCAAAAGCTTTTAGTCTCTGCTTATTTGCATTCCATCTCTTAAATTTAGAACATATCTAACTAAGTCAAATACATGTTTGGCAGTTTGCAACATCTGAATACTTGCTGATCTTAGGCATTAAGATAAATTGCTTTATGGAACAATTATGTAAGTGTGTCCACTAAGGTTTATCTTAGATCTTGATTTTTATATTTTTATCCCCATTCATCATTTATTTTTTCAATAATTTTAATAAGTTATCTATTGAGTGTTGGTCAATATGATATGTACTTTGGATATTATAATGAATTATAACAAAAATACAATAAATGATTCAGGTGTATTTTATGAATGTAGATCGGTATTCATTAATTCACTTTGTTTATTATGTCTTCTTTATGTGATGCAAGTCACAGAAACCCAACTAACATAAAGACATTTATTCTTTATTACATGAAATCTGTTGGTAGATAGTTCACAATTAGCTCAGCAGTGTAAGGATGTTATCAAGGACCATGTCTCTTACCTTCCTTGTTCTTATTGGCCCAGCTCTAAATATAGTATCCTCCCACGACTGTTTAAAGCAGGACGTGGAGGGAGAGGCAAAAGGGCTTTCTCTTTGTGTAGATTTTAACTTTTGCTTCTCAAGAAGCTCCCCAATAGATTTACCATTCCATCTCTTTTTCTAGAACTGAGTCACACACTCACCCCTCAACAAATCACTGACCAAAGGAGAATAGGATAGCCATTATGATTTAAATTCATCATGGTTCACCCTCTGGTGCTGGACCCAGGAAGGGAATCTTCTTTCAGATCTCAACTTCCAAATATCTCCTTAGAACAGCCTTCCCTGTAACCCTCACCCCCATTCATACTATCCTGTTTTATTCTTTTGGCACTTTTCACTAGTTGAAATCATCATTTATTTATTTCCTGACTTATCTGTTGTCTATCCTCCATTGCAGTAGCCCTGACACCTAGATTAGCACCTGGCATGTGACAGGTGCTCAACCACTATTTAATGAATGAAGCATTCATCAGATATCTTTTTAAATATTGACTGTAAAAACCATGATAACTCTTACCTTGTCTTGTGGGATAGCAGTACTTCCCTCAAAAGGTTAAACATAGAATTACCATATGAGCTGGCATTTCCACTCCTGGCTATATATCCAAGATAAATGAAAACATATGTCTACACAAAAAGTGTACATAAATGTCCATAGCAGTATTATTCATAGTAGTCAAAAAGTGGAAACAACCCAATGGCCATTAATTGATGCATGCATGAATAACATGTGGTCGATCCATATATTGAAATATTATTTGGCAATAAAAAGGAATGAAATACTGACATGTGCTACAACATGGATGAACATTAAGAACATTGTACTAAGTGAAAGAAGCCAGCCACAAAAGGCACATGTATGATTGCATTTATATGAGATGTTCAGAACAGACAAATACAGAAAGATAAAAATTAAATAAGTTGTTGTGTAGGGCTGGGGGGTTGGAGAAATAAGGAATGAATGCTAATAGGTATAGGCTATGATATGCAGATACCTGTAAATTGTCTAATATCATTTGGTGATACCGTCATACCATCTTTACACACCTCCCACAAAATATTTTGACAGCATTTCTTTATCACTGAGAGGAAAAACAATCCATAGCAGCACTTTTATTTAACTTCAAAGAAGAGAGAGGAATGAACTAGAAAAGGCAGAAGAGGTGCCCATTGCAGAAGAAGAGAAAAGGTCTTTGCCTATGGCACCGAGGTTAACTGAGTGATGCAACACTCTCTTGCATGACTAGACTTCCAGCGAATGGGTGCATTCAAAAGGACAATGCAAATTCTGATAGGGGACCTAGGGAAACTTGAAAGTTTGCTCATGAGAAAATATGGTGAGGATACATTAGACTATTGATTTTTACTAAATATAAGAAACCTTCAGACAGCTAGAGTTACTTTGATTGATGCATTTGGAAATGAAATGCATGTTCCCCAGCATGCACTCTCCTTCCCTATCTGAAAATCACTCTTGAGCCAACTTCATAAAACCTTCCTTCTCACCTGAATAGCATGATTTCAGTGATACACTAAGTGTCAAGGACATGGCTGTGTTACAGAAGGGAAGAGGGGGATTGTAAATTCCAACCTTGCTTTCTTTGGGGTTCCTGTTGTGTTTGTTCATTCTCTAGACTCAGTAAGCCAACCTCTGTACAGGAGGAGCTGGTTGTAGAACAAGGAGGGCAGGAGACTTGCAGGCAATAATGTCATTGTCCTTTGCTCCCTTTCTTTTGGAGTTCTAAGTACAGATGTGTATGGGACAGAGTACACACAGGACATGCCCCGTATCAGGACAGAGGGATCAGGGTTAGCCAGTGCTGAATTTTCCAGATCCAAAAGAAGCTGCCAGATGAACTCCGAACTCTTCAATCCTGCTGGGAGGATCCCAATGAGGTTGTGTTATTATAACCTAGTCTCAAGATGGTACAAGTCTACAGGTATTGTTTACCTAAATAAATTTCATTTTCTTGAATATTATAGAGTAATTTTAGGTACATACACAATACACCAGTAAGGGTAAATTTCAACAGTAGTTTTCATTTCAAAGAAATAAAAATATTTGTTCTTTCTGATTTAGTTTTTAATCCTAAATTATCAGTCCATGGATGTTAGAGTAGATTTCATAAAAGCCCGAATTTGTCTATTTTCCTACCTTATCATTCTGGATCAGGTAAAAATATAAAATATTGAATGGATATAATATATAGGTTAGTGAGAATTAGAAGAGTTCATATAAGAGTATAATAAATTTAAATTTCAAAAATGCATTTTAACTCCGCAAGTCTTAAAGTGTAGATTGATGTAGCAATGATAATAGCAAATATATTTCTCTCTTTTAGATAAAACTTTGTATATGTTCAACTTATAAGAAATAACTGATGGAAAATAGTGAATTTATATTTGATTTCTTTAAACAAAGGGAGATGGGATAATTTGGAGAAAATATTTTTTTAAAATTTTATTAAGAAAGCATGGTATATATGTCTTTGTATATAAAATTATCAAAAGAAAGCATTCGACTTAAATGAAATAAGATAATTCTACCATATTTTTTCCTGGAAAGATATAAGTACAATCAATAAAGTTGAAACTTTTTTTTCTGTTTTGCAAACTATCTATAGGTAGGAAAACATGTTCCTTTTGAGGGCTGACTGAAACTATAATTAGGATGAGCAAATATTACAGATATACTATATGTTTGCACAGCTAATTTCGCTCTGCATAAAAATTTAATTGAGAAGTTGAACACAGATCCCAAAGCTGAATATTTGTACATAAATGTAAAACCCCAAAATGTTACCTTGTGAAAGAAGTGCCACACAATTTTTTCATGTCCTAAGAATTCAGAGTAATGAAAAACATTATCATCATGGAATCACCCTTCAGTGATTTCAAAGCTGCTGCCTTCTGGAATTCTGAGGGCTTCACCATAAAAGGCTTCTAGAAACACATAAATATTTCCAACAGAGGTATGGGGAGCAGAGAGCAGACAGAAAGAAGCAATGACGGGTATATTTAGAATAGTTCCTATAGCTACAGAAGAAATACACCCAATACTGGAAGTCCTACTCATCTTGAGTCCCTGCCTATGGGACTGCCATTTTCCCAATGAAATTTCCCAGGTCATGCCAGTCAAGAGTCATTCTCTTCCTTGCTCACAACCCACAAGCTGTCAACTTTCAAGACCACTTAATGAGGCCTGTGTGTCTATGCAAACCAGGCAGGTTTTGTGGAGGGTTAGAAGCTGGGACCTGGCACTAAACTTGACCAAAGAGCAGTGGTGGACTGGGCTGTCAGAAGAGGTTTGGCCACTGGGCATGTTGTCCTCTGCCTCAAAACACCACTCTGCTCTTTCCTCCTGGCTGCCTGGCAACTCTGTTTCTTTTGCTGACCTTTCTTTGAATGTTGATGCTTGTCTTAGTTTGTGTTCCCCTCAAAACAGAGCTTAAAGAAAGGAAGCTGTTTATGGACAAATAATCAATATCTGAATAGATAGCATTTGGATACCAGTTTTAAATCACAGCAAAATATGGGCTTACATTGCTTTATATTAAGACAGAGTCGTATTTGTTAGTGATGGCACTGACCACTCCAAGAATAGCCTATTACTTAGGTCAAGGGTATTGAATATTCCAAGATGATTGTAGATTTAGTTTGACTTGTTCTTTATGGAAAACAGAGAACGTCCTGGTATGAGGAGCTGATTTTAGGTTCTAAAAGCATTTCTATCATGTCCATAATTAGTACCTAAATACAATATAAGCTTTCTTCATTTCTGATCTATTCTTGTGATTGTGCCACTCATTAGCCTGCCTCTTCACACCATTTCTTTTCTAGAAATGCAAAATAACACATTCCTTTAAAACTCTCAGATATGCAATTGTGCAGACAACAAAAGCATGAAAATCATGTATTATTCAGATGACATTCAAAGGGACACTACAGCAAAATAATTCTACCAGCCCATGAATTAGCGGAGCAAATTCACCTTTGAGCAACATGCATATTTACTAGTTTCTCTGAAAATACTTTGTTCTTATTCCTCAGCTTTATGAGAAATTGCTATAAGCTCTTTCAAATCACATTGTTAATTCTCATAATCTTCTTGTAGAAGTTTGGCAGGTGAAAATTACAGTGTTGAAATTTCCCAAATGGAGACAGACAAATGCCTAGTACAACTACTGTATAAGACAGATTAGATTTCAACTTCTTTGTAATGATTAAGACTCTGCCAACAGTTTAGGAAAAAAGAAAAAAGTTCCATCACCTTCGTGCTTTTCTTACCTATTCTCCCATTGCCGATATTTCTATTCCTAAAAGTTTTCTTTGTTGTCCCAGGCAAAAATAGTTAGTGATTAACCACCTTTTTTCCATCTAAATATTGATAGGATACAGAGAGTCATTCTACCAGTATAATTATTTAGTTTTTAAAAATCTATCTTTATGCCAACACTTTGGCCTGAATTATTTCATTCGAAGCATGCTAAACAGAAGGAATGAAGTCTTGTGGTTAAAACAAAGGTTTTAGCCCTGAATGGTGTTGCTCAATGGTTAGAGCACTGGCCCACAGATTGCAGGGTCACAGGTTCGATTGCCTGTCAAGGGCATGTACCTGGTTTGCAGGTTCAATCCCTGAGCCCAGTTGGGGCATGTGCAAGAGGCAACCAATTGATGTGTTTCTCTCACATTGATGTTTCTCTCTCTCTCTTTCCCTCCTTCCCTTCCACTCTAAAACTGAATGGAAAAATATCCTTGGGTGAGGATTAATAATAATAAAAAGGCCTGGAGTCTATCCAACAAAGGCTGGAATTTAACTCTATCAATGCCACGTTATCCAAACTCTCTTGAGTGTCATTTCCTCAAGCATAAATCAGGCCTAACAGTGCCTACCTCACAGGATTGAATGATACAACTCAAGATTGAGTAACATAGTATATGTAAAGGTCTTAATTCTGGGCATCACTCTTGGTAAGTACTCAATATGTGTGGGCATTTCATATTGTTATTCATATTTATAATTTGCAAATCTGAAAGTTAAAGTAGTTTAAAGAATTTGATTATGTCCCCTCTGTAGTAAAGAATTTAACCTTACCCCAAGGTGGTCTGACCTTTGCCTTTAGCTAGTAGAAGGTGATCTCTAGGCCCTTGGAATGTCATGCTAGATTGGAACATCTTTGTTTGCCTGGGGACCTTCGCCACCAAACAGTCTAATAATATTATTTATGGTGGGCGCTTTGGACTACAAGGTATCATTTCTACCTCTGAAAGAGCTTAAAATAAGGTCAGCCACATGAGCAGTATGTAATCCAGCCCCAATAAAATTTTTCCATATATATTATCACACATTAGTGCAGGGGAAGTAACACTGTCCATGACTCCGGGGAGAAGACAACGGAAGTTCCACATTTGGTACTTTTCCTGATATCTGCCCTACGCAATTCGAAACCACAATTAAATATCACCTCGAACATGTTAGGATGAGTATTATCAAAAACAAACAAGCAAAAGACAACAGGTGTTGGCAAGGGTGTGGAAAAACTGGATCATTTGTACACTGTGGGAATGCAAAATGGTGTAACCAGTATGGAAAACAGTATAGAGGGTCCTCAGAAAATTAAAAATAGAACTACTATATGATCCAGAAATCTCACTTCTGGGTATTTATCCAAAAGAATGGAAATCAGAATCTTGAAGAGATATTATCACTCTTATGTTCATTGTAGCATTATTCTCAACAGCCAAGAGGTAGAGAAAACCTAAATGTTCATCAACAGATGAATAGATTTTAAAAGTTTTTTTAAACATATATTTTATACAATGAAATATTATTCAACCTTTAAAAAAGAAGGAAATTCTACAATATGTGACAACACGGATGAGCCTTGAGGACATTATGCTAAGCGAAGTAAACCAGTCAAAGAAGGACAAGTACTGCATGATTCCACTTACATGAGGCAAACACAGAGAAGCTGAATAGAATGGCGGTTCTCAGGGGCTGGAAAGAGGAGGAAATGGTAAGATGCTATTCAAAGTGCATAAAGTTTCAATTATACAAGATGAATAAGTTCTAGAGATCTGCTGTTCGACATTGTGCCTATAGTTAACAATACTTATACTGCACTCTTAAAAATTTGTTAAGAGGGTAGACTTCATGTTAAGTGTTCTTACTGCAATAAATACAGTGTAATACTCTCAACAATAAGAAAATAAAAAAATTATAGAAAAATACTGTTTCAATGCACAACTACACAGTGTCTAGAGATCACCCTTCCCAGTTATCAGATTCTAGCCTTTTATTATCTTTGAGCTATTTCACTGTTCTATAAAATGTAGTTAAGTGATACCAATGTAAAATAACTCTTATGGACATGCAAAGTTTGTCCTCTCTGATAGAGGTCTAATGTCTCTGTTCCTTGTGGAAAAACACGTTTTGTGTCCATCTGCACATTCAATTAAACATTTCTTTGCTGCATATAAATTTGTGCTTTATTCACTTCTGCTTTGTACCAGTTTTAATATCTGCAGTTTCTTCATGAGTAAAATAAAATATTTAGTACATATCCATTTTTATATCTTTATGAGAGTCATGATTTTACCTCTTCCTGAAAATTATCTTTTAACATAGAGTATTTTTAGGGGTTACCCCTAAAGATGAGTGACTATCATTCTTACTGATGGTAACATATAGTAGCTTTAAGGTGTGTTGATTAGAAAAAAAATGAGAACTATTACACTATTACGTCAACAAAATATCATGACTTACTAAAGCAGAGATTTACTGATTACAGCTGGCAGACATTCATTCCCAATTCTTTTGGTAATAATTTCCAACATTTTCTGTGCTGAGTATCCATTGAAGTTTATGTAAAGGTGACTCCAGAGGTCGACACTGAACACAGGTCTAAACCATTCAGAATACAGAGTATAGTGGTTTATAATTGGGGACCGGAACAAAACTTCCTTGGTTTGACTTTTCATTCTACCACTTATTAGCTCTGCAACATAGTCTCTATGCCTCATTTTCTTCTTCAGTAAAATGGACAAAACAATAAAACCTATCTCATGGGAAAAGAGCTTGGAACCATGCCTGATACACATTAAGTGCTCACTAAATGTTCATTTTTATTATTCTTCCATGAACTGCCCACAGTGCTTGCTTCAGGGATGAGCACATGACCAAGCTGAGCCAGGGACAATGAGGGCTAAGGCTTCTGTTAAGGGTAGGGAGATATTAAATAGGAGGACGTAGGTCTGAGCCCTATACCTTGGCCCCTATGGGAGCCTGAACATGAGCCAATACAGAGAACAAATCGAAGAGATACAAAAGGAACAGCTTCTAGTGATAAGGCTGACGGTCCTGGGTTTTCCAGATAGCTGACCCTGAAGCCAAATTAGCCCTTACACCGCTGCACTTTTCATGTGTTTGAGTGAGCTTAGGCCCTTTTGTGTCCTAAGCCTGTTTGAGTTGGGATTTTTTGTTTTTGTTTTTGTTTTTTTCAGTCATGTGCAATCAGAAGATCCTAACAGTTTCAGGAGCAAAAGATAAAATGTCTTTGGGAACACACAGCAAAATATTTTCTGGTATCCCTCAAACTGCATTACCAAGGTGATAACTCGCATGTAAAGCACACAGCTCTGTTGCTAAGTGATGATACAAGTTTCTTTCACAGAGTACTCAACTTATCATAGCCCCCCCCGGCCATTGCTTTACCAAGCAGTATGAGTTAATATTTAGGGCATAGAGTCTTCAGGACCATCTTTCCATAATCGCTAATAATAGGTAATAGTACAAGACATAAACAATAAGCCAACTATCTGTGGATATCACTTAGATGTACCAAGTAACAAGGTCATATCCCCTCACAAAGAGGCAATTAGCACAATGGCACCAAATGGTACCAAGCAAAAGTCAACCAATGTGGACAAAGGTCCTGCTTTTTTTCCCCAGGCAGCTATTAGCAGATTTCTCCAGTAAAAATATTTAAAACTCAGTTTGCTTCATTCTCAATTTAGGGATAAACTTATTTTCTCTTAGGATTCACTAAATTTTCCACTGCACATCGCTGCACAACAGGATGTAAGCAGCCTTTATTCAAGTGTAATTGATTTATGTTAAGTCTCTCTTTGGCTCATAAGTCTGGGGCAAGTGAAGTTAGCACTAAAACACTGTCAAGATCAGGTTACTCATGATGACTCCTCCTTTTATTAACTCAAAACAGGTTAGTTCAACTCTGCGCAAACCTTATCTGTTTTCAAAATGGGAATAACAATAAATGTGCCTCACTGGATTTTGATGACAACCAAAATAAAGTAAGTCTAAACAGTAAGAGTTCAACATATTTTTTAAGATGATCATCCTGATAACCCATATTATGCCTAAATTAATACTAGAATATCAAAGTGGAAAAATACAGCACCTTATTTTCCCCTCAGTAATGCATCTTTAAGTATAAAACTTTATCAGTGTACCAAATTAAACCCTATAAACTGATTCTTATTTTTTGATACATGAGGTCAGCTTTATTTGTCATGGTTGTCTTCTTTATTAGACCCTATGAAATTATTATGTTGATTCTGTAGATATTCTTTTAAAAACATCACTCGAAGGTGGCCCTAGTCACTTACTGTTAAGGGACTTTATGACATGACATAAATGTGCATTTCCCTGCAAAGACAGACACCTCTGAAATCCAAGCATAACTCACTTCCCAGAAGAGCCCAGTTAATGCAGGAATTTCACAAAGGACATTTCCTTTATGTCAACACAACCTCAGGCTTCCTTTTCTGAACGGGAATCTAAGCTTCAAGCTGAAAGTGGGCAGCGTTCTGAGACCAACTTCAATAAGGATTTTTTACAGTTTAATGCTAAAGGATTTTGACAGGATAGATTGAAATCACAGAATTTTCTCCCTCAAGGTTACAAAAACTACTCACGAGGACTCAAAAAAATAAATGACTCCAGACCATACAATATTTTAGATACTTGATGGTTCTAGGTAAGTGAACGATTTAATTAACCTATAAAGTTTTTTTTTCTTTTTTATTAAAATAGAAAGTATCCTCTTTTATAAAAGGAATTGGTCATGGACAGTTGGATACCTTCCATTTTGTACTTAAACTGCATTTATAAGGAATTAAAATTTGCTTTGCTCTTACTCCAGGGTTTAGAAACTTTCATAAGTCTTGCAATTCTTTTAGTGAGTTGGCTTTTGTTATTGTTTTTGGTTCTTAATACGTAACACAGGAAATATCTACATCAAGTTAAACCATTTCAAACGTATATGTTAGAATTTAATTAAATTACTTAGCACATATCAGGGACTATGCTAATACGAAATGACTCATGGATCCCTGAAATACCTCCCTGCTTTCAAGGAATTTACAGATTGCAGGGGAGATGCAAATGTTTACACATCACTAAAAAAGCAAATCATTACATTAGAAACCCAAACAAGCCACGGTATACAAACAAAATGCTATGCAAACACAGGAAAAAAAAAATGGGTAAAATAATGTAAGCCAGAAAGAAATGCAGAGCTGCCTGGATATGGGCTTCCACTCTGGGGCTATCTCTAAAGAAAAGATTGCATTTCAGTAGTCAAAAAAGCAGGGAAGAAAGGGCAGGAAGGCATCCCAGTTAGAATGAACAGAGGAAGCAATGGTCTACGGGCAAAAAAGTTTGGGACATGTTCAGACCTAAGTAGGTAGTCAGATGGAGCTGGTATCCTGAGGAATGGAAGGATTTGGGCCAGCTTGTGGATGTTCTTCAGCAGTGAGGTAGGGATGCAGGATATTAATTTTTGGGCAGCGGGGAGCTGCTGCGGTTTTCTGAGCATGAGCAGAGTGTGATTGGAATTCAGCTGCAAGAGCATTGTTCTAGCAATGGTGTGAAGGCTGGGCCTGGGTGAGGAGAGGCAGGCAGGGAGCCCAGGCAGGAAGCTGCTGCAGTGGATGGGTGTGAGGTGATGAGGCCTCGCATCTGGGCAGAGCAGCGGAGAAGTCACTGCACATGGTGTTGGAGAGAAATGCACACAATTGGTTCATTGCCAGCTGCAGCACACCCCTGGAGACAGCTCACTCTTTTTGCCTTTTCTCATTTCTTGCTTCACTTACTTTTCCCCTGCACTCTTTTTTTTTTTTTAAATTATCTTCATTGTTGAAAGTATTACAGATGTTCCCTTTTCCCTCCCATTGACTCCCCTTCACCCCACTCCTGCCTCCTTCCCAGGCCTTCCCCACACTATTGTCTGTCCATGGGCTATGCATATATGCATATGAGTTCACTGATTAATCTCCCCAATTGACCAATTATTTGACAGTTTATTTTGCTCATTAGATCCCACATATGAGTGAGATAATGTGATGCTTGCCTTTCTCTGCCTGGCTTATGTCACTTAGCATAATACTCTCCAAGTCCCTCCATGCTGTCCCAAAGGGTAAGAGCTCCTTCTTTTTGCAGCTGCATAGTATTCCATCATGTGAATGTACCACAGCTTTTTAATCCATTCATCTACTGATGGGCACTTGGGCTGTTTCACCTGCAATTTTAATGCCCTGGAATTGTACCCCATACAGATCATATACAATCTACGGCACAAAGCCCATAGAATCTACTTCCTGGAGAACTTGAACTAAAATGAGTAGCTTATGATTGCTATTTCTGCATTACATCTATGTAACCAACCCCCAACTTTCTTCTCTTCATTGCAAAAAATTTCAAGTTGAAAAATTTGACTCAAAGATGGAAATATTCCTTTTAGGACCAAGGGTAGATAACAGGATTTTTTACATTGTTAAACTTCATTGACCATGAAGAACTATGCGTGAACCAAAAAGGATAACATGTACTGGTTTCCCCATAACGCTTGTCCCACAGAACATTAACTTCCAAGGGCGCCATATCCCAACATACAGCCCTTCAACTGACTTCTGAAGTGCTGGCGGGAGGTAAGAGTCTGTTAGATCAGTCAGGCACTGAAGTGCCTCAACAGGTCCCGGCTCCCCTGCGCGTGACACTGAGTGAGTATTGGGAGATGAGGCCAATAGGATGGCCTCAGGCCTCTCTATTAAAGGCTTAGCCAATGACTAGTGAGGCAGAGGTGGTCAAGAGAAAGTGAGTGGGTGCATAAGTTGGGTGAGATACATCACCTTTCACCGAAGAATAAATTTCAGTCCAGAATCTTAACTCTTTTTCAAACTGCATGCTGTGTTCAAATAATGTAAAAACAGACGATCAAAATTCTGCTTGGTCAAAGGAAAAGGAGTAGTAGGAGTTCCTAAATTTTGAGCAACCCTGTGAAAATTAGATACCTCATGTACCTACCACTCCTGACTGTCCATCTATCTCTTCTTTGACTCACACCTAATGGGGCCTACATTTTAACATTAACATATCCTAATTAATTGCGAAATACCAACAACTGTAATTCATGGAAGGCCAAACAATGCAGCAAAATTACTTATTCATTTGGAAAGGTCAGCCCAATTACTGCAGACAAAAGCTTGTACTTGCTTCTGTTCGTAGTTAATGTCAGGAGTCTGCTATTCCACTTGTTCAATTAAAATGTGTTGACTGTCTACCATGTACCAGGCATGCAAGCAATACTAAGAAAATTAGTCCAAGCCTATGACCTTGAGGAATTCACAGTCCAATGAGGGGAGAAAGAAATGTAAATAAATGTTCTTAATGCACAGAGACAAGGAGAAGGTATATGCCAATTTGACGGCATGTTTTCTCAAATGGGATGGCAAAGCAATGCTTAACGCCTTACATAGAACATGGGATTTAATCTGAAGGAAGGTAATGTAAATGCTTAGCAATTTTAGAAATGATCTTCTCATCCACTGCTTGCAGTGTCTGTGGTATATGACAAAAAGCTAGAGTTGAGCTGCTAAAGTACACTGAGCCCATCACATTACATAGATTCGGGACCATGTGCACAAACAGAATCACTTTGTGTCAGTAACAAGCAGTTGCATCTATGTATTCAAATTCCTCACCGGCCCCCACATGGTAGGTACCATTATCATTCCTGTTTTACAGGTGAGAAAACTGAGGTTTAAGGTGGCTATGAAATATGTGCAAGGTTACAGAGTAAGTGACATAGTAAACATATGAATCCAGATCATGTTGCTCCAAAGTCTGTGTGGTCTGCAGATTAGCTGCCTATTAGCAAAATGTTATTGATCTCCAATGAGATAAGGAGCTTGTGCCAGAATGTAAATCACCTATATCAGTAAGAGTGTTGTTTAATTCATCTAATTTTTTGGTATCAAAATGTTCTTTATAAAGTAAGCAGTGCATTGATTTACATTCTGGTGCCAGCTCCTTATCTTGACGCAATCCGCACTTTGTGTAGCACTGCGCTGAAAGGACACTGACTCCTAGAAAGACAGTATCTCATCGCAGAGCCTTTCTCCTTTCACATCTATGGAGAAAGACTGTTAGAGTGTACTTAGTTTATCTGGAGACAGGAATAACTCAGAGGCTCCCAGCTACTCCTCTAGGGCATCTCCTCCAAAATTTCCAAACCTCCTGGCCATTTTGAATATGCTTCTTCCTGCCTCCCAAAGAAACATGTTTTAGAGGAACTTGGCCATTTTAAAATTGGCCTGGTGACTTTTATGTAATAATATTATTGGCCAAGTTCTTTGGCACCTTGGCCACTCTGTCCCTATGACACATCCTTCTGACTGCCTCAGTGCCCAGGACAACAAAGATGATTGTGATTAGTTCTCCCTCTCTGTTGGCACCTATCAGCATCTATTCCTATATTCAGGGACTTAACCAACGGTTTCTTTCCATTCATCACTGAGTGCTCACAGAACTTAAGAGGTGTTTTGTTCTTTTAAGGAAATAATGAGTATAGGAATAGCAATGTATTTTAACAACTCCAAACTAATTTTTCACAGATGCCTCAGCATTCTGAAGTTATCAAGCCTATGTGCTTTGTTATAAAACACCTATAGGGTAAAGCTCCAGACAGTTGATTTTTACCCAACGGAGAAAGGTAACCATGGTAACTATTTTTATCCACTAACATTATAGTTTCATGTTGGCTAAAGCTGCCTGCAGCTTTATTTGTAATAGTCAGCTATTAAGGGAATCCTTGAGAACACTCTTCTAGAAGCACCAGTCTCTCTGTTCTGCCTTTACCTGCTAAGTAGTCATTAAAAGAAAATTACACAGGCAAAACAATCCAGTTAGGGTTTCCCAAGGTTTTTGAGCTATTGCTTTAGCTGTTGGTGGGTGATTTGCTTAATCTATCTTACTTTTTTTTTTTTTTTTCAAAACAGATTTTTCCTAGACTGTCCACACACACACACAAATCACACAATATTGTGATATTTATACTATATTGTGTACTCTATTTAAAAAATACATTGTCCCCTAGCTAGTTGCTAGTTTTTTCCCCTCAAAGCCTCTGGGTTGGGTGTTGGGGTGACGAGTGTGGGGGTCAATGTTGATAATACAAGCTATTTAGGCTGGAGGCAGGGGAAGGAATGAACAGACTCTATTAGCTGTTCTTTCCTCTCCACACAGACTGTCTGTAGTGTCTGTATGTGTGAGTATCTGTGCACATGCACGCTGTGCATGTTTTTATAGTGGTGAGAGTGGGGGAAATGATAACAGTCAACCAGAAAAGGCTTCAAGGTCAGTTGGCAAACTGTGGTTAATTTGCTGGAAATTCTACTCTACCAAAAAATATCTAAACCAGAGGCCGACAAACATTTATGTAAAGGGCCATGTATTAGCTCCCTAGGGCTGCTATTAACAAATTATCCCAAACTTGATGGCTTGAAACAACAGAAATTCCTTTTCTGACAGTTCTGAAAATCAGAAGTCCAAATCAAGGTGTTGGTGGGGCTGTGTTCCCTCCCAAAATGCAGTTCTTTAAAAAGGCTTCTTAAGAAATAATTTTTCATTGCATATTTACTGTTACAATTACTGAAAATAAACCTGTTGGTCAGTACAGAAAATATGATATTCACAACACATGTCGTCACAGGTCAACAAAGGCGCATACCATTAGGATACGGTGGTTTCTTGAGTTTGTTCTGGCTGTGCTAGAGAAAGTCATGCAATGACTCAAGTCTCCACCAGTATTTTAATAGCCCTACTGCAACACAGTTGCATAGACTCACACTGACATTACTGGGCCAAAGTATAAAGTATTCGTCTATATTTCTTTTTATCCTATAACAAATTAGTATATTACTCATCTCTATTTTGCTGATTTGGCCATAGCAAGTAATTTTCAATTTACTAAATAACTCATGAAACAAGTCTTATTCTATGAAAGTGTTATAAATGTAAATTATTACTGTAAGAGAAAAGTTTCATTCTTGTCACTATTGATAGATTTAAACAAGGGCACAATGGTGTAAGAAGATGGTTGTTTCCATTTTGACTTAAGAATATTACAAACTGGAGGTAGTTATATCTGCTTATCAGCCAGCATAATGAGAATTAAATATAGTCACTTCAAGCCCCAGTGTGATTAGAAACACAAATGAAAATATGAACTGGGATCATTTATAATGTGATCATACAATTCAGGGGTCAGCAAGCATTTTCTGTAAAGGGCCAGATAATAAATATTTCCAATCTGTGGGTCATTGAATCTCTGATGCAACTACTGAATGCTATCATTTTAGTATAAAAATAGCCATACATCATACATAAATGAATATGTGCTGTGTTTTAATAGAACTTTATTTACAAAGTCAACAGCATCCTGAATTTGGCACATGGTCTGTAGTTTGCCAACCCAATATAGATGATCCAGAATGCTCTTATATTTTTACAGATGATCATAGAATGTAAAATTCAAAATTAAAAGATTCTCAGGGATACCAGAAAATATCTCTGTCCTAAGGAATTTACTTCACTCTGCTTAGTTTATCCTGAATTGTACTTCGGTTTCTAATAGTGCTGTAAATAAGCTCTTTAAATTCTTTTGTTCATTACTATATTTTCTAATTGGTTGTGGTTGGCTTGAAGGAGTTAGTGGTTTGTGTATGTTGATCGTACATCTGGCATAGTTACTGAATGCTAATGTTCTGTTAGGGATTGAGTTGATTGAATAGGCTTTTCCAGTAGATCACGATAAAACTTCAAATCGTGACAGTTTTTAATATTCCTATATCTTATATATTTTTATTTTTAAAATATTTTTATTGATTTTGAGAGAGAGAGAAAGGGAGAGGAAGAGGGAGAGGGGGAGGGAAACGTTGATGTGAGAACATAGCATCGATCGGCTGCCTCCAGCCTGCTGCATACTGGAGATTGAGCCCTGACCAGGAATAGAACTGACAACCTTTTGGTGCACAAGATGACACCCAACCAACTGAGCCACCCTGGCCAGGGCCTTATATATTTTTCTTGTGTAAAGGCACTGGCTAGGAATCCCAGAATAATGTTGACTGAGCAGTGAAAGCAGCGAAATCTGACTTGCTCCTTTTTCAGCATTTTGTTTACTTTATTTCAATATTACTTTATTAAAGTCTTCACAAATTCTTCTGAGTCTTTGATATGAAGAAGACAACAGGGGAGCAAATTTGTTACATGTCAGCTTTTTGGATCTAAGCCCTAATGCCAATGGCTGCGGCTTATTAAAAATACTGGCACTGGACCAATTTAATTAATTTGCTGAAGGGCTTATAAAACTCTTAGGTTACACATAAAATATGAGAAACTCGTTTCTGTATCAATCATTACTAAGGGGTAGGAATTTTGGCTCAGACAAGTCATTAGCGACCACTGGATGCTGTGGGGTCAATTAGCACGGCCAGCACAGTGGTCTGCAGGCAGTCCCTGCATTTCATAGCCAGCTCAGGCTGTAGATGGGGTTACTTCTGCAAAATTAAGTGCCAGTTGTCAAGCCATTGTTGCCCAGCTGCAAACTTGCCCTTCTGTGCAGAGGGCCCCTAACGTATGATTGCCGACTTCACGGCGGCGTGAGGTTTGAATTTCCACCTTCTCCCGGCTAGCGAGAGGAGGGTGCGATGCTCTCTGCTGCGGGCGTGGGCGCCGCCGCTTTGCCGGCCACGTGGTCGGAGGGTAGCCACCGGCACTCCACAGTGTGCTGTGTTGTCACCTCCCATCTCCCACATAAAACGGTATGACGTGTGCCAGATTAGGTGTAACAGATGCGTTTGAACTCCAGAATTTTCAACTTAGAAGCTTCGCTGAGACATTGAGACGGAAACTGCTGGGAGCCGAGGAGCACCTGTGCTGGCCCTGTGGCGCTGGGGCTGGCCCTCTGCAAAACACACTCCCCGGCTCTCACAGGGCCCAGGGGCAGGCCGCAGGCCGAGCGGGAGGGGCTTGGTTCCTCCTGTCTTTCCTGTTTGCTGGCTGGGGCTTCTGGCTTGATCCTTGTTTCTGTCAGCATTTCCCCAGTCTCACTCCTTTACACTGGCAGTGGCAGGGTCTTCTGGAGCAGCAGCTGAATTCGGTTCTAACTTTTCTTCAATAAACTCAGAGCTGGCCTCATTGCGCCTCATCACCACCGACACACCCGCACCGCCAAGCAGTGTGCCTTTCTCAGGGCTCCGCGTTTAACTTCACAGACCCCTCCTCCTCCGAGCTCCCAAAATTTCACAGTCCAAACCTCTTCCCTTTGTTCCCTCAGGGAGAGTAGCTGCACCCTGCAGTTCCTACCTTCAATACCTGGTTAACAATTCTTTATATTAAATTCCCTCTGGGGCACACAATGCAATATACAGATCACGTATCACAGAACTGTATGCTTGAAACCTATACAGTCTCATTAAGCAATGTTACCCCAATAATTTTTTTAATTCTCTCTATCAAAATGACTGGTGTGATTTCTGTCTCCTGACTGGGCCCTGACTGATACCCACAGAAAAATACTTCCTTACTGATTCTGTGGATTCATGTTAGTTCTCACACCAGAGGGCTTTTCCTGGCATTGCTCCCCCTTTTGAGGACCCTTTTACTTTTGAGAGTACAAGATTCTAGCTCAGGATCACAAGTTATCCATGATTAAGATAAATGAATATCTTTATTTTTAAATTAGTTTCACTTATAAGAAATTCTTCCCATTACTTTTAAGACACTTCGGCCCTGTAGAGATCTGAAACTCAAATGATAGTTTTAGTAGCAACTGGATAGTTTTAGTAGCAAAACCAGGTTGAGGGTGAATAAATATCAACGTTTCCAGAGTATGAAAACTCAAAGATTGTTTTCACCATAGTAATTAAGTTTTGTACACCAGAGAATGTCATTTGAGGAGAAAGAAAAATGAAGATCTAGAACAGAACACACTATATTAGTGATGAAGAAGGCAAAATGTGGGAAATGAGAGAATTTTTTACCCTGTGGAGGTAAAAGATCTTATAGTTATATATATCACTGTCAACAAATCTAATAATTAATATGTTGAGCAAAATCACCTTTGTGTGAAAAAGAAATTATTTTGCTCTCATGGGGTCAGGAGTATGGAGAAGTCATTAAAAGTAGTTCAATTAAGTTGGATGAGAGTGAAACAACAGCACTTTGGTGGGTGTTCCCAACTTGCCTCAGGTACCAAGACCCAGGATGACATTTAAAAGTAATAAACTTAACAGTTAGAAATACTTGGCATTGAGAGCAGTCAGAACTTATGAAAAGTTTAAGTTCCTGTAGGGAAAACCAGCACATATTTAAGCTGATGAAGAAGGGGGAATTCTGTGCCTGTAGACCTAGTGCCTCCTAATTCTCAATGTCATAAAACATTGAAATTGAATGGGAGGACCTAGGAAACTGAGCAACTTCCATCCTACCTGCATGCACTGAAGTAAATAACAATTTAGTTTGTGCTTAGTGTTTCAATTCAATTTAATACAATAATCCTACCATATAGGTCAGGGGTGGGGAATCTTTTTTCTGCCAAGGGCCATTTGGATATTTATAACATCATTCGCAGGCCATATACAATTATCACCTTAAAAATTAGCTATGAAAAAAGGTCCTAGATTTATTGAATTTTGAGTCCTGTCTGTAGTTGCCTTGGCAGGGCCAGACCAAATGATTTTGAGGGCAATATACAGCTTTTGGGCCAGAGTTCCCCACCCCTGATGTAGGTAGATTATAGAAAGATGGAGATAGAGATATAGAGATAGAGATAGAGATAGATAGAGACAGAGATAGAGATAGAGATGATAGAGAGAAAGAAAGAGAGAGAGAGAGAGAGAGAGAGAGAGAGAGAGAGAGAGAGAGAGAGAGAGAGAGAGAGGATAGAGATATATGTGTGTGTACAAGGCTTCTGTCTTCTATGTCTTACTGTCCATCTATCTATCCATCCTTCATCCCATCTCATCCATACCAAGGACCTAGACAGTGAAGAGCCAAAAAATAATTGCATGTGCCCCATCCCCTTTTCCTCTTCCTTACATTTCACTTGTGGATGAGGGGGAGAGTAGAGTCTGCATGGAAACACAAACACTCTGCAAAAAGTGTTTTGCAGCTTCTATTGCACAATTTAAGAGCCACTGTTTAAAACTCAGGTGAAAGGAAAAAATAGACTTAATTTTCCTTCAAACTCATGAAGTTCCCCTCCTCAGAACCTTTAGTCATGGTTTTAGTTGTGCCTAGAACAATCTTCTACTCCTGGCTAATGATTACTTGTGTCTCAAGATTACATCCATCCTGAGTCCCTCTTCTGTACCCAGTAGCTCTCTTATAGCATATTCACATTATATTAGAATAATCTATTTAAGTGCTGTCTCCACCTATAGACCAGGGCAAGGACTTTGTCTGACTTGATTTTATATTTCTTGTGCTTATCTCAATGCCTGGCACATAATAGGTGCACAATAAATGTTTGCTGTTCTGAACAAGTTCATTGGCAAGTTGGAAATTAAGATGCAAACATGAGAATGTCATCAGAATTTTCTTCCTGTTTTGTTGTACATACCTGTGTCTTCTTTCCCCAACTAGATTTAAAAGTGCTTAATGGCAGAGCCTATATCTGATCATTGCTTTATTTAACATTTTTCTTCCCTATTTCTTGCCAGTGCTAGTACAGTGTCTTTCTAGAAACTGAAGGAATCTGGAAGTTTCAGTTTTTCATTTAGGCAACATAGTTGTAAACTTTTTTTTCCAATCATACCCAAAGATGAATACTTTTATTTCCCTAAAGCAAATACCTTGCACTGTATAATGAAATACACTGTTTAAGACTCTTTCTCACCCAATGGTCCAAGTTTTCATTCACACTCATTTTTGATTTTCAACAGGTTTCCAAAACAACTGCTAATGTTCCCTTCTGGGATATAGCAAAGTCTTCAAGGCAGTTTGAAACTGCCAATGTGATTTTAGCACTGAAAGCCTGTAATACAAGTCCGGGGAAATTGCCCTTAAGTGTCTTTCTTATAATTCTTCCACACAGGAGAAATAAAATATTTTTATTTGCTTTATGTTATATCACAATAACAAAATTACCTTGATTAACATGAACAAATACGCTAAATAAACTAATATGCCAAGCAAGTGAACATAAAAAAAAGAAAAAGAAAAAAAAAGAAACTGCCAATGTGTGCACCGAACAGGCTCTTTAGTATAGAAAAAGTTAGAAATAGAAATTCAATGAGCTGAGTTGAATCAACATTTGTAACTTTTATGTATGCAAAACACTTCATAAAAACTCATAGATTTCCTTTGATTGCAGGTGGATTTCCTTCTACATTTCCTACTCTCAAATTAGCATTACCAGCCAGTACTTTAACAGGAGAGGAAAAGGCTGGCAACCCAGCAGCCAGAATAAATAACAGCAAGGAGCGTCTCAGGGGGGAAGTGGAAACATGACAACTCTGTGGCCCCCTCTAAGCTTGTTAACAGGCTATACAGCAAGCAGGTGGCAGAGTCTCACAGGACGCATTCATTGTCAGATGCGCATCCTCAAATTCAAGGCTAACCGTTCTCATCCCTACTCACATCCCAGAGGGCAGGAAGCAGGTATAAAACAGCCCTGAATACCAATGTATGTAATATAAATTTTATGTATGCTTAAGCTGTTTAGAAATAGACTTGGTTATTCTTCTACTGTTCCGCTGCAGGTGTAAAGAAAAATAATAAGAATGTAATCCCCAGGAAAATATTTCAGTGATTTATAATAACATATTGGTCTTATTTTGTCTAAAAGTATAAAGCATTTTCAAACATACAGCTAAAGTATTGAAAATCATAAATAGTCCCTTGTTCCCCCACCAAGATTAAATAGAAATGTCATATTTTTTCCATCTTTATAGTGTTACAGATACAGTTGTAGCTACTCCATTCCTCCCCTCCCCCCGCCTGAGTTGATGTGTATTCTCCTGTATGTTCTTAACTTTAGCAACATACGCATATATCCATAAACAAGTCACATAGCTTTGTTTTTATGTGTTACATAAATTATATAATGATGCAGACTGTGTGCCTCCCTTGCTCCTTTCATTCAACATTTTGTTCTTTAGATTGGTCCACGCTGAGATACATATAGACCTAATCCATGCATCTTAACTGTTGTATGATACACATTTTGTGAATACTGCAGTTATCCATTATCCTACTGAGGGACAGAGTTAGATTATTTCCAATGTGCTTATTTTCTTGTGACAGGTGTAAATGTTTCCAGAAATGGCATTGCCCAGTTCATGTCTATGTTTACATGCATCTTTTTTAAATATTGTAAAAATGTTTCCCAAAGGAAGTAAACCAATTTATAATCTACCACCAATGCCTCTCCGTTCCTATTTCTCTATGTTCAACTTCTGCCAATATTTGGTGTTTTCAGACTTGAATAATATTTGCCAATCTGAGAACGGTGGAATGAAATTTCATTATTATTTGAATTTGCATTCCCCTGATTATACATGAGGCTGAGGAACTTTCCATATGGCTTATTAGCCATAGAGAATTTCTCTTCTCTGGATTATCTGTTCATATTTTGCCTATGTCTTTTTTGGATTGTTTTCCTTTTTAGTAAAACTTGCTTGTAAAACCACCTGGGCCTACTATTCATTTTATAAGTTGATTTTAGATTATTGATTCTATTTCTTTAGTGGTTATATTTTCTATTTTTAAGTCAATTTTATAACTTTAATATTTTAGTAAGAAATGAATCATTCTTTTTAGTCTTCATTTTGCCCTTAATTTCAAAAGCTAATTTTAGCTGGGTGTAAAATTATAAATGACAGTTCATTTCTCTCCTTATTTTGAAAATATTATTCCAGTGCTGCTTGGTCTATATTATTATTGCTGCAAAGCTCACTGTCTGGCTTCCTGTTAGTATTATAGATACTCTGGCTTTTCTTTTTGGCTCCTTTTAAAATGTGTTCTCTTTGCCTACAGTTTTATTACATATGTCTGGATGTGGGATTATTTTTGCTTATCCTACTCAGGACATGTTGCATTTTTTAATTTTAGTAATCGTATCTTTAATCTATTGTGAAAATTTCTCTGTTATTATCTTTCAAATATTTCCTGCTACCAACCTCTCAATGTCTCTTAATCCCTCTTTTATATTTTCAATCTCTTTATCTCTTTTTAAAAATTTGAATTTATTGGGATGACACTGGTTCACAAAATCATACAGGTTTCAAGTATACAACTCACCAAAATATGTGTCTTCATGCTTCATTCTGATCAACATGCTCAGATTTACCTTCTTCATCACTAAACCTCTCTTTGGCTATATATAATTCACTGTTTAATTTGTCCAATGGGTTTTTATTTTCAATAATCTTTTTTTTTAATTCTAGAAATTCCATTTGGCTATTTTTCAAATGTCTGTTCTTTCATAGTATCTTGTTCTTTTTCTGATTTTGATTACTGCTTTTATGTCTTTAATTATATTAAACATATTTCATAGTCTCCTATAAATTGTTCTAGTATTTGAAGTTCTTTGAGTTCTAATTATCCTATTTGTTAAATATGTGTACAATTTTTGGCTCATGGTGGATTTTGTCTTCGAAGATTATTATTAAGTTTTAAAATTATTCATAATGCATCAGTCAAATTTCTGGCAGGAAAGAGATGGCATATCAAATAGAGTAATCATGAGGGTTTAATAAAAGGACTATTTCCAAAGGTGTGGGCAGGGCTAAGAGCAGGCAGACGATAGTTAAACATGATGCTGTTGCTATCCCAAGCCTGAGTGGCACAAGGAAGAAGTGATTACCAGACCTGTAACTGGAGGACAGGGCTGCCTGGTAGGAACCATGGTCTTTGGTAGAGGCAAGTTGACGCTGCCAATTAGCAGCTCAGAGTGGATGTAGCCGGGGGAACATGTACCATGACCTTGCTAATCTGTTGTCCTTTGACCTCCCACTGGCCGCACCCAATGAAATGACAGGAATCCCAAGTGATGCCACATATAGAGGCCAATCTGCTGGGAAACACAGAGCGAGAAGGATGGAGCAGTGACCCTGGCGACACTCAGCGCAGTTGGAAGCCCATGTTCAGGGTTTCCTCATCAGTGGGAAGCCTCTATTGCTTGTGGGCGGGCACACCCATCCAGGGAAGTTTTACATTTTCTTCTTGCACATATCTTAAGGTTATCACTGGTCTAGATTCAAGTTCTGTATTAATTCTCAGCTCAAGCATTCCAGATCCAGGAGAATAGCTGAAATTCACACCCTAAATCATGTGAGACGCAGACCCACAATTATACAATCTAAAGGAAGACAACTTTTATTTCTACCCAAAGCCCTTTTATGGACTGAAAAGCTTCTTTGTTGCCTTATTATGCTAGTGGATGGGGCTTTTTAACTCTTTCTCTGTACATGTAGCCCTCTAAGAATCTTGGCTTTATGCAGGGATCTTGTTTCCTACTATCCACCTTGCATAAATTGAAGACCTTGTCTCCAGTTCCTGCGGGGTAGTAAAACCCATTCCCCTAGCTTACCAAGACTGAAACCTCCTTACCCACCAGCAAGTCAGATCCTCACCATTCTGGCTATAATCCCCATCATAGAGATATAGGGATCCATTTATGTTATCTTCATCTATGTAAGAAATTAAACATCACTGACATTTTATATAAATACTGACACTGGCATGTTCATTCAATTATATGCCAGATGGTAACAGTCAGTACATAATATGTCCTGGAAGAAAGAGGAGGATATCAGAATGTGGAGGGATTGACAGTCTTTTATTTTGCATCGGCACTTCGTGACATTTCAGTTTACATACTACAGGATGTCATCAAGGTTTCTTTGATCAAAACAAGACCTATAAACAGTAGAATCTTTATAAGGCTTTGTAACAAAATGGGTGTACCATCCCATTATGTTTACCACAGAATTTTCTGGTTATCTTGTGACAAAGTAGTTAAAAAAGTTATTAACTTAAACATGAGTTATATATTTTTCCTTTGTAAGAAAGCTAATGTCCTCATTTTCTGGCAAAGAATAGAAGTTTTTCATGATGACAAGTGGCTCTCAGTAGTTGGCTATTTAGCAGACTTAAAATTAATGCACTAAAGTGTCTCTTCAAGGTACATAGTAACATTTTTAGCAAAGTGTGCAAAAGTAACTGATTTTTCAAAGATATATTTTATGGAGAGAGCATTTTCAAAATAGATGTTTGGAAACTTTACAGTGTCATGCAATTTTGTTACAATATAAGCATATCACTTATAAAAATATTATCATAAATATATACAGAAAACCCTCAAAATTGAATATTCTAAACTGAAAAATATCTTTAAAATGCAAAGGCTTACTGGCTTTTGAACCCATTAAAACATATTTAAATTTGAAACTTCCATAAGCTGTCAAGAGCAACTGATTTATATCATAGAAAAATGGAAATTTCAACAAAAACTTTGGCATAAATGGTGAATGGAATTTCAAATATGGGAATCAAGAATTGGAAGCAGTAGGCAATGAAGCTTCTCTTACAAAATTCAGTGGCAGTTTCAGAGAGCAGAAGCTGGGCCCTCACTCTCTGCAGCTGGAGGCCTAAGAGGTGAGTTTTCACAGCCACAACAGCAGTGCAATGGACGAAGCTGCCAGGGTTGTGTTAGATTCAGGGCCACCAGGATAAGCGAAATCTTTCCTGTCTTCCGTGCAACTATAAATAACTTTGCCAGCACTAGCCTGTATCAGCATCTTCAGTGCCTACACACCAGCCCACCTACCGGTCTGCTAAGGAGGGATGTCTCCACTCCACGCAGCCTATCAACAGTGAGGTCTGAGGGCACATGGCATTCTTTAACCCACTGCGGGGATAAATGGGAGGCTGAAATGAAGGAGGAAAACCGAATTTCACAGATATTTTTCTCAGATAGAATTTTTCAAATGCTTTTGTTTTCCTTGTATTTCATCAAGTACTTGGTCTATTGCCAAATGTTAATTGGAAAATGAAAGGCCCATATGTTCATACAGGTAACATTTTTTAAAACATAAATGTTCCTTTATAGCATATTGGGCTGTTTTCCAAATCCTTGACCAAACACAAAGCTACAAATGATGACATCACCTCTATGAGGTGTTTCTGCTGGGAAAATGTTCTTTTTTGGTGCTATATCCCACAGTTGAATTTTTATTAAATTTTATCCCACAGGTTATGCACTAATTAGCTCCCATACAAATTTCCTAGCTCTAATTTCATTTTGTTGATTAATGATTCCAACTTTCAATTTAATTATCAAATTTGTTGATGTGAGAATTAAAAAACATAGAGTAGAAAGTCTAAGTATCTTTAGTATCAACCGTATGCTAGAGATTCCCAACCTTTACAAGGTAGTTTCTAATACTGTAAGTTACTAATACTGTAACTATATTGGATTTCCCAATACATAACCTCTATTCCACCCTCTTCACCATTTAAAAAAGTATTTGTGATTAATCAAAGAACTTATATGCATATATGCATAACCCATGGACAGACAGTAGTGTGGAAGGAGGCCTGGGGGGGGGTGAATGTGGGGTGGAGCGGATCAATGGGGGGAAAAGGGGATGTCTGTAATACTTTCAACAATAAAGATAAATTTTTAAAAAGTATTTGTGTCATCTATTCATTTTGAAAAGTAAATTGATTTTAAAGTTATATTTTTAATATTTGATTAGTCCTTAAAATAATCAAAGATAAATTAAAGGACAGGTACACTTATGTCACTTTATTTTGTCAAGTATAGTATAGTACTGGGCTAACCCTATATTTACTATACTATACTATAGTATACTAGAATATACACCTACTAGTATCATTCTAGACTAGTATAATATACTATATGGATCCATAGAGGATCCATATGTCAGTTAAAATAATGGCAGCTACTGAAACAAATAAATGTTTCAACTATAAAAGTCATAAAAATTAGACATTTATGTTTTACTATGTATAGTCTAGTTAATGGCAGAAGGAAACATAGGACAATGGTATAATGATTAGGAAAGTGGTTTTTATAGAGACACCTAGATTCGAAACCTCAACTCTACCACTTAATAACTGTGCAATCTTTGGCACATTAATTAAACATTCTGTGTCACAGATTGGCAGAGACTATGGAGACACAACGAAACTGAATGTGAGATCCAGGACCAGAAAAAGGACATTAGTGGGGAACCTGGAGAAAGTCACAAAGGAGCTGCAGGTTAGTTAATAGTGCTGTGTCAATGTTAATTCCCTAGTTTTAATCATTGTAACATAACTCTGCAAGATATTATCGTTAGGGAAAGCTGGGTAAAGGTTTTATCTGGGACTTCTCCATACTATTTTAGGAGCTCTTCTTTATGTTCAAAATTATTTAAAAGTTAAAAGTTAAAAACAACACTTAAAGGACTTTTTAGTGCAGTAGCATTTTGTCTGACACTGGCACTGTAACCTGGTAGAATGTTGTGGCATGATGCCTAACCTATAACTGTCACTTCAGTCTAATTATTGGTTAGTTCACAATACATGGCCTCAGTTAAGTTGGCATTTCAGAACAACACAGTTGTTCTGGTAGGAAAAACTGGAAGTGGGAAAAGGGCGACAGCAAACGCCATCCTTGGGGAAAAATTATGTTTCTTTTTCCAAGGTTCGCAACTCATGCCCAGGCATGGAAATATCTTCACACCTCACGAACAAAGAAGGGTGGATGGCAAAAACTTTTTGAAGAAATGATGAGTGAGTCCTGTTACCTCACAATCCCTCAAATGAAAGAGGTTGCAGAGGACATCTATTTTCTTCTCAGGGATTAGGTTTGCATTTGATATCATCATTATCATAATTAACAATAGCAGCAAAACCAAAAAACCTTTATCCACCATGGAGACATTTTGACAGGCAGTGCCACAGTCACAGTTGAAGGAACGTGACCCGGCTGGCGATGTGTATAATTTTGTTCCCTTCTCTTTTGTGCCATGCTGCCTCGCTTGTCCTGAATGCCTGGGCTCTGGAGTGGTGCATGAACTTCCCTGTGTCACTTTTCTGTGGCTTTCAGGAGAACAAAGGAAAGGAGGTAATTGGCTTATCTCTCCTTTCAACAGAGACAGATCTATTTCTGCTGCTGTCCACGTGACACGTCTCCATAGTGCTTGGCTTTGATGGAGTTTCATCTGGCAGCATAGGAAAGACTCCAGGGAGGCTGGGATTTATCAGCACAAAATGAATTGACATGAAAGGTGAGCAGAGAGCGGAGGAGGGATGCGGTTAGAATACGAAGCCAGGCTGGGACTTAACTGCTGCTCTCGATCCCAGGGGTTTTTCTTCCTCTTCTGACACTGGAAAGTGAAGGAAGCGTTTCCTGCGCAGGTTGTTTCCACCTGGAGTGAGGGATGCTTTCCAACTCTAGGAATGGCTTGAGCTCGGTTGTTTGGGTCACTGTCTGTGCCTAACCTGGTAAGGGTGGATGGCAAAAGGACATAGGCCTGTCAGGAGAGATAAATGAGTTCACTCCTATAAAGAACTTAGTGCCATGCACCTTGTAATGCTCCATCGACATTAGCTGTTGTGCTCAGCTGGCGTGGCTCAGTGGTTGAGTGCTGACCCATGAACCTGGAGGTCACCGTTCAATTCCGGCTCAGGGCCCAGGCCCAGGTTGCCGGCTTGGTTCCCAGTAGGAGACGCGAAGGAGGCAGCCGATCGATGACTCTCATCATTGATGTTTCTATCCCTCTCTCCCTCTCCCTTCCTCTCTCTGAAATCAATAAAGACATATTTTTAAAAAGCCTGAGCTGTTGTTGTTGATAATGTCATCATTACTATTATTTCTCTCAGAGCTCTATGTGGAAAGATAGCTTTTGACATGAAATGAATAGAGGCTTTGCAGTCAGAACACATGAATTTGAGCAATTTGGGGGAGACTAAGCGTCAGTAGTCTTAACTGTAAAGGAATAAGAGTGTCTTACTTTAGAGTTGTCGATGAGGTTTACATGAGACAAATGACAGGCGGCTCAATATAAAGTAAGCGTTATTTTTGTTAACACTAAATCAGTGACCAGCAGGACTTAGTGATGTTCTGACTGTGGTCAACTCAAAGGCCACATTTGTAGCCATTGGTCCTTTTTTTGTGATGAATGAGTAGATGCCCTTAGACATACCCTGGAAAGCTGGAAGTGGAAGGATCTTGAAAATCATAAGTTTTCATTGTTTTAAACATGATGCTGCTGGACAGTGATCTGCATCCAAACTTCATTTATGGCCAAGTGTCCAGCCCAACTTTCTCCCAGTTTCTGAGAGTAGGCTGAATGCAAGTAAACAAGGACAGGCGAGGTGGTTAAAGTCACTGGGATAAAACTAATCGGATTTGCCCAAATGTATTTGTTTACACAATCTCACCATTGTTATTTAGAGATTATCTGAAGCTTTGAAGTACATACTCAAATGAAGAGTGGAATTTGTACTCTAAAACTGTGGATTATAGCCTTTCTTGCAAGATTTTGTGCCAGGGATCAACAAACTATAGTCCTACAGGCCAAATTCAGACCACCTTCTGGTTTTGTGATAAAGATCTATTGGAACACAACCATGCTCATAGGTTTATGTGCTGCTTATGGCTACTTTCATGCTATAATAGAGCTGTTGAGTAGTTGTAGCCAACCCTGTATGGCCCACAAGGCCGAAGACATTTACAATATGGACCTTTATAGGAAAAGTTTGCTGACCCCCTGGCTTTTGCAGTCTGAGCCCACCAACTAATGTAGTGGACAGTAGCATTAAACACCATTTGCTCATATGGGTATCATTTTTAAAATGTGGACACCAGGCTTACAGAATTTAGCATAAAAATCATAATTCTCAATACTTCTTAAAGATTGAATGCCATGTAGTAATTTTGTATAACATCAGTGCAATAAAAAGAAAATGTGAAACAAGTCAAATATGCCTGTCCATTCTGAACATCACAGAAATGTCATAAAAACAAAATAAATAGTTGTGAAGTATTCCACACTCCCTGCAAAAAACAATACTATACTATAAAGAAGCACAGAGAAGCAGGTAAATAGGCCATCTGTCATATACTTCAGAATAAAGTGTCTAATGCCAGTAAAGTTATTCTCTTATAGTTCTCTTTATTTCTGACTATCAAAAGACAGTGGAAACTTACAAGCATAATGGGATAGTGCAGACACTTGAAAATTATGTCAGAGAAACAGGGTAGATTTTTTTATTATTATTAGCATTCCCTTCCTCAAATTTACACAGAACTTTTGACAAATGAATGATTACGATCATCAATTAATTTACTAAAAAGATAGTTAAAGAATGCAAGATAATCTTGTAAAGCTTTCTAAAACTACCCAACCATTAGTCTTCTTCAGATAAGCTCTGTATTAGGTGCTCCACTTTGAATTTGAGACAGCAGAAACATATGTGTTTTTAGCCCTGGAAAGGTAAGAATCATTTTCTTTTCTGACCAGGTCAAGTCCTTCTGATTTGTGTGACCTGCAGAAAACCTCCTTGTTGCCACATATTAACTGACTTTCCCAATGAGCTAAGAGGCTTGGACAAAGTGAGGAAATTGGACTAACCATCTAGTATCATGGGTGACAGGTTGGGCTCTGGAGTCAGGCAGCCCTGGTGCCACATACAGGATTTTAAGCAAACCAAACTCTCTGAGGCCCAGCTGCTTCATCTCTAAGATGGATATAATAATAGCACTACATCATAAAGTTTTTGTGAGAATTAAATGAGATAAATCATAAGTGCTTAGAAAAGTACCTGGACAGAGGAAATGCTCAATATTTTTAACTGTTTGATTAAGCATTACCTTTAGCATCATTTTAATAAAGTTAAAATTAATAGTATGCCTATATTTGTGATGAAAAAGTATGAGACACAATGTTGAGCAGTGTGTATTTCTGTATGTACATGTGCATTTGTGTTTGTGTATATGTGTGTATGAGAGAGGGGCGGGGAGAGAGAGAAATCCTTATTGCCAAATAATTCCTCTAATCTTGTTAAATTTTACTGAATCTGTGGCTACATATTGGATTCCCCTGGGAGCTTTAAATATTCTAATGCCAAGGCCAAACCCCAAACCAATTCAACCAAAGTTTCTGAATATGGAGTTTGAAGCATCAGAATCTTTTAAAGTTTCCAAGTAATCCCAATGTGCACCCAAGAATCAAAACTAATTGATCTAAACTGACTTTTGTCCTGGAAATTAGGGGGATAGTCACATTACAATATGACTCTTAACTGAGATACAAAATGGAGTCCAACATCTCCATCTTCCCACAAATGCCCTAAAAAATAAAAAACAAACAAAAATACCCCCACAGATTTTATTATAATGTATAGCTCTTACTTCTAGATTTCCTATCACTGAATGATACCACCAGGGTCACACTAAATTTCTTATTTTCCTCACTCCTCACTCCACACATACACTGAGGCTCCAAGTTCTATCAACTGAGATCCCTTTTTGTATCTCATATACATCTGTTCTTATCATCTCAGCCTCATCTGAGGTTCAGATTATCTTCTTTGTCTCAGACTGACATTATTATCTCATAATTGTTCTTTATATCCCTGCTCTGTTTGTTCAACTTGCCCATATTAGTTTAGGTTCCCCAGAAGCAGATCCAGAGGCAAGGATTCAAGGGCTGTAGTTTATTCAGGAGGTGAACCCAGGAAACATCAATAGGGTAGTAGTTTTAACCCACAGGTGGTGACAATTTCATCCACCAGGGGTATTTGACAATATCTGAAGATACATTTGGTTGTTACAATTTTGGGGGGGGGGGGTTGCTACTGGACTCTAGTGGATCAAGATCAGAAATGTTGCTAAACTCCCTACAATACATAGGACAACCCCCTACACACAACTACAAAGTATTAGCCAGCTTCAAATGTCAGTAATGCCCACATTGAGAACCCCTGCAATAGAAGGAAGTGAGACAGGGAAGAGAAAGAAGCCAATAAAGGTACATTATCAAGCGAGGTTAGCCCTGTGGGCAGCCACAGCTACTCTAGGAGACAGTGTAGACCACATGCCTCAAGTTATTCCACCCAAGGGGTATGGGAGGTAGACTTTACACACCAACTCCTGTGTCACCAGTGGCTGCTTCAGCAGTGGAAATGTGAGTTGTCTAATTCTCCCATACTTCGAGTCTGCTGTGCACAAGAGCAGAAAAAGAATAGGGTTTCATCAGTCAGAGAAGGCTGTCAGGCGGTTGGTCAGAAGTCTATGGTGGTAAGTTCCAAGGTATGTGGGTGAGACAGCATCTGCTAAACATCCTTCACATATATACCAGAGGAATCATTCTAGACCTTAATCAGACTATTCTTTCATTGGTTTTCCATTATCTTTCAAGTAAAAGCCAAGGTCCATAAGGTGGAATTTAAGATTCTTCACAATTGAGCCCTACCCGTCCCACTGGCCATGAATCCTCTGTATCAAATAGAACTGGATTTTATAAGCCCGGTTTTCACATCTGACTTACCTCTACAAAAGTGACTTTCAACTTGGATGAACACTGAAATTACCTAGGGTGCTTTAAAGCAATACTTTCTAGAGGTGCCACTCCCAGAGATTCTGATGTAACTGACCTGGGGCATGGCCTGGACACTGGCATTCTTCATAGTTCCCCCAGTGATTCTAAGGTGCAGCCAATGTTGTTTCCTGGGGACAGGACTGCCTTATTCATCCTTATATTCTCCACATGACTTTCAACACAGGGAATCCCATAATAGAGGTTCCATTGAGTTTTTTGAATTAATTTAATAGAGAGAGAGAAGCCAGGTTTGTGTGAAGAGGGTCAAAGCTCAGAATCAACATTGGTTGAGCATCTACTATGATTATTAGCATTTTACATGTTTTATTAGTTTTATTGCAGCAACCTTCTGTGAGGTAGGTGTTCTGCTTTATTTTTTCAGAAGAGGACACTGATATTCAGTAAAGTTAAACTGACTCATTCAAGATCAAAGAGCAGAGCCATGACTCAAACTTTGACTGCCCTGACTTCAAAGACCAGGTCCTTTTCAATACAAGATCCTGTCAACTAGGAAATAAAAAGTGGGAATCCCATAAGACTGTAATTCTTTTCCTGTTACAACGATCTGAAAGGGTTGCTCAGGAAACTCCTGGAAGCAGTAGAGAAGCAGCAGGAGGCCCTCATGGTCCTGGTACCACAAGGTACTCCTATTGACACTCTACATACTTGAAGGTGGAGGTTATACATTGAACATTAGTGTGATGGTACGCAAGGGAAATCAGAAACCACCAGCTCCTACAGAAGTCAAGTCTGCATTACTGAGATGTGACCATAGGATCTTCCTCAATGAGACCCAAGTCTTCTTGTGCAATGGCTTTCTTGTTGTTTGGGCCATGCATAGCAAATGCTGGGATTGCCCAGGAAGCAAGAGGGAGGGCAAATAACTCTATGGCTTTAAGTATACGAATCAGAAATAATATAAATAAAAGCATCACTAACCAGAAATAAATTTGCAATGATTGTCAGGTAGGCTGTAGAGAGTGCCTAAATAAACAGGTGATATTTTCTTTTCTGAACATCAACAGTTCAAAAAATAAAAACATGATGGAGACTGTTCTGCCTCTAGCTCTTCTCATTTTAGAAAAGATAGCGAGAAAGCAAAGCTACTAGTCCACATTCATGCTATTAAACTACAGAAGGTTTCCATCAGTCTTGGCATTAACTTTTCCCCTGTCACATTCACAAAAGAATTCTTATTAACGAATAGGACTTGAGTAGAATGGTGCAGGTCAAAAATAGAAACTCTAAGTGTATTTATTGGATTTCAAATTTCCTGCTACTGTTCAATGCACTTTGAGAAGAAGAAAACGACAGTGACAGCATGCTGCCTTTGATTTCATAGACTTAAATATTGTGATGTACACAAATGGAGACACTTTGAACAATATAAACACAATCTGCCTATTAACTATAATACTAGAAAACACTGCTATAGCTTTTAAATACAAAGATTTCTCCCCACTCATACTGCTAAGCTTTTCTTCCTATGAAGTCTAGGAAACAAAGACTTGACAAGTCTGACAGGGACTCAGAAATGCTACATTCCATCTCTAAATTTCTGTGTCTCCTGACCTGCTGACAGCCTTTTGATGATGTGTGAAGTACCAAACTGACATGCATGGTGGATTTCACAAATGCAGTGATGCTCTCAATCTGGCTCACTTTCAGTGGAATATATGTATGCCTCAGAGCTGCAAGACAAACTTGATTTGTATGTGTAATTCAATAATGTTGTCTTTCAGAAAGAAGACCAATATAAAGCTTTGTGTTCCAACACTATCATTATCTCAACAAAATGAGAAATATAACATTTAAAAAGTCAACATATGGCCAAGAAAATGGTGACTTTTAGGTCAACGCATAACCATATATTCCATTTTAGCATTAATTTGTCCATCAGAAAATCCTTAACGTCTAAGGTTAATTGTTCTGTGCTTGCTGGACCACTATATATTCTGAAACCCAAAGCCTTTCAGGAAGGGTGATCAATAAACATTCAGATCCCTAATCAGGCTTTCTGTGAAGGCCAAACTCTGCCCATGTCTCTAGTTATGTCTATTTATGATGCCAAAATCAAAAGACAAAAATGCTGTAAACAAGCTGTTGAGTTTCTCCCAGCACAAATGGAACAAAGAGGACATTTATCATAACAGATATGAATAAATCACTCTCCCAACTGTTTCAGGTAGGCAAGCCAAAAATTGTTTTACTTTCCAGCATTGCAATATCTATTATTAGGGATTTTTCTATTTTCCCAATCTCTATTTTTAATTTACTTTTTCACTAAAAGATACATTTTTTTGTTGTAATAGTAGCAGTCAGCCATAAAGTTTAAAGGAATACTTATGCCAGAAGAAACTTGTTAGAATCCTTAGTAGACAGAATTTTGAGCCACTAAAAAATATATATGTCTTTATTGTTTTCAGAGAGAGGAAGGGAGAGGGAGAGAGAGAGAGAAACATCAATGATGAGAAAGTCATTGATCAGCTGCCTCCTGCACGCCCCCTACTGGGGATCAAGCCCAAAACCCAGGCATGTGCCCTGACTGGGCATCGAACCAAGATCTCCCGGATTACAGGTCGATGCTCAACCACCGAGCTCAACTTCGGCTGGGCTTGAGCCAAATTTTTTTAAAATACATTTCATAAGAAGAATGTGAGTATGTATATAAAAGTCACTTCCTTAATTTGTGATACCGCTTAAAAATTTTTAATTGATGTTTTAGAGAGAGAGAGACAGAGAAAGAAACATTGATCTGTTGTTCCACTTATCTATGCATTCATTGGCTGATTCTTGTATGTGCCCTGACTGGGGATCGAACCTGTACCTTGGCATACTGGGATGACACTCTAACCAACTGAGTTACCCAGCCATTTGTGAGACTATTTAAATATATAAACATGTTTCTGGTCCAATAGATTCCAGAGAAAGAAAACAGGAGACTCAAGATTTATCACTGGGAACAATCAGAATCAATACGGAAAGAAAAATTTATAATCAGAAACTTTCATAAAAAGAATTTGGGAAGAAAGGCAAGATGTCCTTTGGATTTTACCACCCTACCTGGGAGTTCCAAGGAGAGGACAGGACCCCCATTTCCCAAGGACCCACATCTTTGCACTCCTTGCTTTCCTTCCAACTCTTGTGTTCTCCCTTACCCGGTAAATTTTCCTTTAGTCTGCTTGGCAGAAATCTAGCTGTCTTATTTTTC
This sequence comes from Miniopterus natalensis, assembly GCF_054644295.1. Taxonomy (NCBI): domain Eukaryota; kingdom Metazoa; phylum Chordata; class Mammalia; order Chiroptera; family Miniopteridae; genus Miniopterus; species Miniopterus natalensis. The sequence goes on along the minus strand of NC_142103.1, from coordinate 100,071,046 downwards.
ATCTGTGCTCCAAGTCACCTTGGGGCCCAAGGTTATGAAACTCATCTTTTTCCTGTCCCCTTACCTTTTTCCTGTAACATCCCTTTTTAAATGATGTAGCTGCCCAAATGATCAAGAAGGCAAAGCGTATAAGAAATATACATTAAAAAGGGGGGAGTCTGGGAGCCCTGAGCACAATTGCCTCTGTTAAGTCCTATTCATGGACATCTACCCATAGCTTCATCCAGGTTCCATACTAAACCTGTGAGATTCACTGGATACCAATGGTGTCTCTCTGGGCATGTACTTGGTAGTGAGAAAAGGGGTTTCCCTTGTAAAATTTTATTTATGGACTTATTTACTTATTGCTTTTTATTGAGACATAACACACACAGCAAGCTGTATAATGTGCACAAAAATGTACTGTTCAAAGAGTTTTATCAATGTATACACTGTGTGACCAACACCCAGATCAAGATCTAGAACACTTCCAGCACCCCCGGAAGCTCCTTCATGCCCCTCCATGCCAATCGCCCCTTCCCTCTCTGCACCCCATGGCAGTGATCACTATTCTGCCTTCCATCACCACTGCTTATTTTGATCTCTTCTTTAATATCATGTCCGGCTTCTTTCATTCACCACACTGTGTGGGAGAGTTCTCCATGCTGCAGCGTATATCAGCAGTTCTTCCTTTTCATTGCCATGGAGTATTCCATTGTATAAATATGCCACAATTTCTTTTCCATTATACTTTTGGGGGACATTTGTGTTGTTTCCAAGTTGGTGCTATTAGGAATGAAGCTGCTGTGAACGTCCCTGGCCATACATTTTTGATAGGCATAAGCACTCACTTCTCTTAGGTACATGTGTGGGAGTGTAGAATTGCTGGGTCACAGGATAGGCATTTGTTCAGGTTAGTAAATACTAAAGGGAAGTTCAGGTAGCCCTTGTGCCAATAGCTTAAAGCTCTTTATAAACCTCTGAGTCATTTGACTTCACAATGTTATTGCCAACAGTAAAGACTTACTTACTGAGAAACCTATTGAGTAGAAGCCAGGCAAGAATATCACGCGTGTTTCTTTTAGAAAGGAAGGCATGCTTATTTTCCACCAATGGCACGCACCTACAGGTTCCTCCCCAAGGAAAAACCAGGATCTTAAGCACTGGGAACTTTTTCCTCCCCAAATTTCACTCTAACTATGCTGTATACCAAGCTCGCAAACAGGTGTCAGTTCCTCACAAGTTCACCAAGGTATTTAATTAGCTGTTCCTATTTCCATTGCTCTATTCCCTCTGGATGTACGTGTGTGTGTGTGTGTGTGTGTGTGTGTGTGTGTGTATACACATATATGGTACCCCCAAAACGTATATACACAATTTGAATAATTATAAAGGCAGTGTTTATTAAAATACATTTCATTTTCAAAGTTGAGCTATCAGCTGTTAAAACAAGTATACATTTTTTGGGGGACACCCTATATGCGTGTGTGTGTATGTAAAAAAAAAATGAATTAAATTTTCTTTAATATTCACTTGGTAAAATGTGTCATTCAACTTGAAAATAAGTGTATGGTTATATATGAGAGTGGTCAGCTTATACCTATTTATTTTTTCCCCCAAAATCAACTGCAGTGGTGCACTATGGAGTACAGATTTCTCAGACAACTTAAATTGGTCTCATGTTTACATACTGTTTTTTAGGTCTTTGTAATCCTATGTGGAATTGTGGAAAAAAGGAAAGGAGGGAGGGTCCATTTTTCATGTAGCAATTCCATTACACTCACATTCCATTTCTGACTGCCTCCACACCTCCCCTCACTGCATCTGTGTAATGATCTATATTATCATGAAGGTTGAAGGGACCAAGTTTGCCATAATCTTTGTCCTCTGAAATTTCAATGGCTTTTGACATATTTTGACCGGAATCACCTCCTTGTGAATTCTAAAAATATTTCTAGATGGAGCCTGGTTAATCTCAAAATACAGAAACAATGTGTAACTAGATTAGGCAAATACTCAACAGATTTAAATCCTACACATCCCCCCAAGTAAAAGTGAAGGAAAGCTTCTATGTAAAGGAGGTGTAGGTTTTTGCTTCCTCATGCTATTCAATGGGTGAAGAAGTACAGGAAGAGGATGGGCATAAAAGTTGCAAATCATGGAATAAAAAGAGATGTTTTAGAAGTTGTGTTAATTTCATAAACCAAACAACAGAAAATATAATCCAGGTGGTTAGGGTTGGGTTTGCATAAAGTGGGATAAAGGGAAAAATCATAGGACTGGGAGAGACTTTAGACATCACCCCAAATGAGGAAATTCTTGGCTAAAAGATGAAATAATTTGCCTAAGAGAACAGGGAGGAAAAATTAATAAAAATTGAATGTGAAGAAGAAAATTAATAAGAACAAGTTCATACTATGTGTTAAATATCTCTGCACATATCTGTTTGTGCGTGTGCACGTATCCGTATCCATATAGGTATGTGATTATTCTTAATTTACAAACTAGGAGACAGTTAACAATATTTACCCTTGAGGACAGGGGGCAGGAGTGGGAAGTGTAGTATTATTTTAACTTTTTTAGTTTATAAACCTATTTATTTCTGAATTGGTTTTTATTTTATTTTTTATTATTAAAATCAATTTCAATTACTTTTATATTTTAATGAGAAAATTTAAAATTATATATGTGGCTCATATTATATTTCTATTAAACAGGTCTTGGCTAGAACATTACTAAAGACAACAATGTGGTGGTTATCAGAAGGAAGAAAGGGGGGTGTAGAAGAGGGTAAAGGGGGGCAAATATATGGTGACGGAAGATGACTTGACTTTGGGTGGTGGGCACACAATGCAATTTACAGATCATGTATCATAGAATTGTACACTTGAAACCTATGTAATTTTATTAATGTCACCACGATAAATTTAATAAAAATTTTAAAAAAGAAAATGAATAGGCAAGATAAAGGCTGGGTGAAAAATAAAATAACTGTTTAGTATTCATCAGAAAAAAATTGGTTTTCTTAAACTGATTGCTTAAGGATAAGAATCATGCATTATTTTTAATTTAAAATTTTATCAAGTCTAAAAAAAAGATATAAAATTCAGACTTCATAAAAGATTGTTAAATTTGCCTATTAAAAAAACTCTGCATGAGAAAATTACCAACAGAAAAAATTTATAAACAGAATAATATAAAATGGAAAAAAGATATGAACAGGCAGTTTCCAGAAAACAAATTACATATAGCCAATAAATGTGTGAAAACATGCTGAAATCTACTTGCAATTAAAAACATGCAAATCAAAAGAGAGAAATATTTTTCATGTACTAAGTCAGCAAAAACTTTATAGATTTGTTAATAGCCAGTGTTTTTGAGAGTGTGGAGGAAATGTGCATTTTCATACTTTGTTAGTAGGACTGTAAAGAGTTTTGGGGAAACAATTTGGTAATATCTATCAAATATAAAATTATGCACTCTTTATTGCTCCAAAATTATCCTATGCATTCACTTCACCCCATGTAGGTAAAAGGATGTTTCTGACATCATTTCTTTGAATGACAAAGAACTAGAAATACTTCTAAGTCCATCAATAGGGTCCTGATTAAAGAAAGTATAGTGCATCAATCCTGTGGAGCTTTACGGAGCTTTAAAAGAATAAAGTAGAATTGTGTGCTTACGTGAAAGGTGGAAAAAATATATTAAGTGAAAAGTAAGGTACAGAAGAGCTTTTATAATGAATTCCTTTGGTGTCACTGAAGAAAAGTGTGTGTGTGTGTATCTATCAATATTACTATAAAGAAAGATAATACAAAAGTATATACACAGACATATAAATTATATATACTGCAAATGTAGATAATAGATAGATATAAAAAATTGGATTTTTTTGCAGGGCTGGGATTACAGTGAGGTGAGTGAGGCATTTCCCTCAGGTACAAAGTTAAAAAGGACTTCAAAAAAACTCATTTGTCAAAATAAATATTAAATGCAATATTTTTAAAAATCAAAACTATTGTAAAAAATCCATGATAAAAATATCAACATTTTAAATCAAAACAGGCTGCTGTTGTTTATGAGCTATGATATTGGGCAAGGAGGTTTTTATAGCCTTAGAAGACAGAGATTTTCTCTCTCTAGAAGAGGTAGCAGATTTGTTTGCTGTCCTAAATAATGAAGATAATGTATCAATCTGGGGAAAATTGCAGGTAGGTTTGCTTGCATCCCATTATAAATATTTTCATTTCCAAAGATTACAGCCCTCAGCAGTGACACAAGTAGACTGTGCATGCAGTACCCACATGGGCCACTCCATGTCACACTTGTGGGACTTGGTGGGCAAGGGAAACTGGCAAAAGCATGAAACTCATGCTTCTTGTTGTGCTGTGAGTAACAAAGATCTTTGTCTCTGACTCAGGGATGTCATGTCTTCTGACCGCATCCATGAAATCCATGCTAACTCACCAGGTTGCTGGTAGAAAAAAAATCACGGACCTTTCCCACTTCCTGACAAGAGGTTTCTTTTCTCCCATTTCAGGTAAAAGGAATAATTCATGTGAGGATTTGGGATTCCATACATGATCTCGCTTATATGTGGAATCTAAAGAACTTAATAAACTGATGAACAAAATAGATCCAGTGACACAGAAGCATGAATCAGGCTGACGAATCTCAGAGGGTAGGAGGAGGGTGGGGGTGGGGAGAGATTAACAAAAGAATTTATGTGCATATATGTATACCCTATGGGCACAGACAATAGTGTGGTGAAGGCCTGGGGGGGGTGTGGGGTGGAAGGGGTCAATGGGGGAAAAAGGGGACATCTGTAATATTTTGAACAATAAATGAATGAATGAATGAATGAATGAATGAATGAATGAATGAATGATTTGGGATTCCAAGAGAAGTAAAACTTGAGTTACCTGAAAGATAGAATGTTTAAGGGGAAATAGTTGGAAATAAGACAGATAAGGGGACTGGGGCTGGAGCTTGAGGGGCCTTATGGGCCATGCAAGTGATTTGAATTTTGGTCCATAGGCTTCATACAGCCAGTAGAATGTTTTAAGCCAAAATATAACAGTTTAACATTTATTTATTAGAAAGATCATTCAGTGGCCAAGTAGAGTGTTGACAGGAGTCAAGAGAAACCATTATGAGGCTGTTGAAATAGTAATAAAAATAATAATAATTAAAATTGCTAATGTGGAGCCCAGCCAGCATGGCTCAGTGGTTGAGTGTCGACCTATGAATCAGGAAGTCATAGTTCGATTCCTTGTCAGGGCACATGCCTGTGTTGAGGGCTTGATCCCCCGTAGGGGACATGCAGGAGACAGCTGATTGATGATTCCCTCTTATTATTGATGTTCCTATCTCTGTCTCCCTCTCCCTTCCTCTCTCTGAAATCAATAAAAACATATTTTTACAATTGCTGACATGGATTGGTCTGTGAGTGCCAGATACTGTGCTATGCTCCCCAGCTAAGATTATATTCTTTATTCCTGAGAGAAAAGAAATTATCTATGTTTAATACATGAGGGAAATGAAGTATAGAGAAGTAAATTAACTTGAACTAGTAAATGGCAGAAACAAGATTAAGACTCCAGCTATCTGCCCAGCCAGACGTGGCTCAGCGGTTGAGCATCAACCTAGGATCCAGGGGGCTGCACTTCGATTCCCGGTCAGGGCACAGGCCCGGGTTTCGGGCTCCATCCCCAGTCGGGGGCGCGCAGGAGACTCTCATCATTGATGTTTCTCTCTCTCTCTCTCTCTCTCTCTCTCCCTCTCCCTTAAAAAAAAAAAAAAGACTTGAGCTATCTGACTTCAGATCCCAAGTTCTTAACCACTAACTGAGTAGAGTTTTGATAAAACGTATTTAATTTCTGTCATTTAAATTCATATGTTGTGATCATCTGTCCAATAGGGACTGACTATAGGTTCTTTATAACACATTGAACGTTTGCTGCTACCTATATTTAGCCTATAATTCTATGTAGCTTTGGCCACACTACCTTCCAAGAATATAATCCCATTTATTTTATTTCCTCCAAATACATTACTTTGTCATTCAACAGGTTAAATCCACATAGTTTGATTCATGCTCAAATCAAATAAACTCAGACTCTCTAGATCTATTTATATAACTTTATTGGCCTTCCCAGTGTGGGAAAACTTTCTAATTGGGTATCAGTGGAGAACTTAATGAGCCTGCTGTTTATTCTCTCTTCCAGGCCATTAATGAAGACTTAAAATTTTCTGTCTTTTGTGCCATCATGTGTTACAAATTAATGCAACCCTCAGAATGCCAGGAGGCTCTATTTTTATTAAGAAATGTCAGTAGAAAATGCTAATTAGGCATGCCTGTAAAAGATTACCAAACCTAATACATATTGATTGTGTCATATGGATTAGTCTGTTAATAAATCATATCAGTCATCCTTATATAATCTAAAATTCCTAACACACTATACATGTGAAAAATGAGAAATAATTCCCACTTCAGTATATTTTTCTCACCTATAATTTGTTATTATTATTAATTCCTATTATTTTTCATATAAGGGTAAGTTTCCATGATATAGAACAAAACATTAATAAGAAACAAAATGGGGGTGAAGTCAAATTAGATAGAGATACTGAAGTCTTTATGGAATATCAAATAAACTATTTTATAAATACATAATTTCATTCTCTATTTCATGGCTGGTACCAAAACTATTAGTTTATTTGAGAAATTGTACTATTTCATGTTGGTAGATATTTACTCTTCTTTTATAACAACTTTATTTAGCTATGACTCAGACACCACACAATTCACCCATTTGATGTGTACAATTCAATAGTTTTTAGTGCATTTACAGAGCTGTGCAACCATTGCCACAATTTTAGAACATTTTCATGACTTTTAATTATCACCTTCCAATCCCAATCCCCACATCCCCTTCAGCCCTATGTAACCAGTAACTACTTTCTGCCTCTATAGATTTGTCTATTCTTGACATTTTATGTAAATGGAATTATATATGTTCTTTTGTGAGGAGTTTCTTTGCTGAGCATATTGTTTTCAAGATTCATCCACGTTTCAGCATGTATCACTATTTCATTTCTTTTTCTGGTCAAATAATATTCCATTGTATCACCATGTCACATTTTGTTTATCCATTCATTAATTGACAGACATTTGGATAGTTTCTACTTCTTGGCAATTATGAATAATGCTTCTATGAAAAGTTATGGACAAATTTTTGTGTGGATGCATTTTCATTTCTCATGGGTGTATATGTAGCAGTGGAATAGCTGAGTCAAATGGTAACCCTATGTTTAAATCTTTAAGGAACTACCACGCGGTTTTCATAGTGGCTGCACTGTTTTACATTCCCACCAGCAGTGTATAAAGGTTCCAATTTTCCCCCATCCATGTCAACACCTGTTATAACTTTTTAATTATACTCATCCTAGTGGGTGTGAAGTGGAATCTAACTGTGGTTTTGATTTCCATTTCTCTAATGACTATTGATGTTGAACTTCTCTTCATGTGCTTGCTGGCCATTTGCATATCCTCTTTGGAGAAATGTTATTTAAACCCATTGCCCATTTTAAATTGGGTTATTTTGTCCCAGTCAAGACAGGGTGGGATGGTGTGAGATTTCACCACACTACTCAAAAATGTGTGTAATTTAAAACTTATAAATTGTTTATTTCTGGAATTTTTCATTTAATATTTTCAGACTGGCTGAATGTGGGTTACTGAAATCCAGAAAGGAAACCTCAGATAAGGGCGCTACCATATTCCAGAACCTTGCTCCACATCAAACAAATGTGAGCTGAATGCGAACGAGAGCCCACTGGACTTCACACATTCCCCCCTCTTCAGCTTGTGCAGCAGGGTTCCATCCCACTGACCTCATCCTGCCTGGAATGCTTTCTTGAGTTAACAGGAAAGTGATGGAGGCCCTCTTCTAGGCAGGGTTTCTCAGAGAGCAATAATTCCTGCTAAGTGCAGAATTGCTGGATGGGTCTGCGATCAATAGCAAGCCTTGCCCCCAGCTGGAAATCAATCCATTTTGGCTGCTTCAGTGGAGTTCCTGGGGCTTAGACACTATGGAAATGCAATAACTGATTTTCGCTTATTTTAGTTCTATGAGCTCCTTACTGACCCACTCCATTATCCCCTCCTCTTCAAGTCCCAGTGCTGCAAGTCAGCCTTTTCCATCCTCTTAGTGACAAAGACTGTGAGTCTTTCAAGGCTGCAAAGCTCCCTTTACTCACGGAGTTTTTACCTCTGACTCAGTGCTACTTACCTCATTGGCCACATGCACAATTCCTTCCTTCCTTCTACTCTACTCAGTTCAAACTCGCTACCCAGAAAAATATCTTGTCACAGCTGGAATTAACTATTCACAGTGAACTCTGCCAAACAGATCAGGACTCAAGCCCCTCATTCCTCTATAGCAGGACTCAGCGAACTTTCTCTGTAAAGGCAGACAGTGATCATTTTATTTTAGGCTTTGCAGGCTATGCATTCTCTGTTACAACTACTCCACTCTGCTGTTGTACTGGGAAAGCAGCCACAGACAACGTGTAAACAAATGGGCATGCCTGGGTGCCAATAAAACTATACCTAGAGACACTAAAATTTGGGTTTCATATGATTTTTCACATGCCACAATTATTCTAGTTCTAATTTTATCAGCCATTTAAAAATATAAAACTATTCTTAGCTTGTGGGTTACATATAAAAATGGGCTGCATATAAGTGAGATCATGTGATATTTGTCTTTCTTTGACTGGCTTATTTCGCTTAAACAAAAAGAGGGTGCTGCAGGCCAGATTTGTCCCTTGGGCCACAATTTGCTGACCCTTGCTCTACAGGAAATCCCCTGTGGAGCTAGATTCCAGGGTTTAGCATAAGCTTTCCAGAGTACCAGGCACTGAGATTTAACACCTGTGCCTTAGCCAACCTGTCCAGATGTACTTACTCATCAGATGGCATCTGTTTGGGGCAAGTACCTCTTAACTGACCTTTTAAGCATTTAAAAAGCAGAGCAGGTATTTTTATCAGACTTATATTAATCAGCTAATTATTCTTAAAAGAAATTTTAACTAACTTGTTGGTCACTGCCAAAACCCTGTCTTAGAATTGGTTCCCTAGAAGTGAAGCCTGAGACTGAGTATGTGCTTTATGGAAGAAGAGCTCTCAAGAAAAAGGAAGTGATGGAAGCAGGGGAGGGCAGGTGGCAACTAAGAGAGTGTGGGCTTGGCTGGAGACTAGGTTCAATCTGACCTCATGGGAAGCCCTGGAGCATAAATAGCTCTACAGAATTAGGCACTCAAGGTAGGTACCTCAACAGCACTTTGAGGCAAGGGGACTGGCCTTTTGTATCCCCATGTTGGGAAGTCAGTAGCAGTGGGCCCCACATGTTGGGGAGGCTGGCTTAACTCCAAGGTGGGCAGCTGACATTCAGCTGAGGGAAAATCTTCAGAGAATGGGGCAGCTCTGAGCTGTTAGGGGTCAACACTCACAGCAGCTAATGGGTGGGAATCTTAACCCAGTAAAGGGGATCTGGCTGGGCACCTACAGAATTACAGCCCACTTACAGGGACAAGAACACACTGGTTGCCTTTCCACTTCCAGCTCCTTCTCACTACAGACTACCCTCCTGAAGCTCTCCCTGAGTCTCCCAGGAATGAGAATGGATGGGGTTGGATGGAAGCACTCTACAGTCGTCCCCCCTTTTCTGTAGGGGATACATTCCAAGACCCCCAGTGGATGTCTGAAACCATGGATAGTACCGAACCCTATATATACTATTTTTTTCCCCTGTACATACATACCAAGGGTAAAGTTTAGCACAATAAGAGATTAAGAACAATAACTCATAATAAAATAGAATGAGTATAACAATATACTGTAGTAAAAGTTATGTGAATATGTTCTCTCTCTCTTTCTCACCTGGGAAAAAGGGATGATTCACATTCTGGGCAGAATGGAGCAGGATGGCATGAGACTTCACCATGCTACTCAGAATGCCGTGCAATTTAAAACTCATGAATTGTTTATTTCTGGAATTTTTCATTTAATGTTTTTGGACCATGGTTGATGACATGTAACTGAAACCACCAAAAGTAAAACAGCAGATAAGGGGGGACCACTTACTTCCCACATTCCTGACAGTTGCTGGCTCTCTCAGATGTGGTAGAGCTTCTGTTATTCTGAAGTAGGTGGTTTATAAGCCAAGGGGAAGAAAATTATTTATTTTCCATTTCAGCTGCCACTCCACCCACTGCCAAACGTTAGAAGATGCCATCTTACCTAACCTCCTGCTCCAGCTGTTGTTCCCTTCAGCCTGATGTCTCTGTTAGCACCACCCCAATGATTTTTTTTGGGTGAGTGGCTCTTCTACTTATCCTCTCATTGGGGACATAGTTATTCTCTTGGGAGTAGTAAATGGCTCAGCCACACGAATGACAGATGCCTAAACTTTCGTTGCAAGCAGAAAATTAGCTGAGGCACTACAATGTGTTCTTGAGGACATAACTGATTTAGAATCACAGCTGAATCTAATTTTTCTAACTTTTGCTAAATGAAAAGTTGCACCCTAATAGATTTATCTTAAGAAGAAAATTATGTCGTGCATGTAAAAACAAATTAAAAGTATAGAACACAATCTCTAACCCACCCCTGGGGGAAGCCCAATGTGTGTCCTCTCCTCAAGCCTAAGGGCACAATTTTAAAATAACTAGACTGAAAATGCTATAAATATATTTATATTTATAAATCAAATGTATTTGATTCTATTGCAATAGTTACAGGGAATGTTTACAATATACAGCAAACCTATGTTTGCTATAGAATTTCTCTAAACATGCACTCAGGGACATTTACAGAACTTAAAAGAAAGGAGAGTAAAAGCCTTTTGACTGTTTTTCCCTTTTTCCCTCTCATCCCCCCACCTCTGCACTGGAGCCACAAAGGGCCTCTCAGTACACAAAACTGGTCCATGTTGCTTGTCTAATTAGCATAATTTAGTGGCTCCCTATGCCTTTTAAAATGAAGCCCTGAATCTGTCCCATGAACTCAAGGCTCCATCTCATTCAGCCCAGCCCTCCTTTATGGTTTTATATCACACTTCTCCTTACTTTCTACACTGCAGCCACAATGACTGTAAATGAGCCACAGGGCCTTTGGACATGCTGTGTACTGCTTGGGAGAGAGTGCCACCATGGTTCTTCTGATGAACGCTTACTCATCTCTCAGATACCAGTTCAAATGTCACTTCTATTGGAAACCTTTCCACACCAACTTCACTCTCACAGACAAAGTAAGATCCCTATTTTATATAATCTTATATTCTTCCATCTCTCTCTTTCATATAGCACTTCTTACAGCATGTATTTACATTTTTATTTCAGTGATACTTTTATTCTCTTCCTCCTTCACCAGATGATTGGAATTATGTCTACTTTTTTAAAAAATATATATCTTTAATGACTTCGGAGGGGGATTATGTCTACTGTGATCATCACTATTCCCAGCACCTAGAACAATAAAATAATTTGGGGAAACACCTAGTTAAAGAGGCAAATGAGTAACATGAAGCAGAAGCAAATCGTCCTAGCCACGGCAACCCCAGATCAGCAAAGCTCCAACCAATCAGTTACGTTTATTTTTATGCCATTGAGATTCTGTCAATATTTGCAACCCAGTATGACCCTGCCCATGATGACTAATGTGCAGAAATTTACAGAACTTTTATTATACTCCTAAGCATAGTAAATCACCAGGAGGAAATCTAAATTATACCACATCCTCTACTTATTTGACCACAAACTCCCCCTTTTTCATAGACTATGTTATGGTACTACTTTTCTGAGAACATGATGTGGGAAACGCTGTTTTAAGGACTTTCCCAGCTCTAAGACTAATTCTGTGATTCTAGATACCAGATAGCTTAGTTCTTGGGCTTAACCTGCAGTTCTTCTTTATTTAGACAATTATAGATTCATATAAAGTTAGAAGAAATAATACAGAAAAATCCCATGCACACTATAACCATTTCCCCCAAGAATATTTTGCAAAACTATAATGTAATATGATAACCAGGATGTAGACAGTGATACAAGCTACTGATCTTATTCAGATTTGCCCCGTTTTACTTATACTTGTGTGTGTGCTAATTCTATACAATTTATCACAAGTGCAGGCTTGTTTACCCACCGCCCCAGTCAAGTTGCAGAGTATTTCCAATACCACAATGCAAGGATCCCTTGGGTTGCCTCTTGGTAACTATATTTAAAATGAACTCAAAATGAATCATAGACCTAAGTGTAAAACAGAAAACTATAAAACTCCAAGAAGATAACATAGGAGAAAACCTAGATGACCTTGGGTTTGGCGATGACATTTTAGATACAACACCAAAGGTAGGACCCATGAAAGACATAATTGACAAGCTGGACTTTATTAAATTTAAATTTTCTGCCTTACAAAAGAGATTGTCAGGAGAATGAGAAGACAAGCCATAGACGGGGAGAAAATATTTGCTAAAGACTTATCTGATAAAGGACTGTTATCCAAAATATACATAGAACATTTAAAACTCCACAATAAGAAAACTATTTGATTAAAAATGGATTAAAGACCTTAACAGACATCTCAGCAAAGAAGATAAACAAAGGTCAAATGAGCATATGAAAAGATCGTCAGCTTCTGCACAGCAAAAGAAACCATCAACAAAACAAAAAGGGAGCCCACTGTATGGGAGAACATATTTGCCAATGACACATCTGATAAAGGGTTAATATCCAAAATACATAAGGAATTCATACAACTTAACAAAAGAAAGACAAACAATCCAATTAAAAAATGGGCAAAGGATGTGAATAGACACTTCTCCAAAGAGGACATACAGATGCCAAGAGACATATGAAAAAATGTTCAACGTCGTTAATCATCAGAGAGATGCAGATTAAAACCACAATGAGGTGTCACCTCACACCTGTCAGAATGGCTCCATCAACAAATCAACAAAGGACATGTGCTGGTGAGGGTATGGAGAAAGGGGAGCCCTAGTGCACTGCTGGGGGGAATGCAGGCGGGGGCAGCCACTATGGAAAACGGTATGGAGGGTCCTCAAAAAATTAAAAACTGAACTCTCATTTGATCCAGTGACCCCACTTCTAGGAATATATCATAAGAACCCAGAAACACCAAGAATGTATGCACCTCTATGTTCATAGCAGCACAATGTTCAATGCAGGAATTTAAAAATACTCATCTCTGTTCACATTTTTATCACTACATGTACTATATCTTCTTTTCAGTGCACAGAAAGGTATGTTGAGAAGAAAAGAACTTTTTCTCTCTTTTTTCTGTTTGTGATTGGGACCTGCAAATTAAACTGAAGAGGAAAAAAAAGACAGATTAGCAAAAAAAAAAAAAAAAAAGGAATTTTTATTTACATGGGAGTTCACAGAAAAATGTGACCAAGAACATGATTAGAATAAGGATGGGAAGGAGTAGAAGGGCTACTTCTGGGAGAATAAATGACTACTTCGAAGCAGGGGGGCAGAGCAGAAAAGGCACTTAAGTAAACGTGAAAACTAAGGCTGAGCAATAGACATATTATTAAATCAAGAACTCGTTTTTGCCATGACTAGAACGGTTTTGACCTTTTAAAACAAAGAATAGGCTATCCCTGAGTATCAAATGACTCCTTGTTAAATGGTAAAAATTCCATACCATCATAGTTGATTGATTTAATTTCACTAGTCTAGATGGAAGCAAAAGTCCTTAACTGGAAGGCCCTGACATCTGGGGTGCTAGCATCAACTGTGAAATACATGTCAAGTTAGCCCCTAGCACTTTTTCCAAAAATCTTTTTTTTTAAAAATAAATAAGAAGAGGGGAGAATTCTGGGAAGGTTATGCATTTGGAAGAACCAAGAGTCTGTCTCCCCACCTAGACAATTGCGCTGCCAAAATCTGTCTGATGTAACTACACATAAACCCATGCAGTTCAAACCTGTATCTCGGAACTCTGGAGTCTATTGAAGGCTTGCACCTTCCAGGGAAGACTTGGATGGGAATTAAATAATGAAATTTTAAACAACCAATGAATCAAAAAAGAAATCACAAGGGCAGTGAGAGAATAGAAATGACTTAAAACAAAAACACAACATACCAAAATTTATAAGACACAGCAAAATCAGTGCTAAAGGGAAAATGTATAGCTATAAGTGCTTACATTAAAAAAAAAAAAAAAAAGGACAGATTTCACCCTAGATGGTTTGCTCAGTGGTTAGAGCATCGGCCTGCAGACTGAAGGGTCCCAGGTTCACTTCCAGTCAAGGGCATGTACCTTGGTTGCCGGCTCAACCCCCAGCCCCTGTAGGGGTGAGTGTGGGAGGCAACCAACCTATGTTTCTCTCTCTCTTTCTCCCTCTCTCTATTTTCCACTGTCTCTGAAAAGCAATGGAAAAAAAGAAAAGACTGTCCACTTCATATGTCAACAGGGAAATGCAAATTAAAACAACAAAATACCACTATACATCTATCAGAACGGCCAAAATCCTGAACACTGACAACACCAATTGCTGGTAAGCATGTGGAGCCACAGGAACTCTCATTCATTGCTGGTGGGAATGGAAAATGGTACAGTCACTTTGGGAGACAGTTTGGCAGTTTCGTACAAAAATAAAAATACTCTTATTGTACGATCCAGTAATCACTCTCTTTGGCATTTACCCAAAGGAGTTGAAAACTTATGTCCACACAAAAATCTGCACACAGATGCTTATAGAAGCTTTATTCATGTTTGCCAAAATGTGGAAGAAACAAAGATGTCCTTCAGTGTATAAATAAACTGTGTATAAATGAATAAACTATGGTACTGCCAGAGAATGGAATATTGTTCAGTGCTAAAAAGAGCTACAGAGCTGTGAAAAGACATAGTGGAATCTGAAATGCATATTATTAAGTGAAATAAACCAATCTGAAAAGACTACATAATGTATAACTCAATGACATTCTGGAAAAGGCAAAACTATGGAGACAGTAAAAAGATCACTGGTTGCTAGGGGTTGCAGGGAAGAAAGAATGAACAAACAGAGCACAGAGGACTTTTAAGGCAATGAAATGACTGTGTACAAACTATAATGATGGACACACGTCATCATACGTTTATCCAGACTCAGGACAGCAGTCTGCCTCTCCCACCCTCTCTCTTACCATGTTATACCATTTAGTCTCTCACACTGCTTCTCCTTGTTCATGTATCTTATTCTTCTTTCTTTCCTCAGTTATCTTTGTTTTTCTGTGTTCATGGCCATCCCTCCACGGACCCTAAATTTCCATGTTCTCAGTTCAAACCAGACACAGAGGATTCCTATCCTTCTCTGAATCCTGATTCTTATTCCTATGACAGGGAATCCGGTTACCCTAGCTTGGAACATATGTCATCCCCTAATAGCCAGCAGTGGTCAGTGCCTGGGAGCGAAAAAAAGGTACCTGTCACAGAGAACTGGTATGACTGTCACCCTCCTGGGGTGGATCTTCATGGGCAGGACATGTTTGCATTACATCTTAAAATTATGAAACCACATCTTAAAACTATGAAACCACATAGATACACTCTACCACATAGATATATTAGTCTTAAAATCTAGCTCTACCCAATTTGAGTCTTCGGGGCAGTGACAACAACGAAGCAAAATGAGGTTAAAACAGCCACACATTCTGTCCCGCCCCGTACATGTTGCCAGTCCTTTGGCTCATACCTTATGGGACATCTTTGAATGAGGATGGGGTCCTTTAGTTTTGAATGCACCATTTTTACAATTTGTAAAGACAAGAGAAGGAGCTGGAAAGGGGCATTTAGAAACATTTGCTTCCTATTGACTAAGCTTTTATCCTTGTATGAATTCCCCCAATAAACAGATATAACAATAATGATAATACAAAGCTATAGCATTGCCCTGAAGACTAAATGAGATAATACATGTAAAACACTTAAAACAATGCCTGGCACTGAATAAGAACTCGATAAAATAAATATCAGCTATCGTGACAACATCTTAGCACCGTCAGTCACCAACTGAATGAAGCAATTGAGGTCCTCAAGGGACAAACTGGACTGAAATTTGAAGTGGTCAGTAATGAACCACAGTGACTGGTACTGCAGTGCAGTGTGGTTTGGTCCTAGCTAGAAATGGCCTTGTTAAAGAAGTAATGAGCTTCCACATACATGGGTATGCTAAGCAGACATATTTAAGTACCAATCATCAGCTTCCTTTATATATATCATAAAAATAAGACATAGAAATTTAGAATTTACCATGAACTCAAAGCCCAAAATAAAATAAAATTAATTTCAGTAAAAATTCCTTTTTGTTTCCTGGGCCTTTTCATTTTCCTTCATAATATATGGATGAAAACATTTTTAAAGAGAGCTGCCAACTTTAAAAATTTGGTCTACTGGCATGTGGGTAAGAGTGTGCTTTCTTATCCACTCTAATTTTCAGTTTGTACTTTTAGCCCCAATTTATATATTCTTACAGGAGAAACTGGTATATGAATTGGGAGACCTGAGTAATTTTAATTTGATGGGACCCTGGGGAAGAAGACACTGCATGTGGATGGCATTTAAAAAAAAACAGTTTATCTAAGAAATAAATGAGAAAATCAATCTTTCCTCCACAAGTAAATAGAAATAGATTTTCGTTGTATTAATGAGGGTTAGGCAAAAAGTTTTTGTGTATAGATGTATGTGTTGCTAGTTAAAATTGAGTCATTCTTTTCAATGCTTGCTGTTTGGAGTTCAATAACAGCCCAATTATAACACAAAGGTAGAGTCACAGTAAATACCATTCTAATTGGATATTCTAAGTTTAGCGCTGACTTTTAAAAATAAAGCTTCTGTATTGTTTTATTTGTTTCAGTTATTCAAAATAATTTTCTTATTGTTAGGATTATACTATAGTTCCTGGGTTAATAAGTAATCACTCAAACAAACAAACAAAACCAAAAAAAAAAGAAAAAATAGAATCCCAAAGCAGTGGACAAAGTCTACTGAACTCAAATCCGCAGAGTCTAAGCCAAGGCTTCTCAGAGAAAAGGATTAATCCCTCCCCTCTTCAAGGTATCTGGGAATCGGGGAAAACCAATAGAAGCATCTAAAGTTAGGGTTAGGCAGCCCTGAGATCATCTCTCAGAACAGTGAGTAAAGTGTGGCAGGTGGTGTCAACTGGTACACAACAGCAGTCCCAACCCTCTTCCTCACTTTTGCTACTTTCTATTAAAGAGATTTTAAAAATTACTGTACTTACATTCTTGGTCTCTCCTCCAGCTACAGGTGTCCATGTGACACAGCTCTGGCCAGCAAGATGGAAGAGGAATCTGTCGGAAATTCTGGAAAAGATATTTCCTCCTTATAAAGGGACAAATGCGTAGAGAGTACTTTCTGGTACAGCTGCTTTACTCTTCTTCCTGCCTTGGATGTGGACATGGGATGCTCTGGTGCGTAGAACTGCAGGACCATCATGTGACCGTAAGGCAGCAACCTAAAGCAGAAAAGCCAACAGGCTGATGATGACAAAACAGAATGAAAAAACAGCCTGTATCTTTGAAGGTTTCATTGAGCCATCATATCAAACCTGGGACCACCAGACTTCTTGTTATGTGAAATAATTGAATTTCTTTGTTTAAACTACTGTTAATTACGAATTCTCTTACTATAGCCAAAAGTATTCTTAGCTGGTACAAAGAGGATAGAAATTCAATCTTGTAACATGCTAGCCCTGGTGATATTCAGAGATCAGGAGACCACAGTGGTGCCTTTTAATCCATTGTACATAAAAATAAATAAGAAATAACCTTATTTTTTCATGAAAGTAGGGGGTAGTATATTCAAAACAGACTCTGCTGAGCTCTTGAGAATGAGTAATAATAATGAAACATATTGGAAACAGTATTAGCACAATGGTTGTGGCAGACTGCGTTACTGGCCCCAAATCCTCACCCTTCTCTGTATCTGCATCTTTTGACATGTGTCTTTGTAGTAAGCCTTACCTCCTACCCCACCCCTTGACATCAGGCTTTAAAGAAAATGCACCCTATATCATTAATTTATTCTTCTGTAATTTTTATTAGCTGCACAGTATTCAGTTTAATACATGTGACAGTTACTTCATCCCTCCTATTGGCTACCTAGGTATTTAAAATTTTTAGATGTAATTTCAAAACCCTGTATAAAACACCTTGAGCATTATATGGCTAAATCTTTGTGCATATTAATAATTATTTCCTTAGGAAAATGTCCTAGAAATCGAACTGTTAAGTCAAGAGATATAAATGTTTGCCTGGCCGGGTGTGGCTCAGCAGTTGAGCATCGACCTAGGATCCAGGCGATCGGGGTTTGACTCCCGGTCAGGGCACATGCCCAGGCTGCGGGCCCCATCCCCAGTCGGGGTCGTGCAGCTGAGCAATGACTCTCTCATCATTGGTGTTTCTATCTCTCTCGCTCCCTCTCCCTTCCTCTCTCTGAAATCAATAAAGATATATTTAAAGAGAGAGAGAGATGTTGAACAAATTTCTCATGCACAAAAGTTATGTTAATCTTCACTCCCACCAGCTATGTGTAAGAGTGCCTGCTTTCCACACTGTACTTAGCACTGAAAATTACTAATCCTCTCAGTCTTTTCCAGTCTCATGGTAAAAAAATAGTATCTTGTTATAGATGCAATTTGAACTCTTAAGAATTTGGCAAAGATGAACTTTTAAAATATATTTATAGGTACATCTTTTTGGTGATATTCTTATTCATGCCTTTTGTCCTAATCTTCATTGAAATTTTTTTGCTAGTGTTTTTTATGTATTAATACTATTAATTCCTCTATTATACATGTTGTCAATGTGTTTCCTAATTGTTCAAATGCTTTTAAAATTATGCCCTGGTGTTTCTTGACAAAGGTTTTTTGTTTTACTTTATGAAGTCAAACCAATCTATTTTTTTAAAAAAAATATATAGCTTCTGTCTTTGCTTTCATAGATAAAAATACAACAGAACCTGTAATTTTTATGTCTTGTGTAGAATAGCAGAATGAAACTTCTCATTTAATCAGTGTAAACAAATCAAAGAGGAAAAATAGAATCTATTACATGCATCTTAAATGTTGTACAAAATTCTAGATACTTTCTTATTCTTTAATACATTTAACCCCTCACTTTAGAGTGGGCCCATTTTTACAGATAACAAAACTGAGGCTCAGGAAAAATTTATATATTCATTTTATAGGATTTGGAAATAAATTTGCTATTTTATATTACCTTAGAAATTTACATTTTTAAAAAAAATTCTGATGGCACTTTTCTAGTCATATTTTTTTATAATATGGGTTTGATTCCTGATCTAAGCCCAATTATAAAGTTATCTCTTGGAACAAAACTGGCCTTCTGAACTTCTAAGGGAGCTGAAGAACACAATAACAATCTTCCCAGCTGTAGAGAGGTTAGCTCAATGCCTAACACAAATGCACATTGTTAGAGATGGGTAGCAACACTCCAGATATCTCTAATTGCAACATCAATTTCTTCCACTGGATAGAGAGAACTGGGTTTAAATATGTCTCTCCTATGAAGTCAGGACAAGATAACATTCTAGGGAAAGCCCAGAAGAAAACATCTGGTACTTCAAAGTTTTTTTAAAAAAAATGGCCTCTGTTGATTTCATATATAAACAGGAACCTGGAAGCAAAATGCATATATTAACCAAGAAGCTGATGCTTATAACATGTGACAGAGGCCCCTGACCTCAGTATTCCTAGGATGGCAGGGTCTTAGTTAACAGCAAAACAATCAACAGGTGCCTGCAAAGCCGCTCAGTGTGAAAGGTTGTGCTAATGAGGAAAGCTGTAGCAAGTGCAAGGAGGGCGTGTGTTCTCTGAAAGGCAAGTGCCTTTGAAATTCCCTGGAGTGAGCTCACATTTTTTGCAGTGTAACTGTGCCCAAGTATCAGAATTCTAGTTCCATAGAATCTGAGGGTTGGCAGATGATTTAAAAGTACTTTAAGCAGATTAATGATTGCTTGGCACTTGGGCTTGGAAGCTGGGATAGACTGCAAATGGACGTGGGTGATATTTTGGGGGTGTTGAAAATGTTCTCAAACTGAATTGTGGTGATAGTTGTTCCACTCTATAAATTAACTAAAAATCATGGAACTGTACATTGAAAATGCCTTAAATTTATGGTATATAAATTATAGGTCAATACAGCTATTTTTAAAAAGTAATTAAGTTCAACCCTTCCCCCAATACTTGTGTCCCCTTGTATCTGTTGTCCCACCATATCCCCTCCAGCTTTCTCTGATAGACAGATCTGGCTTTGTCCATGCTCTCCACCAGAGGGAAAGTCAGATTATTAGCGCTCTTTGAATACTCTCCAATAGTAAAGATGGGAGTTGGTGTACAATAGTGTTTCCAAATTCTACAACATTTGAAACAGTAAATTTGGGAGTCTCAGGAATTCCTCAAATTATAACTCATTCTTTAAATACATCAATGTTCTTCATACTCTTTACTCATAATGAATATATAAAATCTTTAATGAATAATAAATATTAAGTTTAGTAGTCTTCTCAAAGAACAGTAGCCTATAGTGAGTGTTCAAAGACTAGAAATGTCAACAAAATTATTGCATCTTACTTGAATATTATCTGAATATTAAGATCTCTTAACAAGGTTAAGGCCACTACCCAGAATCACATGCTAAACTGCCAATTTAAGGAGTTATTTTGCTTCTAAAACTTATTCTAATGTGCAAATCATAACATTTGTACAAAGTGTAGTTATTGGTATAAACTTACAAATATTTATTTGCAAGAATGATACACCATTAACAACAGACAGGGCCACGAAACCTACACACGTTAAACTGGGCAACAGATACAAGAATGACCAATTACGTCATGACCGCTTCTCTTCTGTGTCCGTCTCTGTCCCTGGAAGTGTTCACCTTAACCTTTCACGCTATGTGTAAGCTTTTATTCACACTTTTGCTCTTGCTTTTCATTTAACATCAGTGAATTCCTTTGCAACTATAAGTCCTGTAAGTTGATAGTTAAGTTTTAATTTTTACAGGAGAATTTTAATACTTTTCCCTATCTTCCCAATTTTTCTATGCATTTATCTTAGGATTTGGAATTCAGAAAAGCACGTTTCCTGGGGGAATTATGAGAAATTCCACAGGGAAACACTAATAACAGTGGTTCTCAAAAGTGGGGTCCCTGGGCCAGCAGCATCAGTAGCACCTGGAAATTTGTCAGAAATGCAAATTATCAAGGTCCATCTCAGACCTAGTGAATGAGAGAGCTGGGGTTAGGGTGCAGCAATCTGCTTTAACAAATCCTCTGGTGATTCTGATATAAGCTAGAATTTGAGGACAAAAATTTAATAGCCCAGCTCTCTCACCCCTAGGGAGGGATAACCTGAGGAATGTGTTCTACACTTACTTCCAGAGCTTCCCTCTCCAACTGAGACTCAGGTGCCCCTAGAGGTAACTGGCTTGATAATATACCCTTTATTGAAGGCCTTCTTTTTCCTCTCATTTCTCTACAGGTATTTCTTTGGATCACTTCCCAAATAAACTACTTGCACTGAAATCTTTGTCTCAGGGAACCCAAACAAAGATACTTTTTAATAGCCTAAAAAGGCAGGTGGAGGAATAAGAAAAAGGGTTCTGGCGTTGGACAACTCTGGCTCAGATTTCAACCTGCCACTTGCCAGCTGTATGACTGCAGTTCAGGTAGAGACTTTCTCTGTGCCCGAGTTTCCCCATGTTGCCTGCCTACCTTGCAGAGATGTTTGGAGGACAGGGGATAAGAAAGGCCTGGAGGTGCTCAGCAGGTGATAACAAATATTAACAGACCTAGTTAAAGGCAGTCTAGATATAGTTTGAATATGTTAGACAGCTCAAAGTTATGAAATTTCTCTATAGCCTCTCTTATTTCCTACAATTATAATCATGGTAGGTTAAGCTCTACAACAGTAATAATATAACCCTAAAATCTCAGTGGTATATTGTAACAAAGGTGTTTTGTTTTTTTTCTATCATCACAGTCTTGTAATGTTTGGAGGGACTCTTTGTTGGCTTTTGTCAGAGAAAAAGAGACTGAGTGAAAAATTACATAGTAAGTTTTATATCCAAGCCAGTAAGTAATTGGCATTCTAGGCTTACATCCCATTAGCCAGAGCTCAGTCATATGGCCTCAGGTAGCTGTAACGGAGGCTAAGAAATGTCATTTTCCTGTATACCCAGAAAGTTAAACAGGATTTGGTTAAGAGAGCATTTTCTCTGCCACAGTTCATCACCTACTACTAGAAACTAATGAGTTTAATTTTGGCCCAGTAAGATTACCTTGTTTTTCTACCTTGTATGTATATGTTCTACCCAAATGTCACACGTACAGATATGTCTCAGTGTCCTTATATTGAGAATGTTCTTTCAGTCAATAGCCATGTGCTTGTCCCTATAAGCTTGCTGTGTGCTCTCTGCCCCTTTTCATACCGGAAGGTGTAATCTATTCCAGGTCAGCCTTATTGACCGATTCTTCTGGTGCTGATGCACAACCACCCATATTTCCCACCTAGTTGCCTACATGCTGTTGAATGTCCCATTTTCTTTTCACCCAGAGTCCACTTACTGCTGTTCATATTGATTAGTGATCCTATCATTTCAATACTCAAAATCTGATTCCATTTCTATGTATATTCCTAACAGAAATGTGTATATCATAAGATCAATGAGCAAATTTTAAAATAAGTTAATGTCTTCATCTATAAAATAGATATGACAAGAGTACCCTTCTCACATCATTTTGGTTATGAGTTAACGTACACAAATTGGTACATTAATAATTGCTCAATAAAGTGACATAATATAACTATAGCAATGTTTTTTATTGCATTGTGAAATTGCATCAGTAGAAAATATCTACTGAATTTATCCTAGACCATTCAATATACAAGAGATATCTCTAAAGTGCTAAGTGCAATAATAGAAGTATTAGTCTTAAGCTTTAAAAATATCAGGTTTTGGTCATTTAATATTTAAATGTCAAACTACTGACATTTTGCAGCTAAAGTATTCTAACCCTGAATACATAGCAATGGGCCTTATTTAAAATTTTTTAAAGATATGAAAAATCCCTTATAAAAATAGAAATTTCACTGCTAAGAGCAAAAACCATATTCTTGCTGCCAACTACTTTTGCTGATAAGATGAAGTAGTTGAAAAAATGGTAGTTAAGGTTGCTTTTTCTGAATGATGCTGAAACACTCCACACACCTTGCTCCATACCATTAGCATGCCTGTGTCACGGATGTTAAAGGACTTGCACAATAGGAACTGTATTTTTGAATGCAGCATTTGGATGGCTTGAGATAAAAGATAGGAATGGCCATAAACTCTGAAGTTGTTATTATTAACAGACCACCTTTAGAACATGCATATGGACCTCTTTATCCTACTTGCCTGCAAAACAATTTTCACAAAACCCAGAATATTACTTATTTTGAATATTTCATTTAGCTTGAAGTTATCTTTTGCTGTCCTGTTGAACTATAAAGAAAACAATACCTATGTATGATATTTATGATTTCAAATGTCCATAGAAAATCTTATGGGATAAGTTAGTATCATAAGATCAATGAGCTAATTTTAAAATAATTTCAAGAGCTCCAATTAATTTTCTATTATCATTCGACAGCTTCCTATTCATTAGAATTTTTACAGATAAAAACTTGCTCTGTCTTCTAAAAATATGAGGAAGATTTTTATGAAAGCCTTCTATCTCTACTCGAGATGGGCCCCAGCATACATCCATCTGGGCTTTCAAGCTCTCATACCAAGGGGTTTCCTAATCATGCTTTCCGCCCGCCCCCCAGGGATTCTCCAGGCATCTGTGTAGGAGTCTTAGGCTGTGATCCCCAATAAATGGGCCCTGAGACAAGTATATCGTGGAGGCAATCCCTGGAAGCACTGATAGGAGAGTGGAGAAGTGAGGCAGGAAAGGGGAGGAAACCACTGCAGGCTGGGTCAATGGGTGGATTACTGCTATGGGCAACTGGATCCTACTCCAGCTTGATACTGCTGGAGATGGTTTAGAACATGCCTCAGAGTTGTCCCACCTGAGTGACAAGGAAGCTAGGCTATAGGTCCTATCGGTCAACGGTTGAGGGTGTTCCTAGACATTCAACTGCGTGGCATACATGGCCAGTCCAGGGCACGAACAAGTCTGAGAAAGCCCTGAGGCCTGTAGAGAGTTAGTATGCATTTGCAGTAGAAAGCTTCTGGGAAGTGTATTAGTCTCCTATTGTTACAAACTTAGTGGCTTAAAACAACACAAATATTATCTCATAATTTTGGAAATCAGACATTTAAAATTTTTTGGCAGGGCTACATTCCTCCTGGAATCTCTATGGAATAATCCATTTCCTTGCCTTTTCCAGCTTCTAGAAGCCACCTGGATTCCTTGGCTCATAGCCTCTTTTTCCACCTTCAAAGCCAACAGCATCAACCTCTGCATCAACACCTCCAACCTCTGCTTCTGTTACCATGTCTCTTTCTCT
Organism: Miniopterus natalensis; assembly: GCF_054644295.1. Lineage (NCBI taxonomy): Eukaryota > Metazoa > Chordata > Mammalia > Chiroptera > Miniopteridae > Miniopterus > Miniopterus natalensis. Next base: position 100,046,450 of record NC_142103.1, on the reverse strand, counting down.
GATTCTGACCCTCCTTACTCTTTTTTGTAGGAACCTTTGTGATTACATTGGACCCAGGAAAATAATCCAGGATAATCTCTCCATTTCAACATTCTTAACCTAATCACATCAGCAAAGTTCTTTTTTCCATATAAGGTGACACAGTTATAGATTCTGGGGATTAGGACTGGGACATCTTTGAGAAACAATTTTTCCATACCTAACACGGGATGTAAGAATGCTGAATGCCCAGGGGATATGTGGGGCATTGACCGTGTTTCCTTTCAAAGACAGGGCTTTGCAAGATAAATGTGCATAGTCTTCAAGTACTTTATGGAAAGAAAAAATAGGTGCTGCATAAATGTTACATTTATTCAACTAATAAAGACTGACATCCTTTGTTTCAAAACTCTAATACACACAATATCAAGGGGAGCATCTAGTTGTTATTTTAGCATTAGGGTTAACCTGCTTTGAAGCCCAGGATCACAGAGGAAAACAGAATGGCTGCATTTCAATTTCTTGTCCGTTTCATGGGGGAACGGAAAGCTCAAGACAATCACATCTTATTTTAGGGGCCCATCTAATTTCAAGAAGTTTCATCAAAAGCAAAGATGCGTTTTCCTGGGGAACACTGCTGTTCTGTTTATGAAAACAAAACCAGCAAGTGTCCACACAGGTGCTGGCAAACACAGGGAGATGAAAAGCAAAGTAAAGCCTTGCCTGCCAGGATGGGCTTCTACAGGAGGAACCAATAGCTTCAAAATCAAGAAAACGTAACACTTGCCCAAAAGAATCACCAACAAAAGGGATGCTGTCCCTTGCTGGTTTTCCTGTCTCTTTTTAAATCGGGCTTTGAGAGAATTGGTTCCATTCGTTGTTTTCTTTCAGAATAATTTATTGGGTAATTTATTTCTAGAAGAATTTACTCAGTACCTTAGATAAATTTAGGTTTTATGCTAGGGGTGGAAATTCAGAGGTAAATGAGAATTGGGTTCTATCCTCAGGTTGATCAGTCGATTTTAAGTAGGTATAGGTAACCGAACAATTTCAGTACATTATGATTTCTATTTGTGAAAGACTGAATTTTTTGTCCCCAATTCTTCACTGAGCTGAGGGCACATTATGTATCTAGATATTTACCAAATCCTCTTGAATGGCAGAGTGACTTCCCTGACCACTTGACTTTGAGTTTGGCTATGTGACTTGCTTTGTGAGTAGACAAGATAAAACCAGAGGCTTGAAATACATTTGCCCTGCTGAACTTGTCTTTTATTAATCTGGTACACTCCCACGAGAGGTGCATGGCCCACAGAAACACTGCTTCTTCATCCTGGGTCCCTGAGTGAGACATGTTGAGTTCACCACATGCACTGCGTAGCCTCTAGTCCATGGAAGGTGATAGGCATGTGAAACAGAACTGGATTCCACCAGGATCCTGGAACTTGAAGCCTGGAACTTATAGCCTGGAACCTAGAGCCCACAAACCAGCTTAGTCTAGACCAGATACACCCAAACCACAGGCCTGTGAGCACTAGAATAATTACTGCTTAAAGTCCCTGAGTTTTGGGGTGGTTTGTTATAAAGTATTCTTGTGGCAATAAGTGACTGATACACTTATAGAAGCAGGACAGAGGATCCCAGAAGGTGGAAAAAGGAAAATCGAATGTTCAATACTTAGTCAAAGAGGTAGCAGAGAAACAAAAAGAAGACACAAAAATAGAAAATAACTAATCTCCCTTGGTAATGCCCTCTCTTCTTTAATTAACAGAGGGCGAAATGAGGAAGTCTTCCAAGTCCAGGTCATCCTGGGTACTGCTGACATGAAAGTCCAGAACTAGCCATGACCTATGCCCCTTGGGGACTCTCAGTGTGAACTCCTCCCTTCCACCTCTGCTCTGGGTCCCAAAGGCCTCACATAGAAATGGATTTGAAAGAATTACAATCTACAAAACTACACTTAAAGAAGGCAAAAGTCATTGCTTGTTTTACCCTTTAGCATCTTATGTGGTAATCTTCTCCTTATGAGGCTTGACAAAAATGATTCTAAATGAGAATCCTAGTTTGCTATAGCAATATGAATCCCAGTGTTAGGCACAGATAGGGGATCATATATTTTTGTTGCAGTGAAATATTTTCAGTCTCTCTGGATTCACTAGCCTTGTTTTTTTAAAAAAAATATATCTTTATTGATTGCAGAGAGAGGAAGGGAGAGGGAGAGAGAGAAACATCAATGATGAGAGAGTCACTGATTGGCTGCCTCCTGCACGCCTCCTTACTGGGGATTGGACCCACAACCTGAACATGTGCCCCGACCGGGAATCGAACCCCAATCTCCTGGATCATAGGTCGATGTTCAACCACTGAGCCACGCCAGCCAGGCCACTAGCCTCATTTTAAACTGTGGAAACTAAGGTGGCAACCACTGACAGAAAAAACATTATAGTCCTATGATTGGATATAATTTCAAAAAAAATGTTGGAACTCTCTTCCAAAGGCTCCTCGAAACAGTATATAGGGACCCATCATCCTTTTATAGGTTTTCAGCTGATTCAATTTCCAAGCTTTAGTGAGACAGAATACAAAAATTCTTCTAAAGTAATACTTCTGAAATATCTTCATCAAACCTATATTACAAATACATTTAAAAAATAAAGATGTCCATGTGCACATATGAAGAGAATACATGCATATTAAAGTCAATCTATGTGCTGGGATCCCTGAAATATGTTTCTGTCTTAAGGGTTGTGTCCTTTCAAGATCAAATTATAGTTTGTGTGTATGTTTGATGCTTCTGGAGTACTAGCTTTTACCACTTGAGAGCAAGGTAGAGATTGAGAAAATCTCCCCTGTGCTCTCCCCAAACACACACAGACATACACAAGAAGTGAAACAGAAAGTGCTGGAAAAAGCCCAGTCATCCCTTTTTGTTGTTTCTGTTGTAGTAATTTCCCCTCTCCTCAACACCTTCCCAGGCCTGCACCAGGGTCTGCAAGATTAGCAAGTTAATCACACAGGTCATTGTGGAAAGGGTTGTAATTAAATCTGCCACGATCTTCATCTAGAATTGGGTTGTCCCATGAGGGTGGATTACATAACCCCTTCCTTTGTTCTGTCCTTTCCTCCTTCTGATAGCTCCAATGAGATCTTCAAGATGAGCCTTCCCTATTTAGTCTAGCAGCTGACCACAAGTCATATTAACAGGCAGAAAAATAAAAGCAGGAGAACTGACTAGAGTTGAATTGACTAAAACTCTGGGAGGAAAGGTTGTTTTTTTGTTTTTGTTTTTGTGTGCTACAAGAAAAATAAAACTTGGAAATCAAAAGCTATTCTAGGCTGTGAAGGCAGTCCTGGGAAAGTTCAAGGAAACTAGCCAAACTCATTTTATATGACTCAGTGTGAAAGGTAACTCCTTTCTGCCTTTTCTCCGTTTCTCTGCTTCTGAATGAAAATGCCTCTATCATGAGAGGTGAAGCCCGAACCCTTGGGCTCTGAAAATTATTTGTGTGGCCTCAGACAATTATCTTTGCAAATATTATACCATAACTTTGCACTGAAGTCGACAGAGACTAGTTTCAATGTAAGTAAATAGAACCCAATATGTAGTGAGCACATTTGTGGGGGCAGAATCTTGTGTCATTGTAGGGCCAGTCTGAGATCTGACCATGAAGATGCGGATTTGCACTTTAATAACTTCTGTCCACTCTCAGCATCATTCCCCATCCCTCCAAATGCCCTCCCTTCCTAGAAAGCCAGATCATTGCAGCTCCCTCTCCCTTTCTGCTTTCAGGGATTTCTCTCCAAATTTTTCTTTTTCACCCAGTTCTATAAAATTTGTCCTTAAATGAAATGCGTCAGGGTCTCCCTCTCTCATTACCTTCCTATTCTGCATTTTCTGCTTAATTTTTCCCACTTCCAATCCTCATTTAAAACCCCCCTGGGAGAGGCAAGGAAATGTAGAAGACCAGCAGATCCTAAGCTTCTTTCTGAATCTCACTGCGCCACCCAGTGGCCATGCGGTCCTAGGAAACTCACCTTTGGAATTGTACTTTTTCAGTTGAAATGTCAGGATCACCAATTTTGCCTAAAAGAATTATTTGAGGATAAAGTGAAATAATACATGTGGAATTGTTTTGTAAATTGTCTACTACTAATTTATAGTTATAACTAGTAGATCCCCTTATTGCCAGTTTAGGTTGGGATTTTTCTCTTACTTGGAAACACAGCTTCTAATTGATTCTCTGTCTAATCTTCAACTGCTCCCACCTACCCTTTCCATCTGCTGCCATCCAGGACTTAGCTCAGATCAAGATTCTGGAACAGACCAAAGTCCCTAAGTGACAAAGACAAACCAGCAAATTGACTAATTTTCCAAACTGGGAAGAACTATCAGGTGGCCCTGAATTTAGCAGTAAATCCAAAGACCATGTAAATTTAAAGGATTAAAGACTTGAGGATCCAGAAAACAAAACCAACAGCTAAAACAATGCATACAGAAAAGATAGTTTCCAACAGAGCCTTTTGGTTTAAGACCAGCTCCAAGGACCTTGATTTCTTAAGAACATCAGACTGGAAACTTATTTAGACTGCACAGTGGATGTTCTGTAAAAGTAAGAAAAGAAATGAATTCTTATTGAGAAGCAGTGCAATTTTGTAACTTTGTTCTGAATATGTTTTCTACCCTGAGATGCCTTACCCACCAGGGAAATAGATGCTTGTACTTTGAACAGCTGGCTGAGAGTATGATGGAAAATTTATATAAAGCTGAGGCTCTGAGGAGACCTCAGGGATAAAGTTATATCCCCAAGGCTGTAGTTTTATCAATTTTTATCTCTTGTCTGGTGGTTATGGATGCAACTAGCCATGAATACAAAAAGGCTTCTGTATGGAGGTGCCTCTGACATTTTCTCATAGAACAATTTTCTTAAAAGAGAAAAAAAAAAAGGCTGTAGACCACTCACAAAATTAGAATGTATCCAGTCATGGCCTAGCCATTCAATCTCAAGTCAAAGGCAGATGCCTCTGAAGATCTCTCCATATACTTGTGCAATCGTGCTCGTTGGTTGACACATGATCATTGACCAAGTGAATAGAATTGCTTTTAAGGATACTAACACCCCTGTCTGCTTCCATAGCCATGAACAACATGGCCCCCAGTCTTGGGTCTTCCAGGGGAAAGCAGTTGTGCTTTTAAATCCCTGAGGAACTTCCCTATAGGTGGGCTAGCAATAAAAAAATAATATGGTTTCTGGTGTATAGGTTGGAAATATGATAGTGAAGACTTTTTTTAATCAAGGGAATCATAGCAAGTCACTTGCAAGGGAACTGAATAGTCTAGCTTTCTTGAAGTAGAATTGTTTTCAGGTAAAAATACTATTATGATCTATTTGGATAAAAATCCCATTTTCTTTCTCTCTAAACTAAGATATTTCTTTAGAGTTCTAGCCATAATTTTAGTATTTTAAGCCCTTCCCCAACATGTGAGCTGATGGACTCTAAACATCTCAAAATATTAATTTAGGGGCCTTTATACATCTACATCCTATGTTAACCTTAATTTTGGGTGATTTAAAATACTCTATCTTCAATTTATATATACAGAAAAGCACAAAAAGGGTAGAGAGTACAGCTATCAACTGAAAGAGAACAAAATCACCTAGTATTTTGCAGACAATTTCCCTTGAGGATGATATTGGGGCTAAGTTATAGCTAAATCAAGTAGAGATGAGAAGTGTCAACTTATCCCATCAACCTGCTCATTTCCTTTACATAGTAAAACGTGCCCTTGGGCCAACCAAGAATTTATTCAACAGATATGTGCCAGGCACTGGAGAATTAAAAAAAACAAAACTCACAGTCGCTGTTCTTAAGAAATGTAGAGCCAAGCGGACAGTGTTAACTGTGCCTCACCTGTAAAGTAGGGATAACACAACCTGCTTTAAAAGCATGATATGAAGATAAAATAAAACAACATGACATGTAGCTGAAATGAAATAGTATGAATAAACAAAATAATGTGAAACATAATACTAACATGAAATCTTATAAATTCTTTAGCTTAACAAGCTTAACAAGCTTAACACTTAACAGTATCGGTATCATTCCTGCCTGTGGGTGATATTACGAAGAGCCCGACTGGTGTCACAGAATGGATTACACATGGCCGTGTGAGGGGTCTATTTTCTGCAAGGGGAATCTTCACTTGACTTCTTCCTGTGCAGCTGTGATGACTGGTAGGAGAAGTCAGTGGGTTAACATTATTTACACTGAAGTAAGTTCTGTCTAGATGTAAAGGATTAAATGTAAAACAAACTGACAAACAGACCCCAAAGGAACTAGGAGAAGATAAAAGGAAACTTATGTGTATATTTTTATATTTTTCAGGTAGAGAAAACATTCCTAAACATGACATAAACTCCAGGAGAAAATATTTGAATAAGGATAAATTTGCCCTTATAAAAATTTAACACTTCCACATGGCCTAAAATTATTAATGTTAAAAGACATGTGATAACCCGGCCGGTGTGGCTCAGCAGTTGAACGTTGACCTAGGATCCAGGAGATTGCAGTTCAATTACCAGGAGGGGCCTGGGTTTCGGGCTTGGTCCCCAGTGGGGGCCTGCAGGAGGCAGCCGATCAATGACTCTCTCATCATTGATGTTTCTCTCTCTCCCTCTCCCTTCCTCTCTCTGGAATCAATAAAGACATATTTTAAAAAAACTTTTAAAAAAAGACAAGTGATAAACCAGGAAAAGTATTTTCAGCACATATAAGAGACAAAATTTTTCCATCAAGAAAATAAAGATAACCAACTCAATAGAAAAATCTTCAAGGACGTGAACACAATTTGCAAAAGAAAAAATAAAACCTAGAGACCAGTAACATTCAAAGATAGTTAAGCTCACTAACAAATAAATTTGAAATAACAATAAAGAAGACAACTATATATCAAAATTTTGGCAAGGCTTAAAAATGTGGATAATATCCACTGGAAGTTGAAGAGTGTTTTGTGAACCACATACCTTCACATAGCCTTGGAAGAAATGTAAATTCATATAACCTTTAGTAGTTCACATTGGCAACATATTATAATTCCTTGGTGGCATAATCCTTGACCAAGAAATTATCCTTCTAGGTATTTATCCTAAAGTAGTATTTGGACTGATGCAAAACATAGTTTCTTGGATATTCACTGCTACTATATTAGATAAAATTGGGAATATTCCAAATGTCCACCATTAGGGAATTTGTTAAATAAATTGTGGTTTTCTATTTTCAGGGTTTCTCAACCTTGGAACTGTTGACATTTGTGCTGGATCATTTGTGACTGTGAGGACTGTACTCTGCATTGTGGGATACTGAGCAGCATCCCTGGCCTTCACCCATTAATGATGCCACTAGCACCTTCTGCCCAGTTGTGACAAATAAAAATGTCTCCAGACATTGCCAACTACCTCTTTGGGAGGAAAATTGTCCCTTCACCACCTTAGGAACCACTCATTTAAGTAAATGTAATGTGATCCTTAAAAAGAATATATCAGAGCCACACATATTAACCTGGAAAGACAAGCGTGGTATATTATTAAATTACATAAGTGATGGATAAATATTATGTACTATATAATCTGATTTGCATCAATAAAACAAATCTTGCATAATCATCTGTGCATAATGCTAAATGTCCCTAGGAAAAATCAGGGAGAATGCTGGTAAATCATTGGTCAACAATGACTATCCTGAACTGCTAATCCTCCACATGGAAGAATGTCTGTTTAATATGAGCAAGTCACATGGTCTCTCTGGTTCTCAGGCTCTCTCAACGTCATTCAAATGATGGATTCAAGAGGAAGACATTCAAAAAATAACAGAGAATCATTTTGTGAAAATATTCTGTTAGAAAGGGGTGTAACTCAGCTTTGAGACCATTGTTTTTAAGCTTTTGCAAAAGAGATGCACAATGATTTCTAGAACAATTTTTGTGAGTGTGAAATACAAATTTTTATGAGTACTTCAGAACTCATCAAGCAATATTCAGCTCACCCCTCACCCCTGCCTTTCCCCCAATCCCCTGGACTTTCCTTCTGCTGTATTTATTTACTTTGTATTTCTCTTTGTTGCAATTCATTTATTTTTGCACTGACCTTTTTTAAAAAACAAAACAAATGTGACCTTGAAACTTTGGAGAGACAAGTCATTTAGAACATCTAGTGGTTTTTGTTTTGTTTTTTGTCCTGAACTGATATATATCTTATGGACTATAAAGAAAAATAAATCTCCAGCCTTTTGTTGTTTAAAAACAGGCAATGATGATCAGAGGTCTTAGGATTTAAAATGTCTAAAGCTCAGAGAATGATGGAAGTTGGGCAGCAAATATGAGTTGTCCTTGCTGATCTATCTCTAAATGAAAATAGAGCGGGTGGCCATATTAGCTAATTCTCTGGGTCTTCAGTGTCAAGTAAAATAATTTATTTGATTGAGAGATTTCTTAACAGGAGACCCCACCTGTGATAGAATGAACAAAATGAACTGTTACGCTTCATTTGTTTTCATTATCTGCAAAACAGCAAGTCTCTGAGATCAAACAGATTTCATTCTTTTCTTCTTAATGCAGTGATGGCAAGTGTCAGTGAGCAGAGAAAAATCTTTCTCTTGCAGGCCAGAAAGCCTGTAAGAAATAAAGTAAGGAGTGCATTGGATTTGGAATTTTAACACAAATTAGATAATATGATCACATTTAAAGGAGAAATATTTTTCAAGAGACATCACACATTTCTAGAAATATTCAATGTAGAAAAGGCATTCCTGGAAATGATGAAATATTAGGTTGTCAAATAGAAAGAGATTACACAAAAACTCCAATTGTGTTCAAACCAGGAGAACTATATTATATTCTGCTGGATTATATGCTCTTTGTATAAGTGATTGGGAATTAATCCCAGAGTGCCTTCCTTCAGTAAGTTCTGTCATTTCATACGGGAAGCAATTCGGAACCATTCAAGAGTGAATCATAAAATAACTAGCACATAGTTCGTTTTTATTAAGAGCAGCTATCTTGAAAAATACCCAGCAGTAGAGGGTCTCATTTGGCACCATGGCTATGAGGCCCCCTATATACTGACAGATTCCAAATCTTTACCTCCATCCCAGTTACTCCACCAGCCACCTGTTCATCTTCTCCCACTCCCCAGTTCCTCTGCAGCACTGAATTTCCCTGGGAAATCCTATCTGCTCATTTCTCTGCAGTCTCCTCATCTGCCTGAGTGGGTTTTTCCATCAGTCCAACCCTATTTTTTAAACTTTAAGGTAGTCCTCAAAATGTATGACCTGATGGGGGCACCCAAGTCTCTTTCCAGAGCTGCAGTGAGTTTATCATAATTCTTCCAATTCTTCTGACGCATCAGTGGACTTGTCAAGTGCAGGAAAGGGTGAAGTTTGCCATCCTAACAGAAGTAACAAATTAGTATTTTGCTTAATGCTCTCTTTCATAGAATAGACAAAGTCAATTGTTCTTTCTTACTCCCCATACACCTACAGAGCTATGGTAGGCATGTCCCATATACATTTAAATATTTAGTATCTTCTTATTCATTTATTTCTTAGCCTTTTTGTTTTCTCCTGTATGAAATTGTGAAATCCATTGTAATACATTAATTCTGAAGTTCTTTTTGCTAGGAAGAGACAGCCATCTCTTTAGATTAATAAATAATGTGCACAATTCTCATGATATTTTTCTATTAATCTTTAGTAAAGCATGAAATTTAATCTCCTCAGAGTGATAAACTTATGGAATTGATGAGCTCTGACCGTGGGGCCATGTAACAAGCCATATGCCTCTATAAGACATTATTCTGTGTCAAGGGTTTCATATTAATTTCTGAAGTACTTGAGTTAATGATATTTCATTAAGAAACCCTTAACAAATGCAAGTGTTCACTTTCATGAAGGGATTTAATGGGAAGTTAATGAATTTATTCTATTACTTTGCTCATTTAAAAATATTCTTTAATTAGATATTATTATTAATGGACTGATTACACGCATTTGAAGGAGTCTCTCCAATTATTCAGAATTTAATCATGAAAATTTATCAAATCAGATGGAGAAAACGAAGATAAACACAGTTATATATTTAGATAAGCACCCTCAAATCTAAGACATGTTGCAAATGAACAGCTGAGATAAGAAGGGAAGTTCCTCAAATATATTTGAAAAACTGATCATCTCAAATTTTTTACATACAAGAGCTTAGTTATTCATTCATTTATTAAACAAACACTTGTTTAGTACTAATAATGTGTAAGCTACAGTGATAAAAACAATGGAAGGATTTCAGAATCAAATGAAAGTAAAAATAGGCAATTGAACCAGTAACTACACTAGAATGTCGCATGGGCTAAAATAAAGGTAAGAACAGTGTGCCATGGAGCAAAATAGGAAATTCACCTGACTTGAATGAAAAGGCATTAGAGAAAAGATGACATTTGAGCTGAGTCTTAAAAATTGACAACACGGCCCTGGCCAGGTAGCTCAGATGGTTAGAGCATGGTCCCATGCACCAAAAAGTTGTAGGTCTGGTTCCTGGTCAGCGCCCATACCTAGGTTGCATGTTCGATCCCCAGATGGGGCATGTATGGGTGGCAATTAATCAATGCTTTCTCTCTCTCTCTCTCTAAAATCAATCAAAACATATCCTTGGGTAAAAATTAAAATAAAAAAGTGACAACACTAACCAGGAACATGAGGGGGAAAGGATATTATAGGCAACGAAAATACTCAAACATGGAATGCTGTGTTTCAGGAGGTCATGGTGCGCAAGGGAGATATTGTGGTAACTTGAACTAATGTAGTGACAGTGAGGATACAGAGAAGAGGGTGAATGAAACTATTTCAGAGAGCTTTGACCTGCCTTGGGTAACTGATCATATGCAGAATGGGTAGATGAAGAAGTCTAGGTCATTTACCAGATTTCTGACTTGGGTGACTGTATATGGTAGTGCCTTCTACCCATGTTGGGAATACAGGAGCAAGAGTGGGTTTGTGGGGCCTAGGGTGTCAGGGACTATGATGAACACCATTTTAGACAGGTTTTTGTAGCGAAGTCTATAAGAAATCCAGGTGTCTCAGGCAGCTGGATATTTGACACACTGGAAAGAGATCTGTACTGAAGATAATAGCGATGAGATTATTTTTTTACTGCAGGCTATCTCCTGATTATATCATGAAACCAAGTTGTCAGGAGAGGTATGAATTTTTTGTTGTTGTTATGTAAAAATTTGCCATTTTCAAACTTAGTGTTTGGTATCATCACCTGCCATAAAACACGCAGACCTACTGTATAACTGAAAATTGGTCATTTGAGAAAGAGGTCAACAGGTAACCTGAAAATTGAGGTTTAAGAAGTAAATGATATACTTGTATGGTCATAGCAGCATTATTCATAATAGCCAAAAAGTGGAAATAATCCAAATATCCACCAACCGAGGAATAAAGATAGTAAGGTCTATCCATACAACATAATATTATTCAGTAATAAAAAGGAATAAAGCCCTGATACATGGTATAAAATGGATGAACCTTGAAAACATGCTAAGTGAAGGAAGCTAGTCATAAAACACCACATATTTTATTATTCCATTTATAGGAAATGTACAGAACAGGCAAATATATAGAGACAGAAATTAGGTTAGAGGTTGCCTAGGGTGGGTAGGGGATGGGGAGAAATGAAGGGCAATTGCTAAAAAGTGTGGGATTTCTTTTGGGAGGGATGGAATGAAAAATCAAATCTAAAATTAATTGTGATGATGGTTGTACAACTCTGTGAATGTACTAAAAGCCATTGAATTCTACAGGTTAAATGGGTGAACTGTATGTAAGTGAATTATATTTCAATAGTTGTTACAACAAAATAATTTTACAGCCTTATTTCATAAATGGATATTTAAGTAACTATTTATTGAGAGCCCACAAAAAAGCAAATAATGTCCATATGATGAATTGTTAAATGAGAAAAACAAGCTGCAGAGTAATGCATATCTTAAGAAGCCATTTTATAAAAATGAGCATGTATCAAGGAAAGTTCTATATATGTGTATTTGTCTGTGTAAGCATGTAAAATTTATGAAAGGATAAGCATATTGCTTTCAACAAAAGAATAGAAATGGGGAGATAAAGTGGGCTATTAGATTTCTAAAATACATGTCTGGATTTTTTTTATTCTTAAGATGAACAGGTTATGCTTTTATATTTTATTTTCATATTTATTAAATTTATTGTGACACTGGTTAATAAAATTATATAGGTTTCAAATGTACAATTCTATGATACATGATCTATATATTACATTGTGTGCCCGCCACCCAGAGTCAAATGTTCTGTCACCAGCCCTAGCCGATTTAGCTGAGTGCTTAGAGCATCAGCCCATGGACTGAAGGGTCTTAGGTTCGATTCCTGGTCAGGGGCATGTACCTCGGTTGCAGGCTCGATCCCTGGCCCTGGTCCAGGCATGTGCGGGAGGCAACAAATCGATATGTCTCTCTCACATGATGTCTGTCTGTCTGTCTCTCTCCCTGTCCCCTTCCACTCTCTCTGAAAAGCAATGGAAAAATTATCCTTGGGTGAGCATTAAAAAAAATAATCAAGTGCTATGAGTAGAGGCAGTAGAAAGACCCCAGGACACAATGGATGCACTAAACTCGGAGATTTTCTTTCCTGAGAGGTGGGTCCATAAAAGAACAACTTCTGTCACCATATATCTTTACCCTTTACTCTCCCCCACACCCATTCCCTCTGGTCACCACCATACTGTTGTCTGTGTCCACGAGTTTCAGTTTTATATCCCACATATGGGTGAAATCATATGGGTTCTTAGCTTTTTCTGACTTATTTTGCTTAGCATAATACTCTCAAGGTCCATCCATGCTGATGCAAATGGGGGTATTTCATCTTTATTTATGGCTGAGTAGTATTCCATTGTATATATGTACCATATCTTCTTTATCCAATCATCTAACAAAGGCCACTTCAGTTGTTTCCATGTCTTGGCCACTGTCAATAACGTTGCAATGAACATAGGGATGCATATATCTTCGTGAATAAATGTTCTCAAATTTTTGGGGTGGATACCCAGAAGAGGGGTTGCTGGATCATATGGTAACTCTACTGTTAATTTTTTAGGAACCTCTATACTTTTTTCCATAGTGGCTGTATCAGTTTACATTCTCACCAGCAGTGAATGAGGGTTTTGTTTTCTCCACAACCTAAATCCACTGCACTCCTATATACTAACAGTGAAATTTCAGAAAAAGAAATGAGAAAAAAACAAGCAAGCAATTTCTTTGGCAATTGCAACAAAAAGAATAAAATACCTAAGAATAAGCTAATAAACTTAACATAGGATGTGAAGGACCTATACACTAAAAAGTACAAAGCATTACTAAAAGAGATTGAGCCCTGGTCAGTGTGGCTCAGTTGGTTGGGCATCATCCTGTGCACCAGGAGGTTGCTAGTTCATTGATGCTTTTCTCTCTCCCCCCAATCACTCTAAAAATCAATAAACTATTCTTAAAAAAGAGAGATTGAAAAAGACACAATGAAATGAAAAGATATCCAGTGTTCATGGAATGGAAGAATCAACACAGTTAAAATGTTCATATTATCCAAAGCAATATACAGATTTAATGCAATCCCCATCAAAATCCCAATGCCATTTTTTAAAGAAATAGAACAAAAAAATAATCAGATTTCTATGGAATCACAAAAGACCCCAAATAGCCAAAGCTACCCAGAGAAAAAAAGGACCAAGCTGGAGGTATGACACTCCCTGGCTTCAAATTATACTACAAAGTGATGACAATCAAAACAGCATGGTGTTGGCAGAAAAACAGACACAGGCCAATAGAACAGAACCAGGAGACAAGAAATAAATCCACAGGTATATGGACAAATAATGTTTGACAAAAGAGCCAAAAACATACAACGGATAAAAGAAAGCCTCTTCAATAAATGATGCTGGGAAAACTGGGAAGCCAAGTGCAAAAGAGTGAATCTAGACTACAGTTTGTCCTCATATACAAAAATTAACTCAAAATAGATCAAAGACCTAAATAATAAGACCTGGAACAATAAATTACATAGAAGAAAACATAGGTACTCAACTTATGGACCTTGGTCTTAGAGAAGACTTTATGAATTTAACCCCAAAGGAAAGGGAAGTAAAGGAAAATATAAATGAATGGGACTATATTAAACTAAAAACTTTGTTCGGCACAAAAGAAACGGCCAACAAAACAAAAAGACAACTTGCTTTTATATCTTAAAAAATTAAGGGAGGAGGAAACAAGATGGCGGAGCAGTTCACAGCTGCACCCGCCGCCTCCCGCAACCACATCACAATCACAACTAAAACCCAGAACCACCATCCCTCAGAGCCTCCTGAGATCCGGCTGCACAGAAGCCCCGCAACCAGGGAGCTGAGGAAGCACCGAGACGGGAGGAGGGGGAGACGCGGGCGGGTCGGGGCTGGATCCCGGAGACACAGCCGGGCCCACACCCGGGGCCGCGGGGAAACCCGGGAGGGAATCTCGGCGGCGGGGGTTTCCCGGAGGAGCAGGGGTCCCAGCCCCACAGCAGGCCCCAGCCCAGGGCTCCAGGCCGGGAAGAGACGTCCCCACAACTCCGGGCTGTGAAACCAGCGGGGACTGTCCCTGAGGGTCGCGGAGGCCGCGGGAGCCCCAGCAGCTCCTCTCAAGGGCCCGGCGCGGACTCACTCGGACGCTCCCTCTGAGCCCAGCGCCGGGAGCAGCCTGAAAGGACCCGGGACACTCGGGGAGGGACTGACCTGCCTGAGATCCGGGCGACAGGCGGAGGGCGGCTTCCTCCCGGGCAGAAGGGCTGGCGGAGGCCACGGCTCCTGTGGCGAGTCCTCCCCGCACAGCCGGCGGGCAGGCGCCATGTTTGAGTCGCCAGCACCCGACTCACCTTTGGCCCCGCCCCGTGACTCCCGGAGGCCCCGCCCCTCCCCACCTGCAGCTCATCCAGGCCATTTCCAGGGGCTTTTCTGTGCAAGTGGCCTCTCGAGCCCCATGCTTAGGACTTTCCTAAAATCTCTCAGACAAGCAGCAGCTGCCCCATGTGGCTTGATAAGCGGCCCCAGGCCTGGCACTAGTGGCAGCTGCATTGGCTAATAGCTGGGCCTCTCCTGGGCACCTCCAAGCCCAGCACAAGGAGCAGCCAACTACGGTTTGCTGTGTAGCTCATGCTGGGTGGCCCTGGGCAAGGCACTGGCACAAGCTGACTGTGCACCTCCCGGGAGGCCCCAGGGACAGTGCACCTGGTGGTCAGACTCGACCACGCTGGATTACAACCCTGCCACATCCACGAGTGACACTCAAGGGGCACCCTTGGTGAACACCGAAGCCCCACTGAAGTAAATCCTGCTCTATGGGGGTGTCTCCAGCACAGCAGCTCTTTGGCTGTAGCTGCAGTGGGTCCTCACAGCCGATTGGCCTGGGGTCAGTTCCTCCCAGGGACGCCAACAGCAACCAAGGCTCAACACAACAGGACAGTGCACAGCCCACACAGGGGAGCACCTAGAAGGCCCAGCTCAGGGGACTGGGGAGACTGAGCCACTGCACCCTACAGGACACCTACTACACAAAGCCACTCTACAAATTCCAGGAGACATAGCAGCTCTACCTAATACACAGAAACAAACACCTGGAAGCAGCCAAAATGGGGAGGCAAAGAAACATGTCACAAAGGAAAGAACAGAAGAAATCTCTAGAAGAGGAACTAAATGAAATAGATCCAAGCAAGCTAACAGATACAGAGTTCAGAATAATGGTTATAAGGATGCTCTAGGAGTAAGAGTATGATGAAAATAATTGAGAAAATCAATGACATAATAAAGGACCAATGTGAAATGAAGGCTACACCAACTGAAACGAAGAACAATTTACAGGGAATCAACAGTAGAGTAGAGGATCCTGAGAATCAAATCAGCAATTTTGGACATGAAGAAACAAAAAACACCCAACCAGAAGATCAAAAAGAAAAAAGAATCCAGAAATATGAAGATAGCATAAGGAGCCTCTGGGACAACTTCAAGAGGCCCAACATTCGTATTATTGGGGTGCCAGAAAGAGAGGAAAGGTACTGATAAGCTTCTGTTGCTGGCCTGGAGGCTCAGAGACAGGAAACACTGGAAACCCCCACTTGGCACAGAATACACCTTCTCTTTCTAAAGATGTGCTTCTCAGTTGGGCAATCCCCTCAAGTCCTACCCCAGGGGACACTGGACAATGTCTGGGAATTTTCGGTTGTCAAATTGGAGCAGAGAGTGAACTACTGGCACCTAGTGGATAGAAGCCAGGGATGTTACTATATCTCCTACCATGCACAGATTGTTCCCACAACAAAGGATAGTTGGCAAAACCTGTCCTAGAGGAAGTTGTGTGCTGAGTGATGACTCAGGCACCACCCTAAACATCAGGAGGAAAAGAAGGGGAACAGTTTGATGAGCATAAAAGCAACCACTGCATCGTCCTTTGGTGAAATGGGTTCCTCAAAACAGCTAACAAGATAGATCAGTGGAGCTCTAAATTGGTTTCCATCTTAAATTATGGGTTTTACACATCTCCTGGAAAAATCAGGCACCTGGCTCTTAGCTGGAGCCAATAACAGAATCATGGCATGAAATTTAGTCTAAGCAACCTTTCCCCATGCCTGCAGCATCCTCAGTCAACAATTAGGATCATCAGGTACCTTGCAAAATGCCTGGGCAGCCATTTTCTGGTTTCAAAGTAGGCACAAAAATATGGAAAACCTGAGTTGCTTTATTATTCAGCAACAGAACTGATTCACTGAGAGCCCACAAGCATAACTGCTTTAACTTAACAGGTACATTAGTATAATTTGAGTTGCAGAAAGGCAAAGCCAAAAAGCCATTCAGTCATTCACAGATACAAGCAAGCCCAAGAAATTTAAAAAGAACAGTTTTCCCAGAATAAAACCCAAACACATGCTGGAGAAATAAAATAATCCTCCCAACAAAAGACCCTTCTGTATCAATATAGGAAAGAGAGGGAACACAATTTATTAAAGAATAAGTACTACCAGATTTACATGCATGTAAGGGAGCTCAAAAGTATCTACAAAGTCCAGACAGAATTATATACAAGTTTCCACAGTGAAGTAGCAGAAATAATATTTCAATCTTCTCTTGTCTCCATGAGAAATAAGTACATTCACCTTGTGATAGTCTCCTGTACACCTCACAAGAGATTTAATTTTGGAGGTATGTATGTAGAGTGCCAACTTAAACTCCAAGTTACCAAATATGGTGTCTCTGAAGATCTGTTATCAGAAAGATCAGCTGTCAGAAGGTGAGCAATGTTCTCCAACTTAATGCTTCCCTTACCTCATACAGATGGGTTACTTCTCAGCCTGAAAATGGTCTTTTTATCTAGTCTGACTTTTCAGAAATTTCCATTAGGGGTTTTAGATATCCCAGGGAGTATTTTCAAATGCCTCAAGTTTTCTGGCCCATTGGATCAGTGGTCCAACAACACTTTATCTTACATGTGAAGTCAGTTTTCCCTGCTCTGAAGGTCAATCCCTTCATCCTCTCTCTTCTGTAACCTTCCCATCATCTCTCCTCCCACTGCACTAATTCTCAAGCATGTATAGTCCCTAGAGACTTCCTCCAGAATTTTAAGTGAAAAAATAAGAGTTGCATAACTGCAGCTAGTATAGTCCTATGCTCCAACCTGAAGGAGAGTCACTGCCCCTGCAGCCCCTCTCCACTCCTCTCAGTGAGGTGACTACCAGTGTTCCTGGCCCCCTGCTTAAGAAGCCTCACAGTCACCTGAGGCTGGACCCTCCGTGTCAGGAAAACAGGGAACTTCAGGACAGCAGCCTGGAGCCCAAGCAAACACAAGTTAAAATGCCAAAAGAGAAGAATGCTAGAAAGGCTGTTTGCTAGCACATAAGGGAAACTTCAGGAATTCTGAGTTTTTCTTGGAGTAGCAAAGAAATTCAAGGGAATATTTGGTTTTGCCAGTTCTGGGTGTGGGATTAAGAAATACTGCTTTGTAATTATTATTGAGACCTTTTTATGAGCAGGCCTGGTGAAACTTGTAAAATGTGTGTTGGATCAATAATGTGCTCCCCAGCATTCAGAGAAAGGTGTCCTGTTATACTAAGTCTAAATATGGCACCATTTCTTTTCTCCCCTCTGCTAAGGGCTGTGGCTGTGTACATCAGTGCAGAGTTCTATGCATGATATATTCCCATGGGCACTGGGTGGGGATATCTTAAGATTGTAATACCTGGACTGATTTTAGGAGAATGGGAAATATTTAGTATCACTTCATATTTGATGCCTACATTTCAAACAAGACTTCTTATAACTTATAAAAAGCACTGGTGGTTTATTTACTTGCTTTGTTTTAATAAATTCCACATATAAGTGAAATCACATGCTATTTGTCTTTCTCTGACTTATTTCACTCAGCATAATACTCCCTAGAGTCCACCCATGTCACAAATGGTAAGATTTCATTCCTTTTTATTGTTGAATAATATTTCATGGGAATAGAATAATAATAGCATAACTTTGTATGGTGACAGATGGTTAGTAGACTTATTGTGGTGATCACATCATAAGGTATATAAATGTGGAATCACTATGCTGTACACCTGAACCTAATATAATATTGTATGTCAAATATGCTTTAATAAAAAAAGCATTGGTAGTTTAAAGAAAACTGGGCCTACTGGAGATGACAGATAAAAGGAAATAAATTAAAAAGAATTCTTAATATTCTTCAGATATCCTTGTGTGACACCTGGCTGAGAATAAGTTATACTTTTAAGTAATAAACTTTATAAGTTAGAGAGGAAAAAGTTTCCATAAATACCTAATGTAGATCTTTAAGAATGTTTGAAGCAACTTCAGTGAAAAATACAATAAAAACATTCAAAAGGAACTGAATAAATCTCTTTTTTTTTAAATGTTGATATTTTCAACAAGATCACCATCTAGACATTCCCAGCTAAAAAAGCAGAAGATTCAAGAAAAGAGGTCTTATGCCTCATTTTTCAAAGAAATCAATTTTCTTCAGGAATGGGAATAATGTGAGATATTTAAAAAGTGTGTAAGGGTTAAGTATCACATAATGGCTTTGCCATAATACATAGTGGTCCCTCTTAGTTACCATCCTTTGAGGAAGGGCTATAATTGAGATCACAGTAAAACTAGGTTTTTTTCAACAGAATAAAGCAGCTAAGCCAGCTTTAATGGCTCCCAAGGAGACTTCTGCCTTTATTTAAATACCTGCCTGTGAGCTATTTAGTTCCATTTAAAAATTTGTAATCAATAGAAAGAGCCATGTTCCCTTCTGTCAAAGCCAGGTTATAAAACTACAAGTAATATAGACTGGTTGGTCGGGAGACAAATTGCATGAGTCTCTAAGTCAGGCTTATTAGGACCAAGTCTTACTTGTGAATCAACCATGGTACCTAGAGTGACATCTTGCTCCTTGACTGGTCTCTGATAATTCTTGCTGAATGACTTCACAAATTGTTGACTGCATGGGATCTACATTAGTAGGACTCAATAAAGCCCTACTTCCTCCTTTGATTCTGACCTTTTCAGAAATATTCAACAATTTCACCTGTTCACTTTTTTGTGTTGAAGGTTTATTCTCTCCTCTCTTAAGTAGATATACTAATAAGCCAAATTCAGGATGTAAGAATGGCGCTAGGAAATATGTTAAACTCCCTGCCTGCAGTAGCAGTGAGAATCTCAGTGTTGCCAAGTTATCTTAACAAGCTGGTTATGTGTAAGTAACTATGGTATGTCATTATATGCTAGGATATTATTCTACCATTGGACCAATATTTACTATATCTGAATATAATGACACCATTACCTTATCTCTATAGGGGTACAGAAACTCAGGAGTTTTAAGACAACTCCTTTTATGATGTCCTTAATATGCCATAAATCTAACTATAAGACTTAAAGTTCACCTTGATGTTTTCCTATTTCTAAAAAGCTTTTAGCCTAAAGTGCCTTGTGCTTTTTCAATTGGATAGTGAACTCTTGAAAGAGATTCTAAAGCCAAGAGAATATCATTACTGATACCACCCATTGATTCAGCAAACATTTGCTGGGTTCCTTGTATGTGATTGGTTATGAATTGGGTGATAGGGATACAGATAAATAAGCTATAGGCCTCACTCATAAGCACTTTTAGTCTAGGAATCATAAACAAACATCTCTGTAAACAAATAACTTTATAAAGAGAGATAAATGCATGTACAGTGTACAGTGAGACCCAAAGGAGACCATCATCAATTCTGCCTAAAAGATTAAGGAAACACTTTACAGAAGAGAAGAAATTGAACTAAACCCTGAATAATGACTTGGTATCAAGGTAGCTTGACCCCTTACAGTAAAGTGGTATTTGTCAAACTGGGGAGAGAAAATGATAGAAAAAAATGGTTTGGCCTCTCAGAGTTGACCTACAGTATTTTTTATTCTAATGATATTTTGAAATGTACATACATAACACTAGGTATAAAATCCTTATGCCTTTATTCTATTAAAAAATAAAAACAAATTTACAAAATAAATATGATCAAAGCCACAATACCAATGGATTTCAAATTAGCCACATTTCATTTATTGTAATGGGTGATGTTGTTCTCCAGAAACTGAATAGGTAATGTTGCTGATACTGCATCTTCTGTTTCTCTGGCTTATCAAACTAATATGTGCAAAGTAATTATATCTAAATATAAAAGAGTACAAAAGAGCATAAGATGAAAAACTGAAGTTGCCTACCTTGGAAGAAACCAGTATATTTAATTTTGTTTCTCTGATGGCTACTGCTTTATTTCTCAATAATTTGCTTATACTGACATTTTTTATTTATGTATGTATCAACCTTAAATATTTGGTATCAATCTTGATTTTTAGATGTAGACTTAACCCATTTACCTACTCCTCACTTTCCCTCTATATTCCACCCAAGAGAGTGAAAAGAATGGTGACCTCTGCAACATTAAATAGCATTTTAAACCTCCATGTCTGGAACTATCAAACACAGGCTCTTTCTCTTTTCTCTAATTTTGTGAGTTGACAACAATACTACCCCATCCTTCCTTCTGTGTCTACCCCTTCCCTTTCATCGCCCAACTATTGTCAAATATGTCTTTTTTGCATGGCAATATTTCTATCCTGAGTTTTAACCATAGTTAAATTTCTTGTGATTTGTCTATAGACTGATTCTAAAAGTTAAAAACCTATAGACTTTGTTAACACTGGTTTGACCAACTATTGTTCACCCTAGAACCAAATGTTCTCTGGAGGGGGAATGTTAGAGGAGGATTGAAATGTCAGCTCTGTTTGTACCATCAGCGTAACCCTGGATGAGTAACCTCATTGTGCTTTCATTACCTCACCTGAAAAGTAGGGAATAATAATTTACCTACTTCATAGGATTGCTATGAGTATTTAAGTGAACTACTACATGTACACTATATAGTACCTACACATAGCAACTCAATAAATGTTAGCTTTTATTATAATGCATTTCTTTCCCATGGCTTCCAAAGGAGAATGCCCCTAGTGTCCAGTTCAAATTGATTGTCTTTTTTTATATACTTCGCTAAATGGCCTTTGCCTCATTCTATATCATCTCCAAATTGTTCGTGTTGTCTCTTCTGCTGATTCCCTTTATAGCTGGACATTTTCCTCTTGGATTCCTGCATTTTCTTGCACCCTCCCTCCTCTGGTTGAACTGGATGTTCTCTAAATAGGCTCACAGCTTTGTGAGCTCAGATTTCCCTTCCCCATCACCATGGAATTCCTTTTTCCATCTCCTTTTTTATAGATCCTGTTTCCTCTGTCCCTTATCTTTTTCTCTCTTATTTTCTCTTTATTTTCATCTAATACTCACCTCCCACCCCCACCCAATCTGGCATGTCAGATATACAAACAATCTTGGCTAACAGTCATAAGCAGTCACTTTATTGATTAATTGGTTGATTAATGAATGAAGTTCCTGGTTCTAAGAATAACCTGTTTTTCCTTAATTTTAAAAAATTTTACCTATTTCGTTCTATTTCATCACTTTTAAAATAAAATATATCCTTAAGTATCTTACCAAGAAAAAAGTGCATGGGTGCCAAACTTTCTTGCATGTTTGGAAGTCTTTATCCTGCCCTCATAATGGCTTGATACCTTCTCTATTTATGGAATTTTAGATTAAAATAATTTTCCCTCTGAATTTTGAAATTCTTACTTTAACAGCTTTTAGCAGAGTGACCATTTGTCCCAGTGTACCTAGGATAGTCATGGTTTGTACCTGTTATCCCAAAGACTGATCCGTGTGTCCCAGGTGAGATTTCCTGGGTTGGATAATAAATTACATGGTACCAGTAGCATTTAGCATCTGGTGTTGCTGATGAAAAGAAAGATGGTGGTTTAATTCTTGTTCCATTCTAGGTAACTTGTATTTTCTACTTGAAAAGGTTGAGACTTTTCTCTTTATCCTCAGTTTTCTAAAAAAATAAAATAAAAAATCATAGGATGCATATGTGGGGTTTGTGTTTTTTGTTTTTTTGTGTGTTTTTTTTATTAATTTTTATTTATTTATTTTTGTTTAAAATATTACAAATGTCCCTTTTTCTCCTCAATACAGGTGGGGTTTTTTTTTAATTTTATTTTATTGTGATGGCTACTTGGCTGTCCCTTCAATTTGAAGGCATTTTGTTATTCAGCTATAGAAAATCATCTTCCCTAATTTCTTTGAAACCTTCCCTCTCTCCATTTTCTCTATCTTCACTTTCTTAAATCCCTAATTCTGATTTACGTGACTGAGAGGATATTTGGGCTACTTATCAAAACAGACAATACAGAAGGAAGAGCAGATGTAGTGAGGAAATCAATTTTGGACAAATGCTTTGCCTGTGGGACATCTAGGTAGAGATCAAGATAACATGTTCTCTACTCAGAAAATGTTCCTCTCCCTTTATCTATAATTCTCTAAGACTTAGAAGTATGTCTCATTTGTAGTGTTGATGGGGGAAAAACATTCACTTGGGAAATTATTTGGGAAAAGTGAATTTATCAAAACTCCCATGAATCAAAACATGTTTTCTCAATTATGCCAAAGGTCTCACTGCAGGTTAACATTTTCCACTTCCTGGAATAACCAAACAATAACATTCATGATAGGCAGGGAAGAATTAATGCTGATTCCAAAGGCACAAAACACATAGCCAGGGGAATAGAACTGAATAAGATGTTTAAAACATATGTCTCTTCCATCCTTCTTTCCTTCTCTAGCTTCTTCCTTCTTAATCACACATTACCAAAACATTGCAACTCTCACATTTCAGGGTAACTTGCAAGGCTTGGAGTATGGTATAAAAACACTTCAAGGTCATAAGACATTTTCAGTTGATTATACCACTTGAAAGAGAGAAGAGGCTTGAGAAAATAAAATATTAAAATGCCTCTCCTAAAACTCTCCTGAAATCCTGTGGGTGCCACTGCACAAAATGTTCCCTTTTAGTACCGGAAATTGGAGCCTTAGGGACCCCAGTGATTGTTCAGTTCATTTAAGCATTTAGCCCACAGGCATTTTAAGATGGTTCCTAAGGGATACTCCTTCTTGTTTCCTTCCCACTGTTATTTCCTTGACACAATGTTGGCAGACATATATGCTAGAGTATTTAAGTAGGCTCCAATCTGGCCAAGGAATCTGTAAGTATTAGGAGAACCTAAAGAATGGGCTGATTCAAGAGACTGTTGAGAGTTAGAAGTAGAATATTGATAGCAGAACACCACCTATCTTGCATGAGAGTGAAATTCTGACACACAAGAAAGATTTAGAAGTCAAACGGGTATCTGGAAAAGATATTATCTCCTTTGCGTGATGGAAAAGCTCTTTTTTTAGATCCACAAAGATCAGGAATGTTATGATGAACACTATAATGGACTTTCCCAGATGCCCCTTCAGGACTGAAGGACTTTTATCTCCAGCTGCTGGGAGCCCTCATCAGGGACTGTCTCTGCTGAATCTAGCAGATTGGACCATGCTCATGCACTCTTTCCAGGGCAACTTCATCCAATGATGAACAATGCAGGGGTCATAAAGTTCCAGACACTGAGACATCCCTGGACAAGTGTGAAGGGCTATCCCATATTCAATGTCCCCATGAAATGAACTGGCACCTTTGTTTAGATTACATCCCAGCTCAGCTTCTCCCTAGCCCATTCCTGATTCCTTCCCCTCCCTTCCATAGATGTGATGCCAAAGACTCCCTACTAAACGTATCAGTCCTTAACTCCAAGTATCATATGTACCATCCTCAAGTCTGCTTCAGTCCTTAACCCCAAGTATCATATGTACCATCCTCAAGTCTGCTTCCCAGGCAACCCAACTTGTAACAAATGGAAAGAGTTTAAGTGCAAGTGCCTTGCCAAAAGGCATCTTGATAACTTAGCATCTACGGGAGCAACCTCTAAAAGTCTGTGCAGTGTTTCCAAGTTTACATATGCTTCATCTCATTAGAATCTGAAATTCACTCTGTGAATTAGGGATAATATTATCTCCATTTTATAGATAAGAAATATGAGTCTTAGAAAAGTTAAATGACTGGTACATGGCTCAATTCACTAATCGATTGGTGGAAATCCTAATGATGGCGGTGTCAAGAGTAGCCTTAAGGTTGGGAGCTGCTAAGTTTGAATGTTAGCTCCTGTATTGGTTTTCCATTGCTGCCATAACAATCACCATAAACCTAGTAGCTTAAGACAGGATAAATTTATTATCTCACAATTCTACAGGTCAGAAGTCCTGGTGGGTTTAGCTGGTTTCCCAACTTCATATTTTACAAGGCCAAAATCAAAGTGTTCACTGACTGGGTTCTTACTGGTAGACTGAGAAAAGTCAGTTTCCAAGCTTATTCAAAATGGTAATCAAATTTACTTCTTTGTGGTTGTAGGACTGAGGTCCTCATTTCCTTGCTGGCTATCAACCAGGGGCTTGTCTTTGCTTCTAGAGGCTGCCCACATTCTTTCTTATGCTTTCCATCAGCCCTCCCTTCCCCAGTTCCTCTCCACCTCCCCCCCCCCCCCCCCCCGAATCAGCAGGTCAAGTCTTCCGCTTGCCTCAAATCTCTACAACTTTGTTTCTGCTGCATCTCTCTTAACACCTCTCTCTTCTCATTCTAGCCACAGAAATTTATTTTCTTGTAAGGGCCTATGTGATTGGACCTGTCTGAGTAATCTGGTTAATCTCTTATTTTAAGGTCCAATAACCAGAATTACATTGGCAAAATCCTTTCACATACTAGATTAATGTTTCAATAAATAATTATGGGATGGGAATCTTGGGGAGACACCTTTGAAATTCTGGCTACCACATCTCATGACTTGTTTATCAAAAGCAGATAGCAGCTTTAGGGCCCAGAGAGTGAGCGGGCTGTGACTGATACATTTTAACTTGCTAACTTTGATTGGTGCTTCCAAGACGCTGACACTGCTGGAATGAGGCACTATGAAAAACCAACAAAATTACACACTATTCTTTTCACTTAACACCCATCTTCTTGACAAATCTATGGTCCAAAAATCACTGATATTTCCTATGGTTAGGGGTTCCCAAATGTTCCTAATGATAGCATTCATCTATTTTCCCAGGATTCTGCTCTGTAGATCCTGATTTGGTGAATCTGGGATAGGGACCAGAAATTTACTTTTTGAAGTAACTCCCACCCCCCAAGTCACCTTATCCTAAGAGAAGATGTAGCTACACTGTCATAGGACTCAGGCCCTTTCCTGCCACTAAGCATTTGTATTTCCTGTTCCCTCTGCCTATGTTACACCTCCCTTGCTCTTTGCAGGTTCAGCTCCTCCCCATCCTTCAGACCTCAGTTTTCATATTCTCTTCTCAAAAGGATCTTCCATGACCACCGTATCTACTAGAGACTGTTTCTCCCTAGTTATATTCCAGCCTCCTCACTGTTTTCATTTCCTGTGCAGTGCTGATTATAATCTTCACATATTTTATTAAAGAATTTACTTGTTTCTTATCAACCTCCTAAACCAGCATGTACTATTGAGTATGGCAAGGACGATTTTACAATCTACCTTTTATGCTGAGTACACTGACTGATGCTCAAAAAGTGTCCACTGAATGAATGAATGATTGAACTTCAGCAAACCTACAAGCATGGTGTCATTCTCCAATAAAAAGCCAAATACTACTGGAGTAAAAACATTCCCTAGGAGCTCACCTAGTGATCACTCCATATTCTCAATACAAATATGTAAAAAATAAAAAATTTTGTCCAATTTCAATCAATAAACTTTGGGGATATGGATACAATAGTCAGTCAACTGAGAAAAGACTTATGTAACACTAGTGTTTCAAATATTAAAGGCAGAAATCATTTTGTTTCATGAGCACTTATTACTACCTATTAATATGGTCATTATTACCATAGCTCTCTTCTTAAATATGTAGCCAAATGTGTATAGACTTTCACATAAATGTTAGCAGATAATCTAAACTTTAGGCTAAAAACTATTTCAAGTGTTTCTCAATTGGTTATTATAAGTGCTGGGTCTAAGTCCTATCCTTTGAGGAGCTAAATGACCCCTGAAACTAAGTTTGCTTGGGTATATTTCAGATTTGATTCATGAGTGAGTAAGCAAAATGAGGACCTCCCTCTTCCTTCATCAGTTCCTAGATCTCTTCTCCATCTTTCTTTGTCCTTCTATGTGCCCCAGGAGACCTACTTCCATGGACTGTCTCTGCCAGTACCTCTGGCATCTGGTTGGGTTTAGCTAATGTGAGTTACCTGGAGAGTGATCAGAGCACAGGATATTTATCTGGTGAAGGAAAAAGTCACACAAGTTCAGGAGGCACAGAGAGCCCCAAGCAAGAAGAATCCAAAGAGGCCCACGCCCAGACACATCATAATTAAAATGCCAAAAATTCAAGACAAAGAGAGAATCTTAAAGGTAGCAAGAGAAAAGCAAGCTGTTGCTACAAAGGAGCTCCCATAAGAAGTCAGCTGACTTCTCATCAGAAACTGTACAGGCCAGAATGGAATGGCAGGAAGTATTCAAGGTAATGCAAAACAAGGATCTGAAACCAAGACTACTCTATCCAGCAAGGCTATCATTCAAGATAGATGGTGAAATAAAGAGCTCTCTAGACAAAAAAAAAAAAAAAAAAGGCTAAAGGAGTTTATCACCACCAAACCAGCATTGCAAGAAATGTTAAAGGGACTGCTGTAATAAGAAGTCAAAATAGAGAGAATGAGAAACATAGGCATAAAGAAATAAAATGGCAATAGATAAGAACCTATCAAAAATAACCTTCATTATAAATGGATTAAATTTCCCAATCAAAAGACAAAGGGTAGGTGAATGGTTAAGAAAACAAGACACAAATATGTACTGTCTACAAGAGACCCACCTCAGAACAAAAGACACACAGGCTGGGGGGGGGGGGGGATTCTGGAGGACTTTAAAGGAGAGATCAACAGCAATACAGTCATAGTAGGGGACTTTAACACCCCACTGACTTTACTGGATAGATCTTGCAGACAAAAAATCAACAAGGAAACAGTGACTCTAAATGACACACTAGATCAGATTGATTTAATAGACATTTACAGAACATTCCACTCCAAAGCTGCAGAATAGGCATTTTCCTCAAGTGCATATGGAAAGTTCTCAAAGACAGGCCACATGTTAGGACACAAAACATGTCTCTACAAGTCTAAGAAGACATAAAATCATATCAAGCATCTTCTCAGACATTTACACAATGGAATACTATGCAACTGTAAAAACGAAGGATCCCTTACCCTTTGAGACAGCATGGTGGGACCTGGAGAATATTATGCTAAATGAAATAAGCCAGTCAGAGAAAGACAAGTGTCACATGATCTTACTCATATGTGGAATCTAATGAACAAAATAAACCAATGAACAAAATAGATCCAGAGACATAGAAGCATGGAACAGACTGATGAATCTCAGAGGGAAGGCAGGGAGGGTGGGTGGGTGGGTGGGTGTGTGGGTGGGGAGAGATTAACGTAAGAACTTATATGCATATATGCATAACCCATGGACACAGATAATAGTGGGTTGAAGGCCTGGGAGGAGGGGTACAGGGGGGAGGGTACCAATGGGAGGAATAAGGGGGACATTTGTAATACTTTCAATAATAAAGATAAATTTTTTAAAAATTTTTAAAAAGGTCAAAGCAATTATTCCCTTGGTTCTCTCCTCACTCCATACCATTCTTCTGTGATGACAATTCCTATCAGGGCCCCACTTCCATGGTTCCAACTGTCACTGTGCCTGGTAGCTCTGTTTCCTCTTTTGCCTCATCGGGCCTAGGGGTGCTAATGGCTTTCTGGTGTTGCTATACTCTGGTATCCCAACATCCCTTAATGTTTCCCTTAACTCTACCTGTACCTCTAAATAGTTCCTTCACTAGAAAGATTTCTTCAAAACTCTCAGCTCAGTGTGCTGTTTCTTTCTGGGACTCTGACCTATATCATTTTCCTTGGCCCAATTTCCTATTTCTTTTTTGTGACTGCAAGACTAAAGAACCTGAGAGGGCATTCCTAGGATATCTTCCACTCCTGCCTATTATTGATGACCATCCAGGATGCTAGGACCACTTCTTCCACCAGTCTTCTTTCTGCCTTCATACTTCTGGTATTTTAAAAGACTTAGAACCTTGGCCGGGTAGCTCGGTTGGTTAGAGTATTGTACCAATACACCAAGATTGTGGGTTCGATTCCCAGTCAGGGCACATATAATAACCAATGAATGCATAAACAAGTGGAACAACAACTTGATCTCTCTCTCTCTCTTTCTCTCTCTCTCTCTCAAAATCAATAAAGAAAAAATTTAAAAACTTAGAAAGGCAAAAAATAAAAATAAAAATCCCAAAACAATTCACAATTGGACAGGGATTTTCTTTTCTGCTTAGTAGAAATTAGAGCTAAGACTTTAAAGCTAATTTGATTTTTTTTAAATGAGGGAGCCAACCTTGAGTACTTACATTTCTAAGCTTAATTGTACAGCTTTAGAGCATTTTCATTTATTTGTGAATGGTAATAAATCATTTGAGTGCCCTATTTTGTTTATAAAATGATTCATTTGGCTGTATTTCAAGAAATGCAACATGGCAAACAATACTTGTAATATGAATGGTTCACAAAACAAACAAAAAGCTAATAAAGTCTCCATTCTCTGAATCACTGTAAATGGGTCCTAGCACTTGAACAAAGCTCATCTAATGAGTATTTACCATTTTGCCTAACTACAAAGGGCCACTTTCTACAAATGGCTTGTAAAATACCCTATGCCTGTCTATACCACTGAATATTTATACAGATAAATGAGGTATTACATGGAAAATGCTTTGGATCTTAGGCGGAAAGGAGACCATGGTGTTGTGGAAACAGTGTACCAGAATCTATTCCTAGCTATCACACATCCTAGAAATAAAACTTTCAATAAGATATTGCACCTATTCATGCTCCAGGTTTCTCATCTTTAAAACAACAATAATAAAATCCTCCAGCTTCATAGGTAATGAGTAAATATATTAGTTTCTGTTTCCTCCAAAGCAGAGCCTGAGAAAAAGACTAGAGAGCAGGTGGTTTACTTGGGAGGTAGTCCCAGAAAGCAGAAGTGAGAGAGCAGGAACAATGAGACAGAGAAAGAGAAAAATACAATAGAAATCTTCATAAATGAGCTTGTTATCACAAGGAGTAACTTGAACTCAAACCAACTAGACTCTGAGCATCCATGTATAGAATGATTCTCAGAATTGCTTCTGTGAAGGAAGAGGGGCAAGGTGGTGGCTAGAGCACTTATCTAGAGACTTTCCACTTGTTGAAGGTTGCCACCAGATGTTAACTCCCTAGCACCTCCAGCTGTTGCTGTCCAGAGTTTAAGAGGGCCTATGGGGCCCTAGGGAAGAAAAGAAAAGCAATGCTCTATGTTCTTGAGGTTGGATATCTTTAGGTTAAATAGAACTGCCCACCTCAGAAGGACATAACATAGGACAAAAATGTATCTGTTAGAGAAAGTAAATTATAAATGCTTTTTTTAATGGCCTAAACTAAGGCGGTTGTGGTGTGGACAAGGAGGGAATAGTTTCAAGAGACACCTGAGGTAAAAATGACAAGGCTCATGACTAGCTAAATTAAAAAATCCAATGAACTTGATACTTCTAGTGTAGAAAGCTGGATAAATAATTGAGTTGATCACTGAGGTAGTCAATATGGTGCCGGGGCAATTTTCTTGAAGGAAAATAAAGAGATTGGTGTTAGGTAACACTTGGTTGAGAATAAGAAATCTGTTCACTTTCTGGTTTTCACAATGTTCAGAAAGGTCTCTTAGCATCATGATGCCATTACACAATTTTGTGTAGCAACGGCATTCTAAACCCAAACCAATAAGTGGGAAACTAGTGGAGCTTCTTTTTCTGCAGCAAAGTAGGGAGTAAGATGACTCAATGAATCAGTTTTATACTAAGTGAGGTTGAGGTTGGAAGTACTGCATCCTCTGTATGTCTGATGTTTCCTTCCACATGGAGCAACATCCATTAGTGTAGTCCTCTGGCCTCTCCATCTGAGAATGACGTGCCTATCTGATATGAGATTATAAAAATGTGCTTCCATAACTCTGCTCCTTCTTCCTCCTCTCTTAAGTCAGCCTGCCTGCGGACCGTATTGGCTTTTGATTCCTCCCAGCCCCACCCTTGTATCAGAGGCTTGTGGTTTTCCAGGGATGCTGGTGACTTGGTTCAGTAAGTCTGATAGATTCTGGAGATCAGTGTGTGAAGAAGCCCATTCATCAACAAACATAAATCACATTCTCCAATGTCCTAAATGTTGGTTTTCTCTGTGAGTTTAGAGTGAGGTAGTAAAGAGGGATGCTACTGGGGATTTATGAACCCCCACAAATGAAAGCCACTGAACTAGAAAGAGCCACCAAAAGTCTTGCTTACAAATTCCAGCTCATTCCAAAAAGGCCTTTGTGGTCAACAGAGAGACTTAATAATTACTTAGGAATATGCTAGTTTTGAAAATGAAATAAGAGTGCACCCGTTTCCAGAAATTTAAGAAAGGAATAAGCCAGAAATCTGGGCAGAGCTTTGACCTTGAGTGACCTCAACTGACCAAACATACAATTATATTTGTAACCACTGTTCATAGGTGGAGTACACTGGAATATTAGAAATACAAAGGGATAGAAAAAAATGAAATATTTTCTTTTGGAACAGAATGTCTTCACAGAACATACTGATCTAATTTACCAGAAGGAATAGTGCTTTCTGGCTATTTCTCTTTCAGGGTCAGCCAGCCAATTGTCCCTGTTACCAAGCATCTTGGCAGAATTATTATCTCTTTGTATTTGAAAAGGCCTTAGAAAATTAATTCAGCTCCCTTATTTTTTGTCCCTTGTAAACCAGGATGGACAATTTTTCATAAAGGGCCATCCTTTATGAAACTCAACGCTGCCACTGTGGCACTGGAAGTAGCCATAGACAATTTGTAAGTGGAGGTGTGTGGCTGTGTGCTAAGAAAACTTAGTTTCCAAAATAGGCAGAGGGCCAGATGTGACTATAGGCTGCAGTTGGCCAACCCTTGCTCTAAGCCAGTGCTACTTAAAATGTGGTCTGTGGATCAGCAACCATCCAAAACAAATGTTTGAGTCCACAATGAGATAGGTACAGAAATTGACAGTAAGCACTTACAAACTTGTATTTTGCTATTAGACATTGTCAACACCCAAGCACATGATTTGTTTAGTAATTCATTCTTACTGTATTTAACAAAAGTATCAGTGAATGATGAATTGGAAATAAAGCACACAACCATTCCCCCATACAGTGTGAGAAGCAAGACTCTAAATTCTATGTTCATCCTCATTTCCAGATAAGTATGGAGACCTGGAGAATGGAGCTGTTCAGTGTCATCTAGTAGGGGAAGAGTCATTCTTAGTCCAGTGATGCTTTGTCATATGGTACAAGTTTCAGTCTATGTTAATGACTTTGTGCATTAAACTCTTCCTGCAAGGCCACAGCTATAGCCTTGAACCTTTTTGTCCACTCAGAAGGTTAGACTATCACATGCCAACTGAATTTCTGTCAAGGTAGAGAGTAGAACTCTTTAACTTCTGAACTCCTAATCCTGTGTCTGGGGTTATAGGAACCTAGGCTGCTGCTCCAGGATAGTCTGCTCTTTCTCAATTATTTAAAATTCTGTAACTTCCAGGCTAAATTCCAGTATCATTTTCCATTTCAACCCATGCAACTTTACTCAATTACAAGGAGGGCCCTATGGTTCTCAATCAAACAAAAAGCCACATTATTCCAAATAGTCTGCCCCCACCTATTTCCTACCACCCGCCTAGATTTCAACCCTCACTTACATAGGAAAGAAATAGCTAACTACTTATATACCCAAAGAGTCCAGATAGCTATTAACAATACAGTGAGTAATGAGGGACAAATGCAATGTCAGTGGAAGATGGAGCAGCTGACATAATTTGTTGGCGGGCCCTTAAAGGCCTACAAATCTAAATAATGCCAGAGATTCATTGACCATATCGGCAAGATCAGCTTAAAGAATTGTTACTTAAAAATGAATGAAAAATATCGATTTAGACATAAAAAAAGATGATTCCTATTAACATAATTCAGCCTGTGGGAGAAAATGGCCACACCATGATAGGTCAATAATCAGTTTTAGACACAACTGCTTGAATTTTATTTAGAGGATATTTAAATGCATAACGTCTCAATTTCAAATCCCACTGATTTAACATCATTGGTGAATGACTTAAGACTTGGGCCAAAGTTTGCCTCTTCTGAATAAACTCTACCTAGATTGGAGACAATTAATATTAGACACTTATTATGGACTTGATTCATACTTATAGCCTTATTTCTAGTTCTATACCATTTTTCTCTGCTCCTGAAATGGAGCCCTGAAGAGTTTTTGAAGAGCCTAGGCACCATAGCAAGCTTATTTATTTTATTTTGTTTCTAAATATCTGTATGAAACAAAAGGCATTTATTTTGAAATGTCTGATAATTCGTATGTTTTAATGGTTATGATGGGTCTTTTCTTTTAATTAATCCAGATTAGTGTTGATTGGGGCCTTTAGAATCGTTGTATTGTTGATGTATAGGGCAATGAAAACATTCAGGCTTACATTCATTCAAAAATGCTCACCAAAAGGGAATGTAAAATGGTTCAGCTGCTCTCAAAAAAAGTATAGATATTCCTCAAAAAATTAAAAAAAGAACTACCGTATGTCCCAGCAATCCCACTTCTGAATATATATCCAAAAGAACTGAAAGCAGAATCTCAAAGAGATATTTGTACACCCATGTTCATAGCAGCATTATTCACAATTGCCAAAGGGTGAAAGTAAGCCAAATGTTCATTGATGAATGAGTGGATAACGAAAATGTGGTATCAATGCTCTTACAAGCTGAGTGTATCATAGATGAAGGAGTTGAAACTTAGAACCTTAACTTGCCTGACACAACAGAGCTGGTAAATGACAGGGTTGGATTTGAACCTTGGTCTATCAATGCCATGGTCGATGTTGTATTTCCCCTACAGCACACTACCTCTTCAGCCTCCGTGAATGATATAAAGATTAGTGAAGATTTTTTAAATTAATTTTTAAAATTGTAGAACACACACAATTTACCAGCTTAACAATTTTTAAGTGTATAGTTCAGTATTGTTAGCTATATTCACATTGTGCAAGAGAACTCTAGAACTTCTTAATCTCATAAAATTGAAGTTCTATACCAATTGAACAACCACCTCCCATTTCTCCCTCCTCTAATCCCCTGGAGATCACTACCCTACTTTGTTTCTAGGAGTTTGACTACTTTAGATACTACAATGTAATATTATCTAGCCTTAAAAAAAGAAATCCTGTCACATGCTACAACATAGATAAACCTGGAGGACATTATGCTAAGTGAAATAAGCCAGTCACAAATAGACAAAGTACTTGTAGACCAAGCATTTGATCTACCAAAGGATTGGTAGACCAAGGTTCAAATCCAGCTCTGCCATTTTCCATCTCTGTTGTGTCAGGAAAGTTAAGGTTCTAAGCTTCAGCTCCCTCATTTATGATACACTCGGCTTGTAAGAGCATTGATCAGACTAAAAGTAATCATCAATGTAAAGTTTCTAGCATGCTCACAAGATTATGGCTACAGTGATGATTACAATGACAATGCTTCTGCTGCTGCTGCTGCTGCTGCTATTGGAAGGTGCTACAGGAGGGGAAAAGAAGAGAATTTCCAACACTAAGGGCCTTTCGGTGATGTTTAGGTTTTCTGATTCATTTCAACCTAGGAGATAAGAAAACCCTACAGCTAGTATAAGTGGCAAACTTATCCCTTTATTTTATAACAGTTGTTTTATTTTATTTTTTTAATTGAATCTATTGGGGTGACATTGGTTAATAAAATTATATAGGTTTCAGGTGTACAATTCTATAATACATCATCTCTACATTGTATTACGTATTCATCACCCCAAGTCAAGTTTCCTTCCATCACCATTCATCCCCCCATACCCTCTTCTACCTCCAACCCCCTTTATCCTCTGGTAATCACCATACTGTTACCTGTGTCTATGACTTTTTTTTTTTAATCTTCACCCAAGGATATGTTTTTATTGATTTTGAGAGACAGAAAGAGAGAGCAATGTGAGAGACAAACATTGATTGGTTGCCTCCTGTACCTGTGCCGATCGGGGATTGAACCTGCAACATTTTGGTGTATAGGATGATGCTCCAACCAACTGAGCCACCCAGCCAGGGCTATGATTTTTTAATTTTTATTTTTTTGTTTAATCCCTTCTCCATTTTCATGCAGTCCTCCAACTCCCCTCCCCTCTGACAGGTGTCAACCTGTTCTCTGTATCTATGAGTCTGTTTCTATTTTGTTCATTAGTTTATTTTGTTCATTAGATTCCACATGTGAGTGAAATAGTATGGTACTTGTCTTTCTCTGACTGGCCTATTTCACTTAGCATAATATTCTCCAGTTCCATCCACACTGTTGCAAAGGTAAGATTTCCTTTTTTCTTTTTTTCTTTTACCACCAAGTAGTATTCCATTGTGTAAATGTATCACAGCTTTTTTATCCACTCATGTATTAATGGCCACTTGGGTTGCTTCCAGATCTTGGCTACTGTAAATAATGCTGCAATGAACATAGGGGTGCAAATATTCTTTCAAATCAGTGTTTTGGGTTTCTTCAGATATATTCCCAGAAGTGGAATCGCTGGGTCATAAGGCAGTTCCATTTTTAATTTTTTGAAGTAACTCCACACTGCTTTCCACAGTGGCTGCACCAATCTGCATTCCCAACAACAGTGTACAAGGGTTCCCTCTTCTCCACACCGTCACCACTTGTTTGTTGATTTATGGATGAGCCATTCAGACAGGCATAAGGTAATATCTCATTGTGGTTTTAATTTGTATTTTTCTGATAATTAGTGATGTTGAGCATCTTTTCATATGTCTATTGGCCTTCTATAACAGAGTCATTTAAAATGATGAGCCCACACCTCTTATTATTCCAACTCTTCATTTCCCAGAAGCAAAATAACCTTCTTAAATAATGACCTGTACCTGGCTGCCACTAAGTTTCGCAGGCACTGGCTATGAAAGAGACAATCTGTTTTCAAAAGCCAGTAGGAAAACACTTCACACCACACTTCTCCCGCTCTGTCCTTAGATAAATTTATCTCCATGCTCACGCATGCTAGCTGTCATACAGCCTATATGTTTTGTGACTGGGAGTTACAGATTATAATGCCATGTATTGTAGTCACTCTAGCACTTGTCTGCAGTGTGGATTATGGGTCTTCCTTTTGAAATTTTCATCTTAGGAAAAACTTGTCATGGAATACCATGATTTTAGCTATAAAGAATTTTTAATACAGTGTACTGGATTCTCATGAAATGTGAATGAGTAGAAAGAAAAGGCCAAATAACTAAAGAATGGTGGGTTGTTGTTTTTTTCACCTTAAGTGATAAGTAAAAACAAAGCTCTTAAACAGATTTCATATGTTGATTACCTAGTCCAGGGGCTAGCAAACTGTTTCCTGTAAAGAGCCAGATAGTAAATATTTCAGGCTTTTTGGGCCACACTGCCTTTGTCACAACTATTCAGCTCTGCTATTGTAGCATGAAAGCAGTCATAGACAATACATAAATTAGCAGGGCTGTATTTATGAGCACTGCATTTATGGACATTGAAATGTGTTCTAGTGCAGCTGTATTTATAAATGATAAATGTTAATTTCAAATAATTTCTACTTGTTATTAAATATTATTCTTCTTTTGATTTTTCCAACCATTTAAAATATAAAAATATCATCCTTAGCTTGCAGGTTGTAAAAAATAGGCCACAGGTCAAATGTGACCTGTGAGCTATTGTTTGCTGACCCCCGATCTAAATAAATTTTCCTTTGGAATATTCTCAGTACCAAAAGGGATCCTAAATGTCTGCAAAATAAAACATGAACATCTTAGTGTAGCATACCAAATCTTGTTATGTGATCTGAATCTCTTCTCCCACTACCATGCTCCAGCCATCTTTCATCCAGGTGTATCTGGTTTTTCATCATTCCAGAATATACCATGGATTGTCATATCACCGTGCATTTCCCTCTGCCTGCTCTTTCCTTACAGGTTCTACATGAAAAAAGCTACTCATGGCTTAAGGTACAGCTCCCATGCCATGTCCTCCATGAAAAATTCGTTGATGCATTCCTTCCCCTAGTCAGAAGAAACCACTCATTGTCCTTCTAGTTCACAGCTCTTCTTGTATACCTGTAACATATGTCAATATCATATATCATCATCATATTTTTATCTATGGTCTAATCAGATGGTCGTCATCTGTGAGGACTGAAAATGTGCTTCATTCATGGCTATGTATTCACTCAAAGCCAATTCTTAACACAATGCCTTGTATGTAGCAGGTGATCAGTAAATACTTGTTGATGGATGGATTTATTAATATATTCAGACACATGATTAGAGCAAGTTTAAAATATGCTAACACACCTCTGTTTTTGTTCCCTTTGAACCCTGACTGGGAGGGGATGGGGAAGGGTTTTCCTCTGAAAAGGAGACAATTCCTGAAGAGCTACCAAACATTTTGGACTACTTGCAATCTGAGCCCTTACTCATGCTGGCAGCAGGTTGGCACAACTTTCACAGCTTCTGAGATATAGGGAGTAGTATTTAATATAATCTTAGCAAGTAGAGCTTTAAGGAATCTTAGAAATCACCCAATCCCACCAATTCTTATAAAATGAGAAGGTGGAGCTCAGAAGGTGACAGAACCCACTGAAACCCCCAGAAAGTTAATGCTAGGACATAGCTTTGAGTCGGAGCTTGTTCAACTCCACTTTGTTGAATACACAGTTTCTTCCTTACGGGTAAATACCTAGAAGTAGAATTACTAGGACAAAAGTAGGTGTGTGTTTAACTGTATAACAGCACAAAGCTGTTTGCCCAAGCGTTTGTACCATTTCAAATTTCCACTAGTAACATATGAGAGAATTCATTTTCTCTACATCCTGGCCAACACTCGGTATATTCAGTGTTTTTCACTTTAGCCATTCTGGTGGGTAGTAGTATTCCCTGGAACCATATCAGAAATTCCAGGGAACACCTCACACATGTTTGATTTGCATTTTCCTGTTGACTAATGATGCCGAAAACTTTTTCATGTGCTTATTGACAAATCATATATCATCCTTAGTGAAGTTCAAGTTTTTTGCACACTTTTTATTGAGTACTGTTTTACTGGAATATAGGAGTCCTAGAGCCTGCCATATTTTATTTTATTTTTTAAATATATCTTTATTGATTGCAGAAAGAGGAAGGGAGAGGGAGAGAGAGCGAGTTGAAACATCAAAGATAAGAGAGTCGTCATTGATTGGCTGCCTCCTGCACGCCCCTGACTGGGGATCGAGCCCTCAACCCGGGCCTGTGCCCTGACCAGGAATCAAACTGCAATCTCCTGAATCATAGGTCGATGCTCAACCGCTGAGCCACGCCCAGCCGGGCAAGACCGCCATATTTTAAAAGGGGATTTTCAAATAGCTTTTAGAACATTTGACCAGAATAAATGTATTTTGGCTCACATTTCATTAATGCCTCACCCATATATATATTATTTATACCCCACATCATATTCCTAAGCAGTGATACAACTTATATTTCTTTGCTCACTAAACTGACGTGTACACTCAACTTGCAGCTAAAACACTCAATTTCTGTCACAGATTCCCACAAAAAGCCACAATCTTCCAATCCAATATATAAAAATAGATGTGGAGTAAATTGAATTTCTCATATTGTCATCAGGTCTGTTGACCAAAAGCTATTTGATTTGCAAAGCCCTTCCTGGGTAGATGGGTCAGTGTTTATTTTCATGGATTTTGCTGTTCTAAATCAAATCAAGCAACCAACTGGCCTTTATTGAGTGCTCTAAGTCATCTCTGTAAGGCATTTCATGCATACATATTAAATTCCAGTTCACAAATCCAATTCCTCTTTTTTGACCTGGTTTTATTTGCTTTCCTTGACAGCCAGTATTAAGCCTTTTCATCATTTTTTGCAGCCAGATATCCATTTGGGAAAGCAAATTCTTTCTCTGAAACTTGACATCATCATAATTTCAGTACAAGTAACAACAACAATAATAATAACACTGATAAAACTTTAATTTTTCATAATAATTCATAGCATGTACATACAATTCAATTACACTGTACTAGTACTCCGTAGGGTAAAAATTACCTTCCCATTTCACCCTTAAGGAATTGGTTTCAAGAAATAAACTCACCTGAGGTCATGTGGCTGCTGACTAGTAAGGAGAAAGTCTGATCCCTTGTCTCATAAAAGAGCCCACTGTTTTTTCCACATTGTGAGGAATACTTTCCAAAGGTGAAGTCTATTTCAAAGTTACACATGAAATTGCAAATGTAATTCCTGATAAGTGTTGCTATAAATCAGTAGCCTGGGAATTTGTTTCCTTTCTCAGCCTATGTAAAAAATTTTTAATGACATAGTCTCATTATTTAAAAGGAAAAGTGAAAGAATCAGAAAAGTACAAAGAAGAAATTAAAAATCAAAGTCATGCCACAGTTAATTTGGAACATTTAAACATCTTTCCAAACTGCTTGCTGTCCATTTCCCTCCACTTTGTCTCTCATGGTCGACACACATATATGTGTGTGCACACTCACGCACATGCACATATATATGCACACACATATATGCACACACACATACCACTACATGGAATTATTGAGATCATGCACCTGTATATATTTGTTGCCAAGGGTCCTCCACCAGTCTTATCAGAGGTTCCAGGGACCACCTCACACATGCTGGGGAGTTCATTGTACTCCAGCATCCCTGTTAGATGGCCAACCTGCTGCCTCCCGTTACAGAGTATTTATTGTGAGCTGGAACTCAGCTTTCCAGGGCACTGCTGTCTTTGCCAGGTGACTGCTGCTGATTCTTTACTCTAACTGTTCACAAGAGAACACTAGTATCTCATCACCATCCTCAGCACGGGTGAGGGACATACCCTCTTCCATCTCTCTCACCGGCATATCACAAACCAGGCCGTGCCTTTTCATGACAGAAAGTAAAAAACAGGGTAGTTAGACAGCAATAACCAAAGGAAGACCCATCTCTAGGGTTCCTCGGGAGGGGAGGTGTTCCCAGACTCCATGTGGTAGATTACCTCCCACCCCTAGGAATCACGGGGCTTCACATATCATGCTGAGCCTAGGTTCCAGAAAGAACTCCTTACTCCACTCTAGTGGCCACCTGACCAATCCTCATTCCACACGCCAAATTAACCTCTTTGCAGGATGATTAAGAGGGAGAATAACACGCTACCTAGGTACAAACTACGAAGATGCAGTCCAGTTTTATGGCCTCAAGAGAGGTAAGGTGACACCTATTAATGGAAAAGTTTATTAGGCACGGGCCTGAGAATACCAGCGCATCCACTGATTGATGTTGGGCCTGCTGGAATTTCAAGCAACCCATCCCAAACTTGTTTGAAACCAGCTTCCCAGCATTAGTAACACAAAACTTTAAGACAACCTGTCACAATGAGTCTGCCTCCTTTGCCAAGCAGAGAACGGTCCTCGTGACTTGCCTTATTTGCTATACTTTCTTTTTGTTCTATATCCACCACACCCTTTTAATTTCTGTTTAGAGAAATATGCTGAACTCACACCTGAGTGACATAACTCTCCTTTGATAGGCAAACGACAAATTCAGTTACAGAACTACTTTGATTATTTTTTCCATTTACCACATAAGTTCAATCCCCAAAGTTCCCACTACTCAGTCTTAAATAAAATTACATGGAAGAATAAAGAACTCAGCAGCCCATTTCTGGCTTGCTGAGACCGGAAAACAGGCTACAAAAGGTGGTTACCCTTAATTTCTTTTTATGTAATTGTTCTCTCAGAGACAGAGGGATGTATGTTAGACTCTTTCACTATTATTCCATGTCTTGCAAAACAGTTTTGTCATATTTCTTAATGTTAATTGGGATATAATGACTTCTGACAGTTACATCTTTGTTGTAGATTTTACCCTTCATTGTTTCAAAGTCCTACTCTTTTTGTCCTACTTAATGCTTTTTAATCTCTAATTAAACCTTTGTTGCTTTGTATTTGCCTAATATATTTCCCACATACTTTTATTTCTAATCATTCTGATTCTTTGGTATAAGTTCTCTTATATTCAGGATATATTTGTATTATAGATTTTTCCTTGTACAGAGCATGCATTTTTGTTTTTCAGATTTCCATCTTAGAGTTTTATCTTTTAATAAGTAGGTTTACTCTCTTCCATTTAATAATAAAACAAGTTTTATTTTAAATAACCTTTTTAAAATATATGTTTTTATTGAATTTTAGAGAAAGAGGAAGGGAGAGAGAGAAATATCACCCCTACCAGGGATCAAGTCCACAACCTGGGCATATGCCCTGACCAAGAATTGAAGTGGTGACCCCTCAGTGCATGGGTCAACACTCAACCCACTGAGGCACACCAGCCAGGGCTAATCCTTTTTTGACATTTCCTTTATTTTTTTATTTTTTATATACTGTTTGTCATCTCTTAGCTCCTCTCTGGTAAATTTATAGCTATGAATCCTATTTTAAATTATTTTGATTAACATACATACACATCACCTATCTAAAATATATTAATTTTAAAATTCTAAATGAAAATGGAATAATATCTACTAATGATTTTATGGAGATTAAGAGAAAATTGTGACTCCTCTCATCTCCTAGTTTTGTGACTGCTTCTTTAATGTTTCACCCAATTACTTACATTAAAATGATTTGTTTATATCATTGGATCAAGTAAATTTAGATTTAGCTGCAAATTCGAAATTTCTTTTTTTTTTTTTTAATATCTTTATTGATTTCAGAGAGAGGAAAGGAGAGGGAGAGAGAGAGATAGAAACATCAATGATGAGAGAGTCATTGATCGAGCCCGCAACCCGGGCA
Organism: Miniopterus natalensis; assembly: GCF_054644295.1. Classification (NCBI taxonomy): domain Eukaryota; kingdom Metazoa; phylum Chordata; class Mammalia; order Chiroptera; family Miniopteridae; genus Miniopterus; species Miniopterus natalensis. Next base: position 100,004,798 of record NC_142103.1, on the reverse strand, counting down.
TGTGCCCCGACCGGGAATCGAACCCCGATCGCCTGGATCCCAGGTCGACGCTCAACCGCTGAGCCACGCCCGGCCGGGCCAAATTCGAAATTTCTAAACAATGGCTTGAACAAATAATGCTCATCAGTAATTCTTGCTAAAGCCAACTCCAGCTGAGCCCTGCCCTAGTCCTCAGCGCTTTCATCTCTCACCTCCACTAATATTGCACCAGCCTCACATGCAGAAAAACTGTCAGCTCCAAAGTCCTGTCTCAACTTTGACTAATTTTATTGTGCCTGGTCACTGTTTCCCAGAGACTTGGCAAAATGTTAGGGTCTCTCCTAGTTTCCATGTAAGGCTTTGAATTAAAATTTTGTTCTTTGTGTACATTTTGATAGGTAGAAATCATATTCAGTTTACTTTTTTATAAAGTAATATACCTTTATTATTAAAATTTGGAAAATACTAAAGTCATAAAGAAGAAAATCAAGTTATTTGTACATGTCAGTATATTTCTCCCCAGTATTTCATATATTGTATGCAAGTGTGAGGGAAGGAGTATTTTTTGCTTTTTGGGTTTTTTTATTTACAAAATTGTGATAATTTATAGCTTCCTTTTTCACTTAATATTACCATTTCCTATGCTATAATATAGTCTTTCAAAATGTTTAAAAGCTACATAGGATTTTATTATACAGATATACCATAATTTATATAACCATTTCCTGTCTTTAAAGATCTCTGTTATTTCTAATTCTTTGCCATAATAAACAGTGCTACAGTGAATACTGTTTTCCATATATCTATGCTCACATCCCAATTATGTCCTTAGGATATATCCCTGGAAAATGAATATCTAACTTTTAGATGCATTTTCTTTTTTACTTTTAAAAAAAAATGTCTTTATTGATTTCAGAGAGAGGAAGGGAGAGAGAGAAGGAGAGAGAGAGAGAGAAACATCAATGATGAGAGTCATTGACAGGCTGCCACCTGCACGCCCCCTGCTGAGGATCGAGCCCACAACCCGGGCATGTGCCCTGACCAGGAATCGAATCTCGATCTCCTGGATCCTAGGTTGATGCTCAACCACTGAACCACACTGGCTGGACTTAGTTGCACATTTTCAATCTGCCCTCCAGAAAGGTTGACAAATTTGAACTCCCAACATCTATTTTATAAGTGACTATTTAACCACACCCTTACCACTAACAAGTATTATATGTTTTTTAAAATTGCATTTTTGAACAGGCAAAAAAAATTATTATTGCATAAATTACATTTATAGTGCTTGACCACTGACGCTGTAAATGGTTGCCATTTGTATGTCTTATTTTCTGATTTTTATTTCTAGTGCCCATATTTTTCTATAGGGATTTTAATGTTTCACTGATTTCTTTCTCTGGTCTTTTCCACCTTCACTCTTCCTAGGTGAAGTACATCCAAATTGCATGTTGCAAGAAAATCTTCAGTATTTTATTCTATAATCTAAAGATAGCAAAGAAGGCAATCAATTTTTCAACAGTAAAATTTCTCTTTCTCTTCCAGAGCCAGAGGCACATTACCATGAAAACTATGTTGTCTTTATGAAAGCAAAATGTGTGTTCCATTAATGGACACAAGGGAGAAGCTAATTAGCTTGCACTAGAAAACAACTATATTTAATCTTCTTGGATAAAATTATATGAACTAAACTCAATCAGCTCAGATTTGCTCAGCAGACTCCTTGTGAAATTTTTAATCGCATGAGAAGTTTGTTCTTGCATATCTTTATTTGGAAGGGATCCCAATGTGGACAGGAACTGATTTGGGAAATGAAATCCTACACCTCCAAACAGAAATGATATTAAAAACATTTCATGATTAAGTTAGGCACGAAAACCGACCAATTAAGATAGACATTGGCTGTAAACAGTGTTTCTAGCCACATGGGTGTACAGCAGCTGAAAAAAAATCTCCTGCCAATGAGAAGACTTCTCTCATAAAATGAGACATATCTAGGGGCCTTTAGCTCCTTTCTCTTTCTTTAAATCCTGTGACTCCTGTTTTAGTTGGTATTCTACCATCAGTTTAAACCTCCCTGAGCATATTTTTAAAAAAAAACTGGAATTTGTGGGGAAGAAATAAAAGGGGTGCAAATAGAGGAAATAATTTTAGGCAAGTATTCAAATTCAATAACTATCTATAAAGGAATACCTATAAGTGTATAACTACTGTAAAAATTTATACAGAGGCCATTATTTAGAGACTGGAGAACCAATTGAAAATTCAAGTACTGTGTAGAGTTCCATTCTAGAGGTTAACTATTTGAAAGTTGGCTAAGAACTTGTGTCCATAAGACATAATGGTTTCCTCTGCAATTAAGAGAAGAAAGGGAAGGGGAAGGGGAAGGGGAAGGGGAAGGGGAAGGGGAAGGGGAAGGGGAAGGGAGACAAAGTCAAAGGAAAAGCAAAAAAATTCCTAAAATTGAAAACCAACTGAAACAAAAGAACCTAATTATATATCAAACTGGCAATATAACCAAAGAAAATAATTATTTTAAGTGTCTGTAAAATACAATATTTTGATTTGCATCCTTATGGCAAATATTATAAGGAAAAAATAAATGCAAAAAAAAAATCTTACATTTCATTCAGTAGTTTTTTCGGTTAGTGGTAATACTATATTGTTATTTTTAATTAAATTTATTGGGGTGATATTGGCTAATAAGATTACATAGGTTCCAAGTGTACGTTTCTATGATGCATCATCTGTATACTGCATTGTGTACCCACCACCCAAAGTCAAATCATCTTCCGTCACCATATATTTGGCCCCCTTTACCCTTTACTACGCCCCTTCCCTCTGGTAACCACCATACTGTTGTCTGCGTCTATGAGTTTCAGTTTTATATCCCACATATGAGTGAAATCATATAGTTCTTAGTTTTTTTCTGACTAACTTATCTCAGCATAATATTCTCAAGGCCCATCAATGTTGTTGCAAATGGCAGTATTTTGTCTTTTCTTATAGCTGAGTAGTGTTCCACTGACTGTATGTACCACACGCACGTCCTAAGGCTGTCTGCTGATACCAGCTGAAAACAATGCCATTAACAGCTAAAAAGTGGCAGGGCTCTTTAGAGTAACACCTGTTTCTAGGTATGGGCTATGGGAAATGCTAGGTAAGCACGGGGCCTAGTGAGCCAGAAAGCAAGGAAGTACTCAAAGACTAAGGATTGAGTCTAAAAAAGCTAGCTTGAAGGAGTTTTCACTGACCAAATTTGGGATTATTAAGAATCAAACAGTATAATAAGGGTGTATATTTGAAAAATGTAAACCAATTTTCACAATATTCTAATCGAAATTAGTTGGCAAGTTTATAAACCTCTGCAGCAATAAATGAAAACTACATGCCTTCCAAAAATATGACTATCATTGATTGAAATACATTAGCTATATTAAAAAAATCTATGAGTCTATAAGAAAACAACAACAAAACACTCATTTGCCACCACTGGAGGAGATTAGAACACCTACTCCTTACCCTGGAATTTATCCTGGTTTGCAATAGGAATTATACTCCAGAGTAACTAAATTGACACAGCTGATGAGAAAGCACTTTCTCAAAGTAGAATGACAGCTGATAAATGTAGAACAAATGATAGAATTAGAAAACCACCAATCAGTAGCCTCTTATGTAGTCTTTCATTAGGGCAAGGATTATCCACAGATGTTAAAACCATTAGGTGAATTGTTGATGAGGAATTGGATAATCACATGGTATCAAAGAGTAACCCCAGAGATTATAAACGGCTTGCCAGGGGGAGAATGTAACTTTACAAGGGAGGGATTAGGTTGTCACCACTTTAACCCAGTGATCAATCAGCATTTTCAAATAATAATGGGACAATTAGACCTTAGGACCCCCCTGAGGTGTTGAAGTAGGAAATGCACAATATAACTTATGAAGTATTCCTTCCAATAAATGTTTAATGTTAATTAAATCAAGCCTGATGATCTGACTTCCAGTTTACAGGAAATACAGAGCATAGCAGGACAAGTTAAATGAACCCACAGGGTAAAACTTGAACAAGTCCAGGAAGTGAAACTATTATGGAACTATTGTTTGAAGCAGAGCTTCATGTTGGGTCCCATCGATTATCAAAGGCTTTGGACAAACACCAACAATCCTGGCACAGCGTAGGCTGGAACTCACAGGCAGAGGGTTCTACAGTAGGATGTGTGCACAGCAGAAAGCATCAGGAGTGATATTAAAAAAGAGGGACTCCCTTTCATGAGTGGCCTTGAAAGCAGAGGGAGTCTGGGAGTCCTGGGCTCAGAAAAGTGGTAAACAAGTATTGTGTAGTTGGATGCCTCTGCTGAGAGCGCCTACCAGGAAACCTGGAGAGAACTGCCAAGTGCCATTCAGTAGACAAGTCAACTTGTTTCCTTAGGGGGATAATCCCCTATGGGGACTTCTGGCCTGGTCTTTTCAGCAGGTCAATGGGGGGCGGGGAAGAGAGAGAAAGATGTGAATTCCAATTTCTGTGTCCGTGTATAAGAAACTTGGAAGTCACCACCACTCAATTATAACAAGTGAAAAACTAAACTGCAAAGTTAATAACTCTTCTGAGAGCTATAAGAGAAGGTCACAAGGGAAACTGGTGCCCCCAAAATTATACACAAGCAAATATAGAGAATCACAACTTACCAAAGCAGAAACTTAGGAGATGCAGCTCTGTGGGAACCAGTGATGAGGCAGGAAAACTAGAACTATAATTGACGAATTGCTGGAGGCTGAGAGTAGACAAATCTGAGAGCTAAAATCTCCAGGGGACCCAGTCATAGGAGGGCTCCCACACTTTTGTAAGTCTTAACTCAAGGAGCTCAATCTGACTCCCACAGTAAATATCGGAGAAAAGTCCCCTGGAGTTTCTGACGAGGGGAGGAAAAACAGGGACCATTTTGGAACAGGCCGGAACACTCTGTTCTTGTTAACAAGGTCTTCCCTCAGGAGAAACTATTTAACTGGAGCCTAACTGACCTGGGGATGGGAAATTCGCAACTCCAGCCCACTCCAGCCATCCTAAGGAGTGGGAAGGTGAGACTGAGAAGCACTTGTGAAGTTTCCAGTTCAGAAGCACAGGCTCACTAAAAGATGGACCTAACAGGACTATAGAACTCGTGCCCTTCCCACACCCAACCACCACATTACCGAAGGCCTATTTACAGCAGTTCCTTTCACCCGGCTATCAAGAGAAAAGGCCTACCAAGAGGCAAAAAAACACACCAAAAAAAACAGTTTGAAGAGACAGAGCAGCCATCAGAACCAGACATTCCAGGAATGTTGAAAACAATGATGGTTAATATGCTTAAGGGCTCTAATGGATAAAATAGACAACATGCAAGAATAACCAATGTAAGCAGAGGTAGAAATCTGAAGAAAGAACCAAAAAGTTTGCTAGAGAACAAAAACACCGTACAGAAACGAGGATAGGCTTATTAGACTGGGCACAGCAGAGTTGCATACTGTGCTATTTAGGAGTTGTCACAATGTCTATAAGTTACTTTTAAATACTTCAGGCAAAAAGATGAAGCAAATATGAAAAACTCTAGATGACAGATGTCCATTATAGTTTTATTTTTCTGTCTTTTTGATATATTCCAATAAATATTTAATGAATTAAACCAAGCCTGCAGATTTAATGATGTTTTAATTAAATATATATCCAATATAATAAATATATTTAATTAAATGTACATTTAAGTATATATAAATAAATTATATATAAATAAAATAATAGAGTTTATTATATTATCATTTTCTATCAACTACTAAATGATTGCAAGCAAGCTGGAGACTAATTTAAATAATTAACATTTCAGTAGAAGTCTAAGCAGAACCTGAATTAATAAATGTGCTAATTGGATAGCCCTACTGAGAGCCTTAACTCATTTGGATTTAACTATGTTATACATTATTTCTTATAGGAGATTTAATGTTTGTATGGTACATAATTTTTATAGCTTTGTTTTAAAACATTATCAAAATATTGAAAAGTAAGTATTCCTTGTATCACAGGCCCCCATAACCTCTCCCAAGAAGGAAAACATAATTTTCCCCCAGAATTTTTCTATGCAGATTCATTGTTAGATTATTACACTTACTATCCACCTTGCTTTTTTATTTTTTGTTTGGTTTAGATTTTAACTTTTTATTTGAATGTTTTTTAGCTATTAGTTTTTACTTTTTATTAGGGATAATTTCAAACACTCAAGAAGCAAAAGAATAGTGTAATAAAACCCCATGTATTCATCATCCAGCCACAGTAATCATCAGCTCAGGCCAGTCATATCTCATCTTTACTCTCCTTCCTTGCCACAGTTAATAGATTATTAATCTTTATAATCCATAGGTTACTATGAGCAAATCACAAACACCATATTGTTTCACCCAGAATGTTTTACTGTGTTTTTTTAAATATAAGGGCTCTTCTTTAAACATAACTTCAACATCATTATCAAACCTAAAAACATAACAATAATTACTTAGAATCACCAAAATATCCAGTCAGTATTCAAATTTCCTTAAGTGGCTTACAAATGCACTTTCAAAGTTGATTTGTTATAAGGATACAAAGAAGGTCCACACATTGCATTTGGTTAAAATGTCTTAGTTCCATCTAACCCATATGCTGTTTTAATGAGTAATTCCTCATAGAGATCATTCCAACAACCTATTTTTCTTATTGCCTGCACTGTTCACCATTGTACAGGTGTCCCATAATGTATTTTATCAGTCCCCAGTGATGGATGGTGAGGCTTTCTTCAGCCTCTTACTGTTATAAACCATGATGCAATAAATTGTCTCAAATATATGGTTTTGTGCATATAATACAATTGTACATGTAAGACAAATTGCTATGCAAGGGATTGTTAGGATAAATGGCATGAGACTTTGTAAATTTGACAGAAACTAACAAATTGTCTTCCAAAGAGATCACCTCAAGTATATATCTGTTTTCCTATACCCACACCAACACTGGGTACTATAAAATTGTGTGCCAATACAATAGATGAAAAATGGTAACTGTTGCTTTATTTTCATTTTCTTAACTAAGAGCAAAACTGATTATTTTTTGTATGTTTATAAGGTATTTGTTTTTCATTTTCTATTAACTAACTCTTTATGACCTTTGACCATTTTTCTATTGGATTGTAGGCCTTTTCTTATTGATTTGCATGACCAATTTATATAGTAGGGAAATTAGTTCTTTCTGATGTATGTTGCAAATATTTTTGTTTTATTGTGTTCCTTTAATTTATTCATGGTTATTTTTTGATGCACAGTATTTTTCCCAAAAATTCCACATGCTCTATTTTATCTACTCCATGATAACAAAATTTCTCCTATGTTTTCTCTCTATACACAGGACATTAGAATTTCCAAAGCTGCCTGCATATGTTATCTCATTTGTAACAAATAAAGAGTGACAAGAGTTGGCTAAGCCACTCCTTCACATTTTTCATCTTTATTGTGAGTACTTGCCTGATAATAAATATGCAAGCATGTGTTTCTCCTTAAATTCATCCCAGATGTGTTCCACGAGAAATGAACATGTTTGTCAAATAATTTTTAGAAGTGCTGGATAACTTCCCAGATGGTCTCTATTCTCCCTTATTACATTTTGTGACTTAACTGAGAATAACTGATGAGTAGTGGTATTTTTCCTGAATATTAGTAGAATGTCCAATATTGGTTAATTGAATAAGACATTCAATAGAATTGGTTACGAAAAAAGCAATCAAGAAACAAAAGCAAAAACAATTTTTAATGGGAGAAGCTAGAATTCAGGTTTGTTTAGCACCTTAATATACAATATTGGATAATAGAGGAGATAATTTAGTCCCTTTTGTGGAAATTCTATGTTGCTGAGGGGGGAATGAGAAGTTAGATGTTAAATGAGTTGCCCAAGGTCACCCAAAGAGTAAGCAGTGGAGCCAGGATTCATTTCCAAGTTTCACAGTTTAGACAGAGCCACTATTCTGTGATTTCTTAAAAGAGTGATCCAGAAACAAGACATGATATTAACATGAGGCAACTATCCATTGAAAGTAAATTTTGGATATCACTGGTTCTCATTTATCTTGAAAGACAACAGTTTCTGCCTCTAATATAAACTACTTTGCTTATACAACCCATGAAGTGTTTATTTATAAAAACTTACTGTTTTTGCATGTACCCTTCTTCTTCCCACACTTGTTGAGGAGTCATACCATGCCTTTTAAGCAATAAAAACTTGGCATTTATTGAATGGACTCTTACTGCTAATCAAAATCTCAAAAGAAATTCAGCAGTTGGTTGTCACTTATGAATCTTGATTTTCTATGTACATGTACTCATATGTAAGATGCCCACATCAGTAAAGTAGCCTCATTTTTACTGTAAAAATATCAAATCATTTGATTAAGGATATGTTTTCATCATTAAATATAAAACCCAGAGCCTGAGCTATGCCAAAGAAATAAAACAAAGATTTCTTTTTAATAAGCAAAATTAGGACAATGTATAAATAAAAAGTAGAATTCTACAACCCCAAAAGTATATATATCTCAGCCCACTGAAATCTTATGTGTCAACTGTAATTATAACAACTTTTATTGAATATTTTTCACGTGCTGGGCACTGGATTAAGGCCTTATTTGAATTATCTCATTTCATCCTCGTAAGAACCTTTTGAGTTATATACTTTTAATTTTCCCATTTTATAGATAAAAATACTAAGGATCAGAAGTCGGTGTGGATCTAGAACTCAGATTAGGGTTATGAAATATTGCTTGTCCAATTGCTTTCATTTGCTGAGTGCTGAAATGATCTGCTAGAACTTAAAGACCCAGCTTTGTCAATAAGGCACCAGTTCATCCTCCAATCTATGGCATGACTCAGTTAGAGAAGGTTTAAAGAAGGAATTGGACTTGAATTAAGTCTTAAAAATCAGGGTATAGGTAAGATTCAAAATAGCAGAGAAAATAAGGAAGGCCCATCCCAGGGAACAAAACTAACATATGGGGAATTACGAGCATTAATATTTGACAAATGACTTAATGTATTAACTTCAAAAATGTGATTTACTGGCTTTTGTTGTTTTTTAGAAATAATAGCTCCAGACTTTCATTTCCATCCTTAACAGGTCTAATCAGTTACCCAGCTTGCCAGGAAACCTCTAAAATCACCTTCTTCCAGACATAATATATGGTTAAAGGTACAGATAATAAAATGTAAAACTGAGTCATGTTTTGAACTTTTCAAGTGAAAACAATGTAAGCCTTCACATAGAATCAACTCAATAAATACAGTCTAAAAGTGGAAATAAAATTAGCATGTTAATGTCCTTCATGATGCAATCAGTCTTATCAATTATGACTACAGCAGCCCCTGAGTACCTTGTGAAGAATTGTCAATAAAAATACTAAAATAAGCTTTGCACAAGATGGGAGTATCATGACATCTGCTTTCAAAATTACTCTGCTGTAATTGTTAAATTGCATTATAGTAGGTAAAAATTGTGCTGTTTCACTGGAGATAAGTGTCTATGATTTTAAATAGCATCACTTTAGAAATGACTATTGCAAATCCATGCTAATTATACCTTTGTGCCATGCTTGCCACAAAAAGAGGATTCTTACCAATGATCTGTATCAGTAGGGATGTTTATGGTTGTGGGCAGCAAAGAACTTCACATCAAACTGACTTAAGCAGGGAGGTAATATGATAAGACATGCAACAGGAAGTCCAGAAGTAGACTGGGATTCAATTGAGCCACTAAGGACTTGAGTTCTTTCTGTTTCTCCCCACTGAGGATTTGAAATTGGCAAAAAAGAAGAAATAATTTCTTCTCAAGCTTGAGGTTGGCTTCATCCTAAAGCAACTGAGTAGATCTAAAGGACCTAGATTGAGTCTCACAGATAAATCCTTCTTTTCTTAAACAAACTGATTTAATATTTTATGATGGTAAAATGTGTCCAGATAAGCCATGACCAATGTAATCACATGTGTCATTCATGAACTCTTTTGCCATTCCTATTGATCATGAAGATACCGATTAACCCTGGGGAATAGGAGAGGCAGGCCCTCAGTTACAGTGGCAAGAGGAGACATTGTGAGCAAGCTTGAGAATGCCTAAAAGAAATTGAGAACTGGAAGAAGCAGGCTGGGAGGGGGTCAAAGGCCTTGGCTTATGAATGAAGCCAGCAACTCCAGCTCCTCTGGATTTCTACTCTTGAGAAATGAGGGAAGAAAGACCATGGAAAGGCATGGATTCCATACTGTTTGCCTGCATATACAGACCTGCCAGAGGACAGGAGCCCAGACTACAAACACAACCAGATGTACCTTCTCTGAGAATCAGAGAGGCCCTTATGTTGGGGAGGATGTGAAGAAGTTGGGGAGAGCAGACATCTCTGTAGAGAGCTTTTTGGTTTTCTAATACATGAAGGGTGAAGGAGCCCTTCTGAAAAATTAGAATTTAAACATATTCTACTGGCAGAAACTGTAACTCTCACATGGCCAATTTATAGCATCAACTCAGAACAATGTTTAATACATGTTAAATATTAATAATGTCTGATTTGCCAAGGCCTTCTGCCCAAGTTTCATTGCCTGATGAAACTACCCATTTTTCAAAGTCCACAGGGACAATTAAAATGCCATGCTTTGAATGCTACAAGAAGGTAACATGTGGAGGGCAGGAAGAAAAGACAGCATGCTGCATCAGAGAAGGTCAAAATATACATATATTTTTATTATAGATTATTTTAGTTCTATAAGTTGCTATAACTTATATTGCAATTTTAATAGATTTTTAGAGCAGTTTTAGGTTCACAGAAAAGCTGAGCAGAAGGTACAGAGATTTTGCATATGCCCCTTGCCCCCATACATGTACAGCCTCCCTCATTACCAACATCCCTGACCAGAGTGGTCCATTTATTACAACTGATGAACCTACACTGACACATCATTATCACCCAAATCCATAGTTTGCATTACTGCTCACTCTTGGTGTTGAACGTTCTATGAGTTTGGAAAAATGTATAACAACATGTGTCCTTCATTACAGTATGATACAGAATAGTTTCACTGCCTTAAACATTGTCTGTGCTCTGCTTATTCATTCCCCCCTCCCCCCAACCCCCAGTAACTGCTAGATCTTTTACTGTCTCCATAGATTGTCCTTTTCCAGAGTGTCACAAAGTTGGAATCATACCGTACACAGCCTTCTCATATTGGCTTCTTTCACTTAGTAATACATATTTAACCTTTAAAAGATGGCAGATAAATAGAGATAAATAAAGAGAGATAAATAAATAGAGAGAGAGAGAGAGAGAGAAATAGTCCTGACATCATTACACACTCCAACCATCATCATAGAAGGAGCGAGAAATAACTCAAATGAAGTGGGAACGAAAGTTCCCATTCGGCCAGCGGGACCCACTCCTTGCCGGGAACTAAAGTTCCTTTTGTCTGATAAAGGTTGTTTCCTCTGTGTCTTTTCACAGCTTGACAGCTCTTTTCTTTTTAGTGCTCAATAATATTCCATTGTCTGGATGGACCACAGTTTATTTATACATTCACTTATTGAAGATGACTTTGGTGCCTCCAAGTTTTAGCAATTACAAGTAAAGCTGTTATAAACATCCATGTACAGGTTTTAGTGTGGTTATGTTTGTTTTTGTGGGGTTTTTTGGATATAAGTTTTTAACTCCTTTGGGTAAATACCAAAAGGCACAATTTCTGAATCATCTGGTAAGTGGGTGTTTAGTTGTGTAAGAAACCACCAAACTATCTTCCAAAGTGGTTCCACATCTTCACCAGCATTTAGTATTGGTTGCCTAGATTTTGGCAATTCTGGTAGGTGTGTAGCGCTATCTCATTGCTGTTTTAATTTGCATTTCCCTGATATATGGTTTGGAGTGTGTTTTGGTTGGAATATATTTCAGTATGGAGGAAGCATGGGATGGTGGAAAGAGGCAGATCTTGATAAAAGAGCACAGGCCAGAATTAAAGGATTGTAATTGTGGAGGAGGCTGACTTGATCTGGAGAGGATGAGTCACTGAAGGGATGAGGGTGGAGATGGGGATGGGAAGAACATGATCAGATTTTTTCTTAGAATAATCATTATGGCTGCATGTAGATTATGGATTGACTAGTCAGAAAATAGAAGTACAAGTAAGAGATGGTGGAAGATGAAGTAAGTTTGTTGAGAGGAGTATGGGAGATGGAACTAAATGAATGGACTCCAAATCTCTTTGGAGGAGGAATAGAAAGGATTTAGAGTGGTGTCCTCTCTTCCAACAAGCCTTCCCTCATGGACCTTGCCTCCTTCCACCATGCTTCCCAGAACCCCACTTATGCTACCACTGTCATTCCTCCTGCATTCAGCTTTAGCCTTTGGTGGAGGAGTGGAGTGCAAAGAGAGGCACAGAAGAGGAGTCAGAATCCCTGGTTTTGAATTTCAATTATACTACTTATCAGCTCTGGCATTTTAGGCAAATTGCTTAAGTTTTCTATTGTATATCTATAAAACATAAATTTTTAAACCACAAAGTTGGTTTGAGACTCAAATATGATAGTGCTATAAAGATGATATAAAATAAGAAACACTTGTTTTGCTATTATTTCTTCCATGTCTATCTCTTACTTCCCCCAATCCACACACAGTATATACAGATATATTACATGGAAGAGAACAAGCTGACATAAAAGAGAATGAAGTGAACTAAGAGTCCAAGGCTTAACTTTGTACCTGGCTAGATCTATGACTATGGGCAAGTCATAGTCCCCTTGAGCCTTGATTAATACTAATAGCAAACACTTCCTATATACTGTATAATTAAAACAAACATTTTCTAAACAGTTTGAACTACTCTGCATATTTGGGCTGACTTAATCCACACAATAACCTTATAACATAGATACTGCTGTAATTCTTACCATTTTATAAATGAGGATACTGAGGCACAGAGAAAGTAAGTACTGTGCTCAAGGCTGGACATCTATTAAGTAGTAGAGCTGAGATTTGACCCCAGGCAGTCTATTTCAAGAGCTCACATCATTAACCAGTCACTATGGGTCCCTTCCAGCTGTAAGAGTATGATTTTATGTTAGCACCTTGCAGAGTTATTTGCACATTGGTGTTTCTATCTTTTTTTAAAAGAATGGGCTATTTGTATTCTCCATTTTTATCCATTGCTGTCCTTGATAATTTGGCAACATGTACATTTATCTCATTAATTTCTCTGGACTAATCTTATAATCTTCCCATCAGTATTTCAGGGCTAGACAAATTCTCCTAAGACATGTTATGAGTCATCCACCCTATTTCAAATGACTTGATGCTTGGTGACTTCAGCTATTTCTCTAGGGAGCCTAGTTCCTTGTTTCATATCCCAGTAATTCTTTAAATGAAAGTCACTTCTAAAACAATCCTCTCAATTTCCTTTATTGCTTGTTAGTGGTCACAAGTTTTATTTGGTCCTTCCTACGTGTTCTTAAACACAATCACACATGACCTCAGTCAGCTGCCTTTTATCCTGGTAATCCACAGCAATTCTCAATCCCTGTTCTAATACCTAAAGGTAAATAGAAAAAGCAAACGTGACTTTAATGAATATTTTATTCAATGAATATTTATTTTTCATGCTCTGTCACATGCATAAAATACCTTGAATTTTGAGACCTTTCCAAAATATCTTGAGGTTCTCTCTCTCTCTCTCTCTCTCTCTCTATCAAACCTTTTAAATTCTTTCACCCATGTCAGAGACCAGTGAAAGATTTTCTAAAACTCAATAAAGACCTCTGGCATTTCACCCCAATGATAACATATCCAGAAGTCTTCTTGGGCTGATATCAGGTCTGAACCTATTTATAAATGGCCTATCTTCTAATTGGGCATAATTTAAAAAGTAAAAAATAGTTAAAATCTGTCCAATAGTCATTTCAAAAACAGTGTTTAGATAGTATCTAACTAGTAGTTCTCAACCTGGGGTAATTTGGCACCTTAGGGAATATTTGCAATATCTGGAGACATTTTATTTGTCACTACTGCGGTGGGAACTGGAGTGCTATTGGCATCTGGTGGGTAGAGGCCAGAGATGCTGCTAAACATCCTACAATGAACAGAATAACCCTTACAACAAAGAATTATCTAGCCCAAAATGTCAACAGGGATGAACTTGAGAAACTCTTAAAACATCTGTCAACATTTAACACAATTTATGTTTGCACAATTCAACTTCCTAAAAATGTGCTTTCCTAACAATTACATAACATTTTAGCCCGCAGACAACTTGGTGCCACCAAAGTTCCTCTCATAAGTCATTCATTCTGGAAATAAAAGCATGGCTACATCAGGTTGTAAAGACAAATCAGGCCCCAAACCTTAAGTAACCAGCAAAATCAACAATTCACAACCTAATTTTTTAATGTTTCTAATATTCTTCATTTTTGAAAACAAGCCAACATTTAAAAGCAAGCCAAATTTCTCCTTGTAATTTAATTTCTTATTCTCAGAATTTCAAATTTCTAAGACTTAGTGTCTGTCATCTGATCTCACTTTTGCCTTAATTTTATTTTCCTATGAAAGACTACATGATATCAGTCCTCTTGAGTTTCTAAATGAGAAAATCTAATGTTATGACATATGACATGCCTTTAAAATGCACCTTGAGATGAGCTCCAAATCTGAGTAATTAGAGAGAGGCTATGCTGGAAAGGGTTTTATCTTCTTAGTTTTCATACAAAAAATTCTATTTATTCTTATCAATTTCAATTCCACAATGAGTCACCATTGGAAGAAAATGGCATCCCCTCAGTTACTCACAGCCATCACCTTCTAAACCCAGCCTAATGGCCCTTCTCTGCTTGGCCCTGTGCCACCAAGGACTGTTGGCTGTCCCCAAAATCAATTCTCTCCGATACTCTCTAATTTTTATTTAGTAAATTTAGAATTTTATGAAGAACCCTTCTAACCCCTCTCTGGGATGACATCCAGGAGCCACTTTGCCTAAACAAAGCCATTGATTTTAATGGAACAAATGAGAGAGCCAATTTGTATTGCGTGGCACACTGACAAAGATGGAAAAAATGCTAGGATTCATTTGTCCCAAATTCTATCCCTAATTATAATAACAACTCTGCAACCAAAGCGATTTTTCAAAAAAATAAATTAGATCATGTCATTCCTGGGTTAAACCTCTTCCATAGCTTTCCATTACTGTTAGGATAAATTTCCAAATCTGCTGTACAGCCTGTGAAGCTGTTTCATAATTCCTACCTTTCTCATCAGTCTTAATGCACTCCCTCTCCTTTGAAATCTGTGCTCCCCTTTTCTGGGTCTCTTTACTATTCTTCCCTCTTTAAGGAAAGCTCATCGTCCCCATGCCTGCCCCCTTCCTCTAATTGGGTAAACCCTTCTCATCTTTCAGAGCTTGGCTTTAATTCATTTCCTCAAAGAAGTCTTTCTGCTTGCAGTATGTCTGATGAAAATCCCATTGGCTAAAGCAAGTCATTCAGCCAAGTCCAAAGTCAAAAGGTGAGGATATATACTGTGATAATGCTCAGGAAAAAATATGGATTTGGGGAAGAGGGAAGAATTGGGGCCAAGAAAGCAATCACTACGTTACTCTTCCATGTGTACGGAGGTGATGATGAGGAATGGGCAGAGCTCCTCGGGGCATGGTCTATTTCAGGTTTCTTGGCCAGGCTTATCCTCCACTTGAAGCCCTATCATACCCTTCAACGCCCTAATAAGATCTGGGAAGGTTCCTCTTTCCTCCAAAAACCTTAACAGCTTATTCCTTCTTTGAAATTTCTCTGAAATTCAATCTAATGAAGTAATTAAATACAGGAGGTAGGAGCAGGTCCTAAAGCTATCCTGAACTAGGAGGCAGCTACGTGCCTGAGAAAGTGATAAACAGCCCTATTGGAGCCAACCCTGATATTCTCAACTGACTATAAGCAAAGTCGACAAAAAATGAACTATATACTCTGACAAGGCCACCCTGTAACCATGTCTGGAAACAGGCTGATCTACAACCACAAAAATGATTTACCTACCCTCTGTTATGATCTGCATGAGTGACTGCTGCTTCTTTACCAGTGACCACTCAGCCTTGCTTTAATCCTCCTGCCTCCTAGATAAACATTATTAAGATACACAATCATCAATTGTCCAGCTTCTTAGATAACAGGCAGGCTAGAAGAGGCCCTAATTTCTTAAATCCTCTTTAGAGGATTTGGCACAAGCTGAAGCCCTCTAAGTAGGCCTTCCTAGAAACCTCTTACTGAGATGCTCCTGATTCTTCTGAGAGAGAGTATTTCTTATGGCAACAAGCTCACTAAACCTAACTCTGAGTACATGTGCATTCTTGGGGGTTTTGGGGGTGTTTGTTCAGTGGGCTTCAACTCACTCTCTCTGGTAATTCATTCCTATTCAAAGGGTTGCATGCTCTCACATAGGCCTGGTTTGAAACACACTGAATTTCAGGCACAGCTCAGCAGCATAGAGGAGGGCCATACGGTATCACCATGTGAACTTAGGATTTACCCAGGCTAAGCAATGTGCTAGGTACTAGACAGATGCAGGAAGCAGTCACTGATACAGCAAGATGTTCCTCTCCTGTAAGTTATGAAAAGAATAGCCAATAATGTAATCAATGAGTGCATTTATTCTCCCATTAGTGCCTAGACTCCAATAAGATAAAATAAGGTTCTATAAGATGAAATGGTTTTTATTCCCCCATATTAACTCCTTATCACACTCAAACTTGCACTGAGTAAGCAAAATCAGTTCTTATAGAGACCCAGAAACTCATTCCTTAGAGTTAGTGTGGCCTGAATTTCTGGTTCATTTGTCTTCACATTTTTCCCAATGAGTATTTTATACTTTCTTGTATGACACTGCTTTCATTTGCAGCCACTGAAAAGTAGAAACGAGCGGTAAATTCTCACTTCTACCAATTTTCTAAATGCCATCAAAATCATACACTACCAGCCCAGCTGGGCGTGGCTCGGCGGTTGAGCAGGCTCAATCCCCAGTCAGAGACGTGCAGGAGGAGAGAGCCGATCAATGACTACTCTCTCATCATTGATGTTTCTATCTCTCTCTCCCCCTCTCTCCCTTCGTCTCTCTGAAATTAATAATTATATATATATATATGAATTTCAACAAAAAAATCATACACTACTATAATGCTAGAAGATACATGCACAGCACTGCGGAAATATCATTAATCATAGTATTATAAATAAATGGTATATTTTCTTGAAATAAATTATTATTTGGGAAAAATAGGTATGTATTTAGTATCATTCTCACTACGAGATAAGAAATGTTAACTCCTATTGAAACATTTCCCCAGGTATTGAGCCAAAACATCTGTAGAAGCAACAACCTGCTTTTTCAGCATATTCTAAATGCTCCAGTTCTATAAATGAAGAAGACTGCTCTTTACTCAAGTGAGGAAAGGAGTAGGTGAGTAACTTTCAAATGTTGATTCAGCTTTTATGAATGTAGAGGTCTGAACTACAGTTTTCTCACTTGGCTTTTTCTTCTACCTTTCTTCATTAAAAAGAAAATTATGCAAATGTGGCAGATATTAGGGCTGTTCTCTCTCTGTACACATGATGTATTTCTATTTTCCCACCCTTTGCAACTCAGGATGGCCATGAGTCTTCCTCTGGCCAATGAAATTTAAAAGGGTATGTGTGTTAATTCCTTCCAGGAGAAAGGCTTTAAATTGCCACTGCAAGATCCCGTATCATCACCTTCCTGTTCCCATGGTGACCAGTGAAGCTCCAGGTGTAGGCTTCATCAGCCTGGTCCCTATGATGGCAAGACACGGAGGAGAGCCTGCTAGCAACTCATGATGAACATGTGCAATATGAAATAAGCATTTGTTAAGTCACAGATTTTTTAGGGTAGTTTATCATTACAGCAAAACCTAAACCGTAACAGAGGTAGGCATTTTTATTGTTAAAAAATGTAGTTTTTTTTCAAACAATACAAAAGTATATAGAGCTGCACTGTCCAACAAGCAGCCACTAGTCATATGTGGCTATTTAGTAAAAATTCAATAAAATTAAAGATTCATTTCCTCAATCACATTAGCCATATTTCAAGTGCTTGATGGCGACATGTCACTAGTGGCTACTGAATGCAACAGCATAGATACAGAACATTTCCCTCATCACAGAAAGTTCTATTGAATAGCACTAAAAATTTCTTTAACTTCGAAGTACCCAAATCACCCTGGCTGGTGTGGCTCAGTGGTTAGGGTGTTGGCCTGGGCCCTGAAGGGTCGTGGGTTGGATTCTCAGTCAAGGGCACTTTCTTGGGTTGCAGGTTCACTTCCCGCCTCCAGTCAGGGTGAGGCAACCAGTCCTCTCTCTCCCCCTCCCCCTCCTTTCCTCTCTGGTGAGGATTAATAAAAAAATTAAAAAGGGCCCAAATCACTGCCCATAGCCCTTCACCAACCCCTACCCCCACCAAAGGCCATCATTCCTTACAAATTGTTATATGTCATTCCAGTCCTCCTTTTTCTATCTCATAATACTTTTTCTATGGTTTTACATTAGAAATATTCTAAAATGGCACCTGAGTGTGCAGTTACCTATTTGTCTTCTTTATTTTTCCTGACATCACACTTGCCAAAAGATAAACAATTTGGGAGATTTTTTAAAAATATATGTCTTTATTGATTTCAGAGAGAGAGGAAGGGGGGGAGAGAGAGAGAGAGAAAGAGAGAGAGAGAGAGAGAGAGAGAAAGAGAGGGAGGGAGAGAGAGAGAGAGAGAGAGAGAGAGAGAGAGAGAGAGAGAGAGAGAGAGAGAGAGAAACATCAATAATGAGAGTCATTGATGGCTGCCTCCTGCACACCCTGACTGGGGATGGAGCCCGCAACCCGGGCATGTGCCCTGACCGGGAATCGAACCCCGATTGCCTGGATCCTAGGTCGATGCTCAACTGCTGAGCCACGCCCAGCCAGGCTTGGGAGATCTTTTAAAAGAATCAGATTTGTGTTCTATTGTTCAACTCTATATTTTTTTTAGAAAAACACCATTACCATCTGCTTTACCTTTATATTTTAGTTTAAGTTAAAACTAAAGTTTACTTTTTAAAGATTTTTCTATTGTTCTGTTATTGGGTTTTAGATTTCACTGCTAATTTCACTTTCTCTGCTTCGCTAGGAAATGTATTTGTAATTGTATATTTTTCTTCAAGCACTTTTTTGGCTGTACCCCACATGTTTTGTTTTTTGTAGGGCTCTCCTTAACATTGATTGACCTTATAATTTGCTTCCTTTTCCTCTTCATTGCAAGAATAATCTGGGTTATTTTGGCTTTTATTTTGTTATTAATTTCTAATTTTATTACATTGTGATCAGAAGATATAGTCTGTGATTTCTGCTTTGGAGAATTTGTTGTCATACATGTTTGGAAAGAATATTATCTTCAGTCTCTTGGTTATGAAAATTCACAAAATTAAGCTTCATAAATGTGCAATTAAAAGCTCTAGATACCAATGGTTTTGTGTTTTTGATATTGGTTTCTGGGAAGTTGTGTTAAATTTGACCAATATACTTGAGAATTTGTTAATGCTCCTGTATTTCTATTCAATTTTCCTTTATATATTTCAAAATTCCATTGTTCATAGCTGTTACGTCTTCTTAAAGAAATGTGTTTGTCAATATGAACTCTTTTACGACTTTTGACCTTAAATTTTATTTTTAACAATATTAATATTTCTGCATTCATTCTTTCTTTGTTCACTTAAAACAATGTTTTTATTAATTTGAGAGAGAGGGGAAGGGAGAGGGAGAGAGAGAGAAACATCAATGAGAGCGAACCATCAATCGGCTGCCTCCTGCACGCCCCCTCCTGGGGACCCAGCCTGCAGCCCCGGCATGTGCTCCAACGGGGAAGCCATCCCGTGACCCCTTGGTGCCTGGGACGGTGCTCCACCAACTGGGCCATGCGGCTGGGCTCTTTGTTCTTTTTTCCATTTTAGCATTTCATGATACTTTTTTTCCATCTTTTATTGTTTAATTTTTCTATGTTATTTCATTTTAAGGTTATTTCTTGTAAACAGCAGAGAGCTGGCTTTTTAAAAACTAACCTAAGTTTTCCCAAACGGTGTATTTAACCTATGTGCATCTACTGTAGTTATTAATATTCTTTAATTTATTCATGCCATATTTCATTTTTTTCTAGTTTCAACTTTTTCTTGTTTTTTTTTACTTCCTTTCCTAATGATGTGCTATTAACTGCTTTTTATTCTACTTAATTTTCCTCTAGTAACCTAGAACAAGTCACCATTTTTCTATTTTGCTACTTGATACTCTTAAATTTTTAACAAAAGTATATTTATAATTATAGAATTTTAGTTGTATTCAGTCAATCAGTTTCCAAATCCTCTTCCTGAGCCAAACAGAAATTTTCCTTTCCTTCTTTCCCTTTAATCTCCCCTTTAACATCTAGAATTTAGATCCTAGATCGTAGTACTAGTAGTATTAGCAGTTTACTTTTGCATCTATAATCATGTACAATTATCAATAACTTTTTCTGTGGGGTTTTTTTGCATGCCATTGTTATTCTTTTTTTTCCTTTTTTTAAAAAAATATATCTTTATTGATTTCAGAGAGAGGACAGGAGGGGAGAGAGAGAGAGAGAGAAACATCAATGATGAGAGAGCCACTGATCGAGCCCGCAACCCAGGCATGTGCCCTGACCGGGAATCAAACCCGGATCACCTGGATCCTAGGTCAACGCTCAACCGCTGAGCCACGCCCGGCCGGGCGCCATTGTTACTCTTATGCCACATCTTTCTCTTGGCTCACATTTTCAAAATGCCTCATGAGTCTCTGCATATCCAAAAATGTCTTTTTCTTTACACAGGTTATAGGATTCGAAATTCAAAATCATTTCCCTCAAGTTTTAAAAAATAGTGGCAAGAGGGAGAAGAAGAAGAAAACTAACATTTATCTAGTGCAGACTACTCTGCCAGCCACTTTCAGCAAGCTCATTATTTTTACCATAATAATAACCATCAGTTTTTACCATCATAATAAAGTAGAGGTATTAGTTTGTCAGTTTTACACAAGTGGAAACTGAAGCTCAGATAGGTGTTCTCTTGCCAGAGTTACAGAAAAAGCAGGTGGCAGAGAGAGTTTTAGTTTAATGTTGTTACACATCAAAGCCCACACTCAGAGTCTAGACCACTGCCTTTCAATAGAAATATAATGACAGGCATATATGTAATTTCAAATTTTTTAGTAGTCAAATTTTAAATGGCAAAATTAAACAAGTAAAATTCATTTTAATAACACATTTCACTTAGTTCAATATATCAAAAAATACTATCGTTTTGGCATGTAACCAGTGTGAAAAAATTATCAAGGAGCTATTTGGTTTTTTTCTTCCTAAGTCTGAAATCTGGTGGGCCTTTTACCCTTATAGCCACACATTGGGCAGCTAGCTCTATGCCATGCTGCTTTTGAAAGCAAATACTTTTCAATAGTATTAGAAAGGGTCCTATGTGGGTGATTTTTTTCTTTCCAGTTTGACGTGAGAAAGCCTGGCTCTTCCTGGAAATAATTTTATGGCTTTTCTTTTCTCCTGATTGCAGATACACAACTGATTCCCCCTTGGTCCTCATACTCATTATGTACCACAGCCTCTCCTCCTGGTCTTCTCACGGCCAAAAGTCAGAAGTGCTTTCTTAAAGCCAACTGTTAATCCATTCAAAAAGGAAAGATTAAACATTTCTCCCATTTGATGCCAGCTGCGTGAATATTTCTATATACGCCTGACTTCCTTTTTCAGGCAAATACCTGGCCCCAGTTCAGAAAAGCCTTTTTATCACTCTTGGGACAGCACTGGGGCTGGAGCGAGCATCCGATAGTTTTCCTTTATTCAACCCCCACGAGTGTATGAGAAGGAAATAACACACACAGAGCAATTTATTTTAAGTCTCAGAAGCATCCACCATTTCATGTTGTCTCCTGCCAGCATTTCCACCAAAATTAATCTCCCAGGACCCTCATACAAGCACCCCAGGGCCTCATAACTTCAGCAGTGTCAACAACTTAGAGAGGGGAGTTTTAAATAATAAAGAGTACCCTTCCTCAGTGGTGCGTATAACTGATTGACAGGATGGGCAAATGGAGACTGGATATCAGCATTTGGGAGCTCCAAATTGCAGCTTGACTTACCTGACAGTCAGCAGAGAAGAGCTGTTAAAAGCCAATCCAGAAACCCTTGGGATCAACATATCACAGCTCTGTCTCACTTAAGAGTTGTATGATCTTGGGTAAATCACTTAATCTCTCTACCCCTTATTTCCTTAAACTCAACAGCTTACTCCATGGGGCTGTTAGGAAGACTAAAGTATATGAAGTGTATAATGGTTCATTATATCTCCCCCAATAAAAGTTAGCTGCAAAATATTTTTAAAAAGGCCTTGGCTGTATAGCTCAGTTGGTTAGAGAGTTGTCCCAATACATCAAGGTCATGGGTACGATCTCTGGTCAGGGCACATACAAAAATCAACCAATGAATGCATAAATAGGTAGAACAACAAATCTCTCTCCCTCTCTCTCAAATCAATACATTTTTTAAAATGTTAAAGAGTTTATATTTTCACCTTTATTGAGGTATAATTTACTAATAAAATGTTATAATTTAAAGTGTACAATGGGGAGGGAAAAACAAGATGGCGGCGCAGGTCACAGCCGCACCCGCCGCCTCCCGCAACCACGTCAAAATCACAACTAAAACCCAGAACCACCGTCCCTCAGAGCCTCCTGAGATCCAGCTGAACAGAAGCCCCGCAACCAGGGAGCTGAGGAAGCACCGAGACGGGGGGAGGGGGAGACGCGGGCGGGTCGGGGTTGATTCAGAGACGCGGCCGGGCCCACACCCGGTGCCGCGGGGAAACCCGGGAGGGAATCTCGGCGGCGGGGGTTTCCCGAAGGAGCAGGGGTCCCAGCCCCACACCAGGCCCCAGCCCAGGGCCCCAGGGCCGGGAAGAGACGTCCCCACAACCCCGGGCTGTGAAACCAGCGGGGACTGTCCCTGAGGGTCGCGGAGGCCGCGGGAGCCCCAGCAGCTCCTCTCAAGGGCCCGGCGCGGACTCACTCGGACGCTCCCTCTGAGCCCAGCGCCGGGAGCAGCCTGAAAGGACCCGGGACACTCGGGGAGGGACTAACCTGCCTGAGATCCGGGCGACAGGCGGAGGGGCAGCTTCCTCCCAGGCAGAAGGGCTGGCGGAGGCCATGGCTCCTGTGGCGAGTCCTCCCCGCACAGCCGGCGGGCAGGCGCCATGTTTGAGTCGCCAGCACCCGACTCACCTTTGGCCCCGCCCCGTGACTCCCGGAGGCCCCGCCCCTCCCCACCTGCAGCTCATCCCGGCCATTTCCAGGGGCTTTTCTGTGCAAGTGGCCTCTCCAGCCTCATGCTTAGGACTTTCCTACAATCTCTCAGACAAGCAGCAGCTGCCCCATGTGGCTTGATAAGCGGCCCCAGGCCTGGCACTAGCGGCAGCTGCACTGGCTCATAGCTGGGCCTCTCCTGGGCACCTCCAGGCCCAGCACAAGCAGCAGCCAACTACGGTTTGCTGAGTAGCTCATGCTGGTTGGCCCTGGGCAAGGCACTGGCACAGGCTGACTGTGCCCTCCCGGGAGGCCCCAGGGACAGTGCACCTGGGGGTCAGACTGGACCACGCTGGATTACAACCCTACCACATCCACGAGTGACACTCAAGGGGCGCACTTGGTGAACACCAAAGCCCCACTGAAGTAAATCCTGCTCTATGGGGGTGTCTCCAGCACAGCAGTTCTCTGGCTGTAGCTGCAGCTGGTCCTCACAGCCGATTGTCCTGGGGGTCAGTTCCTCCCAGGGACACCATCAGCAACCAAGGCTCAACTACAACAGGACAGTGCACAGCCCACACAGGGGAGCACCTAGAAGGCCCAGCTCAGGGGCCTGGTGAGGCTGAGCCACTGAAACCTACAGGACACCTACTACACAAAGCCACTCTACAAATTCCAGGAGACAGCAGCTCTACCTAATACGTAGAAACAAACACCTGGAAGCAGCCAAAATGTGGAAGCAAAGAAACATGTCACAAAGGAAAGAGCAGAATTAATGAAATAGATCCAAGCAAGCTAACAGATACAAAGTTCAGAATTTTGTTTACAAGGATGTTTAAGCAGACTATTAGGGAAATAACTGAGAAAATCGATAACATAATAAAGTACCAATTTGAAATGAAGGCTACACGAACTGAAATGAAGAATAAGTTACAGGGAACCAACAGTAGAGTAGAGGACGCTGAGAATCAAATCAGCAATTTGGAACATGAGGAAACATAAAGCACCCAACCAGAAGAGCAAAAAGAAAAAAGAATCCAGAAATCTGAACATAGTATAAGGAGCCCCTGGGGCAACTTCAAGAGGCCCAACATTCGTATTATTCGGGTGCCAGAAGGGGAAGAAAGAGACCAAGAAATTGAAAACCTATTTGAAATAATAATGACAGGCAACTTCCCCTCCCTGGGGAAAGAAATAGACTTACAAGTCCAGGAAGCACAGAGGGTCCCAAAGAAGAGGAACCCAAAGAGGCCCACACCAAGATACGTCATCATTAAAATGTCAAAGGTTAAAGACAAAGAGAGAATCTTAAAAGCAGCAAGAGAAAAGCAATTAGTTCTCTACAAGGGAGCCTCCATACGACTGTCAGCTGATTTCTCAACAGAAACCTTGCAGGCCAGAAGGGAGTGGCAAGAAATATTCAAAGTGATGAAAAACATGGAACTACAACCAAGATTGCTCTACCCAGTGAAGCTATCATTTAGAACTGAAGGTCAGATAAAGAGCTTCACAGAAAAGGAAAAGCTAAAGTAGTTCATCACCACCAGACCAGCACTACAGGAAAAGTTGAAGGGTCTTCTTTAAGAAGCAGCTAATGAACAAAAGAATCTGACAAACGAAATAGATCCAGAGACATTGACACAGGCAACAGACGATCATATTTCAGAGGAAAGAGAGAAAGGGGGGGTCAAGGGTGGGTAGAGATTAACCAAAGAAGTTATATGCATATATGCACAAGCCATGGACACAGACAATGACAGGATGAAGGCCTGGGGAGGGGGTCAATTGGGGGGAAAAACATGGGACACCTATAATACTTCCAACAATAAAGATATTTTTAAAAATTAATATAAAATGTATTTTTTTTTAAATTGATACCAGGTTTTGAGCCTTCTGGAGAGGTTGCGGGCTCAATCCCCAGTTGGATGTGTGCAGGAGACTGCCAATCAATGATGACTCTTTCATCATTGATGTTTCTCTCTTTCTCCCTCTCTTTTCCTGTCTCTGAAATTATAATAAAGACATATTTAAAAAAAAAAAAAAAAAGACAGGGTAATTGAAAGGTGTGTATAGTGCAATACCTGTGAGCCCATTGCAGTAGCTAAGCAGCCTGCTGGAGTTCTTAGTCCACCTGGTGTGCCCTGTCCAGGTTCTCTATCCACACACCCTTCCATTTGTATCTTTCACATTCAGTCTCAGAGTGGATTCTGCTCACAGCGTTCAAAGTGCATGCCATCATGACACCTTAGCTCCCAATGTTAGGTTAATCCCTTTGCTCTCTGCCTGACCCTGGCTGGCCATTGAAACCATATGCGCCCTGGGCAGATTTTCCTTCAGCCTCCTTAATGACAAAATGGTATTTATTTCAGCAAAGTAAAGGAGGACCCTTATTGCCTAGGCATCAGGAAAGCAAGATGTGGCTACAGAACCAGGGAAATCTCATCTCTTTGGCTTAAATAAATTTGTGCTGCAGATGAGCAAAAGCTGGTGTGTGGCAACTGATTTAAACCTATCTACACGGTGCTCCCTGTTTTCTGTTGCCCCCACGATCTCCAAAATAGTCAATGCTGTTAGCCATGAAAATGCCTCTAGCAGAGGAGCAGCTTGTTAGAGGACTTTGACAGCAGGATGTACATAAAGGCCTGATGAAAAGTAGGCTCCTCCAAACAAAGGGCTTCCCGTGGGAAATTAGGGCTGGCAAGCTCAGGAGCACACTCCATATGCCTTGTCTACCATCATCAGCCACAGCCACCTGTGACAAAATGTCCCCACCTCCTAATGTGCCGCAGGGCTAGGATCACCCCAGCTGTTTGCTTCTTTGTTTACATTTCCCCATTTGTAATCTCATTTTCACTCTCTCTTCCCCTGCTCGTTGTTCAGTTAATTATTCATTTGACAAATATTTCTTTAGCACTCTGAGAGAGCATGTTCTCCCCATTTCTCAAAATCACCTTCCTGGTCTACCTGCACCAAAACTATGAAAGCTAACAATGCAAATGCATATCCTGGGCCTCTTCCCAGCTCTGTTGAATGTTTGGGGCTCATGGATTGAATGTGTGATAAGCCTTCCAGGTATTATTGTGATACCTAAGCAAGCGCATGGAATATTCAGATGGAATTTCCCAGCCATAGAGTTCCTTCTGCTTTGTCTACCTTCCTCATATTGCAGAATTCCCTTCCAGCATCAATCAAGTCTACACAACACCCAGTCCCTCATGCCATCAATGAGACAAGGTAACACTAGCTGCTTTAACAGATACATCCCCCAAATTTTGTGGCTTAACACAGTAGTGGTTTCTTCTCATATAAAATATCAGTGCAGTGTAAGCAGTCATACAGCATTTCCCAAAGTGGTGATTAAGCACCCAGACTCCTCCCATCTTGTAGCTGCATTATCTTCAAGGTATAGCTCCCAAAGCAGCCTCCCTGGGTGCCCCCCTTCACAACCTGCTAGAAGAGGAATATGGAGGCCCATAGTGGAGGTTTTCATGAGTCAAGCCTGAATGTGGCACTTCCCACTTCTGTCTACATTCCACTGGTCACATTCAGTCACATACCCACACTAAACCTCAGGGGATGCTGAGAAGTAGTCTAGCCATGTGCAAAGAGTACAGGATTTCGAAGAAACATTAATGGTCTCCACTTCATACACCTCATTCAAAGAAAAATGCTTTTTCAGCACTGGGTGATAATAGCCATAAGCCTGCAAACTGGGAGAAGCTACCAAAGACTTGAGACTTGAGAACTTCATTCAAATGGGCTGCAACTGCTGATGCTGCATGATCCTTGCTGAAGAACAGAAATGAATCAATCTACTCAACCCATTCTCTCTCCACTCCAATTTCCTACAGGCTTCTGGGATCATGCTGGGTTCTAAATGTAAGTCGCAGCCTTATTGTAAAGCTCAGTTCCAGAAATCTTAGGCGACCTCCAGATGGCTTTAAAAAATTTACCAGCTGCAAATCTGAGGCTAGTTAATTCATATGCTCAAACAAAATATTCTTGACAGACGGGAGCATTCCAGTGAGGCCTGGTCACCAAAAGTGTTCATTCAAGGGTCTGTTACACTGATAGTAACCCCATAGCAAAACCAAAGCCCAGAACCTTGAAGGCTGTGATAAAATAAGCAGACATAATAACCAGAAGAGTCAAAACTCATTACCTGAGCCCCTTTACTCTGGGGCTATAAAAGCACTAGTAGAGAAGTAAGATCTCGGGACTCAGTGATTTTAAAAAGAGAGAACCACCCTGGCTGGTTTTGCTCAGTGGTTAGAGCATCAGCCTGCAGACTGAAGGGTCCTGGGTTCAATTCCCAGCCAAGAGCACGTGCCTCGGTTACAGGCTCAATCCCTGGCCCCAGTTGGGGAGCATGCAGGAGTCAATCAATCAATGTTTCTCTCTCTCTCTCTCTCTCTCTCTCTGAAAAGCAATGGAAAAAATATCCTCAGGTGAGGATTAAAACAGTAAAATAAAATAAAAATTAAAAAGAGACAACCTGCCCCAGATGACTCTTAATCATGAGCTGGGCAGTTGGTAACAACAAGAAAGGCACCAGGGTACTGTTGTTTGATGACATTACAAACTGGAGTCCTCTGGGATGAGTCTATTTATAGTTTCCCTGGACCCAAAAAGATACTACAGCTCCATTTTGGCAAGAAACAGGGAATAAAAGGGCTTTATTTAAATCCCAGCTGCAGTGCACATGTGTAAAGATTAACAAACCATGCTCCACAGCTACACTTTTGCCAGAAATGCAGAAACAGCAAAATATAATTAAATCCTCAAACACACATAAATCAGCATTGCCAGCTACTTAATTTTTTGGACAACCTCTGGTACAAGATGTAATAGTCCTTGGCTGCAGAGATGTATTTGACAAAGGAGGTGACCCTGCACCCACCTCTATAATAATACCTGCCATTTGCAAAGAACTCTACCATTTACACAGCATTTTCATTTCACTTAACATGGTGGTTTTAATAATCAAATCAGAAAAAGTGAGAAGTAAGATTTCATCTTCTTCATTATCTTTGTCATCACCAGTAGCACAACATTCCCATTTCACACACACACTGGTCTTTAATAATCTTTGCTGGAAATGTCCCCTTATTTTTCTCCAAGTCACCCCAAACTTTCAAATTCATATTCATATTAAACATTCTATTAAAACTTTCCCAATCCATTCAACTTAATTATCTCTCATGGAGCTTTCATTTGTTTGTTTGTTTATTCATTTATTTATTTTAAATATATCTTTATTGATTTCAGAGAGAGGAAAGGAGAGGGAGAGAGAGAGATAGAAACATCAATGATGAGAGAGTAATTGATTGAGCCCGCAATCCGGGCATGTGCCCTGAAGCGGGAATCGAACCCCAATCGCCTGGATCCTAGGTCGATGCTCAACTGCTGAGCCACGCCTGGCCGGGCAGAGCTTTTAATATTATATGGTTACCTGCTTATTTCTTTGTAATTATCTTTAATTCTTCTTTAGGAATAAGATAATGGATGATTGAATAGGTACATGGATTTTTTAATGGATGGGTAGGTGGGTGGCTGGGTGGGTGGATGGATGGATGGATGGATGGATGGATGGATGGATGGATGGATGGGATAAATGTGTAGAAGAGACAGAGCTATAGAAATGTAGAAAAATAGGTAATGTAATATTACAGTTAAATATTTGGGCTCTGGAGCCACCTTGAGTTCCAATTTCAGTTCTTCTACTTACTTGGTTAAGTTACTCAATCAATCAGTTTTATTTCCTTATCTGTATAATAGGGCTAATAACACTTTTCTCTAATGCTATGATTTGCATTATATGAATTAATTCATGTAAAGTGTTTCAAACAGCATTTCATATAGTAAGCATTCAATAATCATTAGCTGTTTTTACTTAGATAGACAGTGAGCTAAAACAAGACCTACATACTTGTGTTTTCTTATCCACATGTATGTAAACATTGTAAGGATTCACTCATGCTTTGTGGAAAATTCCAAACAAACCCACCAGGCTATGAGCTTCTTGAAGCAGGGACTAGGTTCTGTTCATCTTTTTATAGCCAGCACAGTGTCTTATACAGAAAAGAATCTTAATTGATGTTTCTTTACAGTGTGACTGAACAAATAACTATTTGTTGGATTTAACTTGTAGCTAACCTAAAGAGTGCCAAAATAAAATTGTCAAGTCTCTTCACTTTTTTTCCTTCGAGATAACACTAAAAAAAATTAAAAATAAAGCCACAAATAATCTAGGAATATGTGACATTTGTGGAAATTAATGCTTTTTACTCCAAGAACTACTAGAACTGGTTAATATTAACAGGGAATTTAAAATCTTGTTATAGCGTGGCCAGCATGGCTCAGTGGTTGAGCATCAACCTATGAATCAGGTCATGGTTTGATTCCCAGTCAGGGCACCTGCCCAGATTGCAGGCTCGATTCCCAGTAGGGGGCGTGCAGGAGGCAGCCAATCGACGTTTCTCTCTCATTATTGTTTCTCTCTCTCTCTCTCTCCCTCTCCCTTCCTCTCTCTGAAATCAATAAAAAGATACTTAAAAATAAATCTTGTTATACCTGAAGTAGATTTCCTGAAATAACAGATGAAGCACCCTGGGTGGGACTTTCTAGAAATAGGGACACTTGGGACTGGTTCTATGTCCCATGGGGTATAACAGGGTGACGGTTTTCAGGAGGAAGAGCTCTGAAACCAGGATGTAGTACCAACTAGGTCTCTCTCTTCTCTTTAAAAAAAAAAATGAGCTCCTTTACTGGTCAGCAGACGCTCATATGTCCTCTGAAATTACTCACCATCCTCTTCCGTGTACACAATGAACCATGCTACCAAGAGATGATCTGGCTTTGATAAGGTGAAATGGGTAAGGGGATTAAGAAGTACAAGTTGGTAGTTACAAAATAATCATGGGGATGTAAAGTACAGCACAGGGAATACAGTCAATAATATTGTAATAACTGTGTATGGTGCCAGGTGGGTACTAGAAATATTGAGGGGAACACTTTGTAAAGTATATAATTATCTAACCACTATGCTGTACACCTGAAACAAATACAAAATAATATTGAATGTAAACTGTAATTGAAAAAATAAAAAATTTAAAAATGGGCAGAAGACTTGAATGAGTATTTTTCTAAAGAAGATCTATCTATATTTCAATAGATACATGAAAAAGTGCCCAACATCACTATTCATCAGGGAAATTCAAATCAAAACCACAGTGAGATACCACTTTACACCTGCTAGAATGACTATTATCAAAAAAACAAGCGATAACAAGTGTTGGCAAAGATATTGAGAAAAGGAAATCCTCATGCACTGTTGGTGAGAATGTAAATTGGTGTAGCCACTGTGAAAAACAGTATGGAAGTCCTCAAAACATTAAAAATAGAACTATCATATGGCCCAGCAATCCCACTTCTGGGTATGTATCCAAAGGAAATAAAATCAGGATCTCAAAGAAATATCTGCAAGCCCATATTCATTGCAGTATTATTCACAATAGCCAAGATATGGATACAAGCTAAGTGTCTGGCAATGAATGAATGGAAAAAGGTGTGAGATATGTATATATAATGAAATATTATTCAGCCATGAGAAAGAAGGAAACACTGCCATTTGGGACAACATGGATAAGACTGGAGGACATTATTCCAAATGAAAGATATCAGACAGAGAAAGACAAATACCATATGATCTCAATTATATGTGGAATCTAAAAAAGCCAAATTCGCCCAGCCGGGCGTGGCTCAGTGGTTGAGCATCTACCTAGGATCCAGGCGATCAGGGTTCGATTCCCGGTTCGGGCACATGCCCGGGTTGCAGGCTCAATCAATGACTCTCTCATCATTGATGTTTCCATCTCTCTCCTTCTCCCTTCCTCTCTCTGAAATCAATAAAGATATGTTTAAAATAAAATAAAATTAAAATAAAAAAAAATAAAATAAAAATTAAAAAGCCAAATTCATAGAAACAGTTAGGCTAGTGGTTGCCAGAGGCCGGGGGTGGGGAGAATGGGGAGATGTTGGTCAAAGGGTACAAACTTCCAGTTATAAGATTAATGAATTCTGGGGATCTATTATAAAGTATAGTGACTACAGTTAACAATATTGTATTATATACTTGAAAGTTGCTAAGAGAGTGGATCTTAAATGGTCTCATCACACTCACAAAAATGGTACTTAGGTGATGGAGATGTTAATTAACCCTGTTGTGGCAATTATTTCGCAATATTCGTGTGTGTCAGATAATCATGTTGTATACCTTAAACTTATGCAATGTTGCACATCAATTATATCTCAATAAAGCTGGGGGGAAACATATCATTTTTCACACCCATCCTCTCCTCTCCACCCCAGTATTACTGGTTCAGTTCAGGACCTCATCATTTCTCAAGGATTAATGCCATCATCTCCTAGTCTCTCTACCTCTAATTTTATTCCTGCCAACTCATCTACCTACTATGCTGCTCAATGAACAAAAAAGTAAATTGGGACATACTTTTCTCATTTTGTAGTATTACACACAAGCCAGCCAACTGAACCCAAACATGGTAGCTGTTCAGTAAAGGTGTTCATAAAGAGATTAGAAAGATCTTGCTTGCAGTTACAGCCCACTAGTTCTGATGACGATTTGACAGCCAAAAATTTCAGACAACTGTGCTAAGAACCTTCATAAATGGATCACGTCAGTGCTAATATAAATAGTTGGTGCTCTTAAATGAGGAGAAATTGTTTGAATTACAGTGATTGCCTCATTCCTGTGAATTCCCTCAGCAGTAACACAATCTGTTCACCCAAAAAGGGCTTTTGAAAAGCATCCCACATTGCAAAGCTATGCTTGATATGATGAATAAATTCACTCAGAAACATCTGTTAAGGTGCAGTTTCTACAAGGCAGCAGTGATTTCTTTAAGTGTAGTGAATTACATGGAGGTACTTCTCTGCTACCCAAATGTTGTCTGACATTTGAAAACCTCCTGCTTTCCCCAAAGAATATACAGTAACTACAAGAGAAAGGGGGCAGACAAGGGCTAACATTTACTGAGTGCCAAATATTGGTATTTCGTTGGTACTTAAATGTATTATTTTACTTCATTCTCATGATAACTATTTGTAATTTTCTGAATGTGCTGTTCTCTTTCTTCCCTCTATTATTTCCCATAACTGTTTATCCTCTTTTCCATATAGCTAAATGTCACTAGTCTTCTAAGACACAGATCAGATGTCATTTCTTCTAAGAACCCATCTCCAGCTCCTTCCACATCCTATACATGCCTCTATCACATTGCAATGCACAGTTTTCCAAATCTTGCCTGTTCCTCTTAGTGGACTTGCAAAAAGAGTCACTGTCTTTTTATCTCTAGCAACCAAAACAGGAGCTAGTCCTAACTTTGGCCTTGGAAATGTTTGTCAAATAAATATATACATCTGTTCTGGGTGTTCTTAGTCAGAAATCATGTGTTCCCTTTCACAGCACTGCAATGGTTAATTTTATGTGTTAACTTGAGTGGTCCACTAGTAGGATGCCCAAGAATTTGATTAAACATTATTCTGGATGCTTCTGTGTTTATGAATGAGATTAACATTTGAATGGGTAGACTGAGTAAAGCAGATTACCCTCCCTAATGTGGATGGGCCTCATCCTATCAGTTGAAGACCTGAATAGAAGTAAAAGGTTGATTCTCTTGCAACTAAGATGGAACTTCTGTCTCACTACCTTTGAGCTGAAATATCAGGAGTTTTTTTCCCCTGCCTTTAGACTTGAACTGGAACATTAGCTCTTCCTGGGTCTCAGGCCTGAAGGTCTCTGGATTGGAACTATGGCATCAGCTTTCTTGATTCTCAAGCTTTCAGACTCAGACTGGAACTACATTCTGAGTCTCCATTTTGCTGACAGCTTCTATAATCATGTGAATAGATGATAGATGATAGATAGATGATGATAGGTAGGTAGGTAGGTAGGTAGGTAGGTAGGTAGATAGATAGATAGATAGATAGATAGATAGATAGATAGATAGATAGATAGATAGATAGATAGATAGATAGATGATAGATGATAGATAGATAGATAGATAGATGATAGATAGATAGATAGATGATAGATTAGAGATAGATGATAGATGATAGATATATATATTAGATAGATATAAATAGATTGATAGATAGATATAGATATAGATATTCTGTTTCTCTAGAGAACCCTGACTACTATGCATGGTTTTTAAGTTGACTCTGCATATTTTACCAAAATCACAGATTATGAATTAGGGGCATTGGTTAAAAATTCTGCCCCAAATCTCTGGGCAAATAGTGCAGAACAACTATCTATAGAGAATACCAAACACTCGGCTATCTTGTAAACATATTAACTTTTGTGTTCATTCTTTATATGACTCGCACATTTGGACTCATATGACTAAGGCACTATTTTACTCCAAACAGGGGAAAGGAAGCCTTTATCCTATTCTCCAGCCTGCTAAAGGGCTAAAACAAACTTTTAAAACTCCCCCAAACTCTTTTAAAATGCCACCTTCCTGACCAGTTTTCAAGGGTACATCTACAACTCCTGTCATTTTCTTCCAGCCACCACTGGAAGCACTATATGACAGATTTATGAACTGCAGTATACTGAAAATATTTAATTTTTGTGGTAAATTGTACTTT
This sequence comes from Miniopterus natalensis, assembly GCF_054644295.1. Classification (NCBI taxonomy): domain Eukaryota; kingdom Metazoa; phylum Chordata; class Mammalia; order Chiroptera; family Miniopteridae; genus Miniopterus; species Miniopterus natalensis. Next base: position 99,970,737 of record NC_142103.1, on the reverse strand, counting down.
CCACTTCACAGTACCACACAGTCTACATAATTCCCAGTGTTGCTGCATCAATGCCCATGAGAAGTCAGAAAACACAGCCACAGCGCTCATGTTAATGAGGTTTCCACAGTTGGCTCATCTTTCCTTCTTTCACTTGCATGGACTTATAGAGACTTGCAATTTCTCAGCTTTAAGACCTGCACTGTTTCATATGCATCAGTTTGATACAGGGCTGGCATCTCATGGTAGACAAGAGAATATTCATCGTCAAGGATCCCCTATCTCTTGAAATGATTTTCACCTTGACTTCTCATTCTAATGCATGTGCTTTATTGTTCTAACATCTCTCAGAGTACCTTTGCTTTGTTCACTGAGCAGGATCTTATTATCTTTCCCTTGCCTATTAACCATCAGCGTTGACAAATCAAATTCTTAGACCCTTACTCTCAATAAAATTAGATAATGTATGTGTATCAGTCAGGGTCTGGCCACAAAAACATAAACCACTCTAGGTGTTTTAAACAGGAAGGGATTTGCCATACGGGATTAAAGGCCCACACAACTCCTGAAAGGGTTGAGGAAGGAAAGTCAGGGAGACTGATCAAAGAGTACAGGAGTCACAAGAACTGCCACCAGTGACCTCAGATGCCTGCAGTGCTAAAGTGACCAATTTTCAAGGATACATCTATGACTCCTGTTACTTTCTTCCAGCCACCACTGGAAGATAATGGCTTTCCAAATTGTGCCCTCATTAACAGAACGAAACTGGAACCCTGATGGTAAGGAATTTGGAAGATGTTTCTAGTCTTTCATGCCCTGCAATACAAGACAGAGCTCAGAAGGGCTGGAATACGCCTCAGTATCCACGGAGGGTATTTGGTATCATATGTGAACATGCTCAGTAAAACTGTAAAGTTCCAAAACCGCAGAGCCAAAAGTTCACTCAGTACAGGTAACGACAAGATATAAGCAAAAGCATGTGGCAATAGTAATCAGGCTTAAATAAGTGAGTGGGGAAAGTGGGACAGAGAAGAAGAAAAAGCAGCCATCTCCAAATCCACTTCCTCGCCTACCATTTCATTTCAACCTACTGCCATTTTTTTTCAACCCACCACGATCAAATCTCAAACTCAATAAAGCTGAGTTACAGTTTAACTACTGTATTGGTGATTGCCAAATCAAATAGTCACTTCTCAGTTTTTGTGTTTGGGAGTTGTTGATATAAAGGTGACATTTATAGCCATGGGGCTGGATAAGGCCACCTAAGGCTTTATGGATCATAAGGAATGTGGTGAGCAAGAATAAGCCATGCTTCTTAAGAGAACAAAGATAACAGACACCCTAGGAAGGGATTCTCTGAATGCACCACTTACTTCCAGTATTTGTTTTTCCAACCTACATAAGCATGATATTAGAAGCTATTCCTTTGTATTTTGAGGACTCTTCTGTTTCCCAGAATCTCCAAATAGTTTAAGATATCTTTGGCTTTCAATAGCAAACATCAGAGCAGGGATAGTTAGCAGCCAGTAGACCACAACATGGTTACATAAAGGAGTCATGGACTCTGTGGTGGGAAGAACAAGAGGCGATTAAGGGACAGCCACTCATTATAAGTTTTCCCTACTTCTTAATTTGCCATAAGTCTGGTCTGAGTCCCATTCCTATGTCTCAAAACTGTGAGAATGTGCTTTCTTACTTCTCTCCCATACATTGTCATTGTCCCAACATGGCCTTTTCTTTCTATGGGGAAAATCCAAGCACATCTAACTCTGACTTTAGGTCAGTATTAAACTATTGTTTGAAAATCCTTTTATCACCCAGCTGCTCTACCATGGGAGTTATGACAGCTTTCAAGTCCTTTATTTGGATAGGAGCTAAAAATATTAATTGGAAGGAGGATGGCATATATCAGTATGCACAATGTATTATGATGGATATAAAATAGATCAATATTATCATGTATCAAAATTTTAGTATAAGATTAATTGAAATGAACCCCAAGTGTGCGTGCTTTTCTGGATGATGCCAGAGTCTTGCTGTAACCTTCCCTGATCGTGACTGCCCCTTTTTTCCCACAGGAAAGATGAAAGCAGGACAGAAATGAGTAATTTCCATGAAACAATCTGAGGTCAACAGTAGAGTAGTGTTTGGAAAATGTGCCAGAACAGACAAAACGATATACCTTTGCTTCCCTTCTCTATTTGGCCACTTTGGTCCTCCTTTGAGACCATTGTCTCTGCAAGCCTGACACTGAAAGGCACTTATGTACACCATCCTCTACACCAATGTCTTTCACCCTTGACACTACTCACATTCTGAGCCAGGGTCCTCTGTTATGGGGGCTGTTCTGAACATGTTTAGCAGCATCTGTAGCCTCTACCCACTAGAAGTAAGTAGCATCTAATTGTGACAATGAAAAGTATCTCCAGACATTGCCAGATGTGCTCTGTAAGGGGGGTTATATACACCCCCAGTTGAGGACGCCTGAAGGCCCAAGAAGTTAGGTAGCCCAAGAGGACCCCAGAAGGTTCCACTGCATTGTGCAGGGTGGAGAAAGGGCTGCTGGAGTAAATGTTGTTGTCATCACAGAATTTAGACGATTGTCTGATGCAGTTAAAGCCCAGATCAATAACTGAAAGAGAACCTAGGGGCATATATTTCTCAGCAGAGAGGGCATGGTTGAACAAGCCCTTTTCCGTTATTTAAATACAGCCTTCAGCCAAAAGCATTTCTGAATAGCCAAGCCCTATAAACAAATCTCTGGTTACCTGAGAGAAAAATCAGCAGAGGTGCCGGTTCCCTGCTGTGTTCACACATTTCCTTAAGCTTTCATTTTGCCCTCAGCAATAACAAGCTGATGCCAGTCCATTTGTGACCTGCTAATGGGGTGCATTTTCATATTTATCTGCTTTCACGTTGTCTGTGGCCTCTTTGGGAGCGCTCCCTGATTGCTCTGCAATCATTTCCTGCCCCTTTCGAGAACATTAGGTATTAATTCAAGCTTGTCAAATCTTATATGATATATTCCATTCAGGAGCTAATACCTCATCAACCTCACCTGGCACTGGAAAATTCAATTTCTCAAGATACCAGCTGTTATCCCAGAGACCTTGCATATCTGTTTGGAACAGCTAATAGGAAATGTTCTTGCTGAACTCATTTATTTTTTATTTTTTGCAGCTGGTAAAGCTCTATGAATTGTACAGAAAGTATACCTCAATGAATCTTAAAGAATAAATAAAATGAATAAATCAATGGCATAGTAATTTAAGTCCTTTTTAAGTAATTTAAGTCCATAGTTATTTCAGTCTAAATAACAAATAAAATAAGAATACAACACATCTATGCAAGTTACAGGATTTTTTAAAAGCCATTTTGTGTGAAGGCTGTTGTTGCTCAGTTTCAAAAAGAACATTAAACTGTGGCACGGTCTTTGAAAGGTTGGCGGCACGTCATGTTGGCTATCCAATCGACATCATTTTTTTGTTTGTTTTAATGGTTACCAATGCTGAAAAGACAATCTACAGAGATACATTATTGCAAATGAAATTGAACTTCCATAGTTCATTTGACAAGGTGAAGATGATATTCTCTTGAAGACACTGGAATTCTCCAGAGCTTTCTGAGTTTAAATCTGGTTGTGAAAATATTCAACTTCACCATTTGACCCGGAGACAGGAAGATCATGGTTATTTGCAATCTAGCAGCAGATTAATAACTACAGTGATTTCAAAGAAGGGGATGAGCATAAAAGATATTTCAGAATATTTGCAACAACTATAACCTGATATAAAAATATCTGTGAGATCTATGGATGGCAGAGTTACGAATACTGCTAATACTTCTCTGGTTCCCTGCATTCCTAATTGAAAGAAATGCTCAATTTCAGTTAGAGGTTAGTGAAAACAAAGATGCTTTGAACTTAAATTTACTAGATCTCTTGAATTCTACACAGAGACTCCCAGGTTAAGAGCCCCTGTTCTAATGGACTGACATATTCCATTGCAACATGAAAGGAAAAGCAAGGTAGAGTCCAGGAACATTGGAAAGAGCAAGTGATTCAGATTTCCAACCAGCATCTGCTCACCTTTTTGAGATCGTCTACTCTGTTTCCCCATTATGCATTCAGCCTTGACCCCAGAGACCCCTTATTTTCCCCAAAATACTATCCTGCCTCAGGGCCTTTGCACTTGCTGATCTCCCTGCCTTAAAGAGGGAAAAGGATGCCTTCAGATTTCTACATAGTTAGCTCTATCATCATCTTGAGATTTTGGCTTAAATGGCACCTCATTAAGCTCTCTCTGACTTGAAATAAGAAATCTATCTGTATGGCACCGACCTCTGACCAACTCATGAAACCTATTAATTAGTAGTGCTGCAGTGTAACCATGGGTTTGAGGAGTTTGGGGAGGTTTGTACCAGCTTGTCAGCATAGTTTATTGATAACAGTGACATTGATGATCTGCACTTGGTCAGAGGTCTCTGTTGTTAAGGCTGGTTACACAGCAGGGATATGAACATATACCAGCAAAATATTATAAACTCCAGCCAAGACTCCATTTTGAGTTCCCTGTTTCCCAGGGGTACTATGTACACACCTCTGTCTCCTGATCAGAAAGCAATTGTGCAATTTTTACAGACGGGGGACAGTAGAGCCCCATCCCAACCTCTCCAGATCTCTTGCTATGGAGACAGTCTTTGTCTATGATGCATATCCTCACTTTAATGCTCTTTCTCTATTATATTCTTTTTCTGTAATAATCTTCAGATTTGTAAGCATTGTCATTTAGAGTCCTATGAGTCTTCTTTAGTAAGCAAACTCCACTAACTGCCACTATTAGTGCACAATCTTTACCCCAACTCTCCCTCCCTTTTGTCTCTATGGCACTTAGCACCATCTGACATACTACGTGTATTACTTATTTTGTTCACCACATTAGCTTATTTATTTATTGCCTTATTTTTTTTTTATTGTCCTCCCACAGGGGGAGTCCAGGAGGGCAGGGTTCTGGTATTTTTTGTTTTTTTACTGCATTATCTCTGGACCATAGCAGACCTTCTGCATTTATTATTTCATGAATGAATGAATAAACTGAAGAAAGAGGCAGAGTAGAAAAATCACTTAGAGTTCAAGGCTGTTTTGCCCCAGCTTGGAGGTTAAAAATCAATACATAGCATCTTAGAAAGATGGACAATGATAAAGAGTGTGTTCACCTGCTGATTATACTCAAGTCAGTTATAAGGGACAGAGATATTAGCTGACAGTTGGCTACAATAGGAATTGATGCACCTAACCTACATTGACTTGAAGACCAAAAACTGATGCCCATGAAGGGCCGCAAATGGCTAAGAGCCTCTCTTTTGGACAGCTATTCCAGCTCTGAAGGCAATCAGAATCACTCTGATGTGGCATCTCTTTCAGTTTTCTTAATATTTTCAGAAGTGTTTGTGTTTCAGGGACTTAGTTCAAGGGGTGGGAGAACAAAATGGCTGGCAGCTGGCAAGTACCATGTCAGTCAGGGACATTAGCAGTGAAGTTTAACGCTCTAAAACTTTGACAAAGAGCCATTTTGATGGTCCTCTGATAGAGAGGTTTGGCTT